>NC_136262.1:72024526-72357026 GCF_964187855.1 Myxine glutinosa
GTAAGTAATTTTTCTGTTGATTCACCTATATCAAACGATCGTTGATAATCACTCAACCATTCTTTCTTTGGACTTGCTTTCTCACAAGCAAATGGGAGATCTTTGTGTAGGTTATGGAGTTCCTCTGGATATTTTAAATCAATTTCAAAATAATAACCAACTTTTTCTTCATCCAATTCTTTTTGTGTAGAGATACATACATCTTGTAAAACGTTTTTGTAGTCTTTTTCCTTTACCCATCTAAGTTTTCCATAAGGAAGAGCCTGAGACATTGCCCAGCCATACAGGTTGTTCGCGTCATAGTACATCAAGTAAGAACTCTCTTTCGTTGGATCATAATTTGGAAGATATTTGTTATTTGCTTTTGCGTATCTACTCGAGCAGACTTGTGAAATTCCACCTCTTTTTGCCTTTTCAATCATCAAAAGCATATCAACATCGGTTATCAAATCCAAATCTTGTTTTGTCATTTTCAACATCGCACTCCAGGCCAATCCAGGTGCTGTGTAGTAGTGAGCAGGATCCAATCCATATCCAGTGCGACAAACAGATCTAAAGGCTTCAAATACATCGGCCAATAAAAGCACATCAGTTTTGAGATACAAATCGTGATACTCGCCAAGATTCTTGATGTTATATTTTTCCCAAACATTTTGTGCGTGTACATAATCTTTATCAGATATATGACTATTATTTAATTTGTTATAGAAATTTTCTTTTGAAGGAAGTTGTGTTTCATTGAATCTCTCAAATGAGTCCATATAGTCATAGGGGTAAATTCCCTTTTGTGTTAGAAAATCTTTATCTAAAAAATACTCTGAAAGACATGGAAACTCTTTTAGATTTTGAACCAAGTTAACCAATGGACTTGCCATGAATTTAAATGTATCAAGAAATCTGATATGAGTAATAGGAGATGTGTGAATTGTTTTTGTGAATGAAATGTATTTCTGATCCGTGTTTGGAATTGCTGAGATACTTCCAGAAGTCTTTGAGAGTTCCTTGATAAATAGATGTGTATCATAATGAGCGTTGTTATGAAGAAAGACAGGAATGAAAGAGGGGAGTTGATAATTAATATTACAACTTTGATGAGCCGGACCTCTATATTTACCAGTGAGATGACAATGGTCTCTAACCTTTAGACCTTTACCAATTTTCTCCTCACAAATATGACAGACATTGTTTTTTATAAATTCCCTTTTTTCTTTACTTGTTAAGGACATTGGTTTATTGGTTTCTCTCATTATCTTGGTTAATCGAACACAGTCTTTTTCTAGTCGTTTCACAAACTCCTCTGGGGTATTTGAGCCTCTATACATCTCTAACTTGTTATATTTATCACCAACGGATGATTTGATATAATAACAAAAACCACAAGGAGTATGTTTTTGATATTTATTTGTGTATGATTCTTTTGGATCTTGAGAAGCAGTATCAATTTTTTCTAAAATACTTTCAAAATCAGCATATATAACAAATGGATGTTTGATCTTTTTATTTTCATCTTTGAATGTGATCTTTGAGCCTTCTTTAGGCATATTGATTACCGTTGATTTATGTTCGCCACAATAATTTGAATGTTTATCTAATCTTTCTTGTGAATTGAAGAAGTTAAGACAACGCAAACAAATATATATTTTATTTGTTCTCTTACAGACTTGTGGTTTTATTAATTTAGCAATATCTTTGATGTATGTATAATGTGAATTTTCGTCTGAATTAAAATATAGAAGATTAATATGAGTTTGTTTACAATTGTCAGAAAGCTTTAAAACCTGAATGTTGTTTGTTTCTGTTAGACCATAAACATTAACTGATAAATTATTCATCTTTTCAAATTTAGGAATATCATTTAAAGTCATCGGAAACTTTAGATCTTTCGTATTTAATGTATTCTCATATTTTTTATAATGAGATACTCTTTCATCATGAAAATGTGGAGGATGTAAGTGTGCTAAAATAGACCAGAGAAAACATTTATTGTCTTTATTTTTGATATTGATAACTGCTTTTCTATTTTTGATAACACTGGGTAAATCAATGTAAGAAGAAGCTTTTAGAGGATCTGATTTAAGAATATGAATGTCTATGTAAATAATTTTTCCTATATTGAATCCACTTCCTACGATTGAATTATCCACATCTTGCTCTTGTTTAATAAGTTCATCATAGACTCCTGATGTTTTAAAATCTTGATATGAAGATATAAAGTGTGGCTCAGTTCTCATGTATGGTGCATCTATAACTCCTTCATCCTTTGTCATTTCTAATTTTACTCCCATATAAAATTTAAGTGGTTTCATTTCCTTTAGTGTTTTTTCAATCAACGTTTGAACAGCAGGTTTAACTATTTCTACAGCATCAACTATAGACTCTGGTTCAGGAGGTTTGAAGTTAAAGACTCTTATTTTAATATGTCCTTTGAATGCTCCATCAGAGTTTTTAGTTGTGATAAAATTTGATAAATGTAGATTTGTTTTAAGATGTATTTTGAAGCCTTTCTTGAGGATATTTTTATTACATGTAGAACAGTGTTTTGTTTCAGGTGGAAGAGGGGAAAGTTTGTTTAAAATGTTGTATGTATGTTTTGCGGTGAGAATATGTTGTTTATAATATTTTACTTCCTTCTCGCAAGTATCACAATAAACCATATTTATAGCGTGAGAAAACGTGGTGTTTTATATATATCACTGTGCTTAAAATAAAACACTTTTGAGCTTTACAGCTCCGTTTTATATATATCGCTGTGCTTAAACTAAAACACTTTTTCACTCAGAATCATCTAAGTCATAACTATCACATGAATACTCAGAATCATACTCAGAGTCATCAATAAAGCTACTCTCATAACTATCATTTGAGCACAAACTATTAGTATCATAACTATCATCTGTGTTCAATGAAATACTATCATCACCATCGTCCAAGTTCAATGAAATACTATCATCACTATCGTCTGAGTTCAATGAAATAGTAAAATCTTCACTGCTGTATTGACTCATATTTAATTAGCAAGAAAAATATTCCCATCAATATCTATATACTTTCTTTCATTAACAGATTCAATCTCTACAATTTTTATATCAAAAGTTATCTTTAAATAATCTCTAACTATCATAGAACGAAATGACATTTCACCAGAAATATTAACATCATTCATTTTACTTAGATCTACACCCTTTGGATTATTAAAGAAAATACAAATGTCTCCTCTAGAATTATTAATGGTCTTATCATTCTTTTTCAAAGTATCGTGGTCAATCACTTTTTCAAGCTTTGAATAAATTGCCAGGAGTAGAGGAGAAACTTTTGTTAGATTTACTTTAATGGATGTCTTTCCAGGTATAGTTAGAGCTCTTCCTTTAAATGAAATAGAGGGGCTCATGTTATTTTCCATAACTGGTTTTACCCAAAAATTTCCATATTTATCTTTGTTCAATTTAACATCTTTGACATATTTTTCTATATCTTCCACCGAAGTAGAGATTGATTGAAATTTGTCTTTTGTGCTTTGAAACATTGTATTTATTAATGAATAAACTTGCGTTTAGTTTAAGTAAAAATTTACCACATAAATATGATAAGTTCTGAAGGATATTTAGAATTTCCAGACTCTCCATATGATAAATTAGAGAATTGTCCGGCTTGTGATAGAGTGGGGCTTAATGATGAGGATTCATATAAACAATGTATTTTCTGTGATTTAATTTTAATTAATGATAATAAGAAATATAAAAAAATATATAACTCTTTTAAATTAGAACCAAAAATGAATTACTTTACAAGATTAATAAGAGAGATGAATGTTAAGTATTGTGATGATAATACACCATTTCTTTCAAGGGAAGAGACTAATTGTATTGAGGAAATGTATAAGGGTTTAATGATATTTATTATTCAAAATAATTTTAATGGAAATGTTAATACAAGATACTATATAAATAAAATAATGGATTATTTTGAAATTAAACCCGAACTCAGGATAAAATATAGAGTTTCTCAAATAGCTCAAAAAAAGTTGGATAACTTGTTTTCCAAATATATAAATGAATGATTTTTTACCCGTTTGGGAAAATAAGATAAAATTTAATAACCATAAAAACATTCCAAATTCATTGAGATGTCTAATAGTTGGTTCAAGCGGATGTGGAAAAACCTGTTTACTTTTAAAGATGCTCCTTGGTTCTAATTTTTTAGATTATGATAATTTAATAATTTTTACAAAGTCAAGTTTTCAACCCGAGTATCAACTACTCTCACAGGGTTTTAATGCGGGTCTTAAAAAGGAAGACATTATCGGTTTATTTAAACTTCAAAACAAACTAAATGATTATAATATTGATGATATAATACAATTATTTTGTGATACACAGAAATCAAAATCGAAACCCATAACTTGTATTCTCAGTGATAATACGGATGATATACCTTCACCTCAAGATTTAGATAAATCAAAAAAGAACCTTGTCATCTTTGATGATTGTGTTAATGAGAGAAACCAAACAGTAATGGATAGCTACTATACAAGAGGGAGACATTCTTCTTGTAATTGTATATATCTTAGTCAATCATATTTTCAACTCCCTCGACGCTCAATAAGAAACAATGCCAATACTTTTATTTTATTTAAGTTAAATTCAATAGATGTAAATAATTTTTGGAGAGATAATTGCTCTACGTTATGTAGTAAAAAAGAATTTGAAAATTATATGAAACACACGATTGGAAAATATAAATATATTGTTGTGAAACAAGATGAGATACTAAATGATATTTTTCAATAAATAAATACAGAAAATGAATACTGAAGAAAGAGAAAGAAAGTTTAAGGAACATCAACAATTAGTTTCAAAAGTTGTTAAACAACAGGAAGAGATAAAGAAGAAACGGAGACAGAAACTAACTGGTGAAGAAGCCTTTGAAAGAAAACAAGAGAAATTCTTTAAACCACTTTTGAAAACTCAACACCCTACAGTTCCCACGGTAGAATTTACTCCGAAAAAACTTCAAATGCTCAAAGATTTTAGTCAGATAACAAAACAAGAACTTGGTGAATTAGAATATGATGACGAGGGATTATTTCGGAAACTTGAGCAGGTAAATCAACCCCCTAATTATGTTGTGGAAGCTCTTCAAAACAATGAATATTCTGCGGGTTCAAAAACCAGAGCAGGTCTCATTCCAACAGAAGAACCAGCAGTGTTTCATCTTGTGGAAGAAAAGGTATTGATATTTAATGATGAATTGATGTTCTTGAGTTCTACTCAACCAAATGTTAAATTAACTCCAAGATTAATGTTTCTTCTAACAAACCCCGGATTCAGCGGTTCAAAATATTTTGAGGAACCACTTGATATGGAAAGAGAGGAAGATAGGGTATATATTGAGTTGTTAAATACACTTGATTATGGAGTTTCTGTTGCTGGTAAAAGTAAGAAGAATGAGAAGGAGAAACATATTATTGATGCTTTAAGTAAGCTTGGTTCGGGTGTTAGTTTTCTTCCAAATGACCCATCACAATTAGTTAATAGGCTATTATTGTTATTAGGTAGTAAGAAGGCTGGAAACAACAATTGTTTTAATGAATCCTCAGCCATTTTAGATCAGTTGATGAACATGAAAATAATTAATAAATGTCAATACAAAGATATTTTATTAGATATTAAATAAGATGAGAAGCACAATTCTTAGTTTTAATTTCACAACGAGCGATTACACAGCTTCATTCCCTTACCCACTACAACTTGACCCCCTTACCTCATATGAGGCATCTTTGTTGTCAATGGAAACTTACAATACCCTTTTTAATATCACAGAGAAAAACAACAAGTTTAGTTATAATCCAGGCACTGCCTACAAAACTATAACTGTTTCACCTGGAGCTTACGAGATTTCTCAAATATCTTCAGAAGTCTCTCGCCTTATGAAAGAAAAAGGTGATGAACCAAAAAATATTGTAATAGATATTCAAACACACACTTCAAAATCAACTATTAAACTGAAAAATAATTATAAAGTTGATTTCACGATTGAAAATTCGTTCAGAGAGCTATTGGGTTTCTCTTCAAAAAAGATTGAAAATAACGGGACGTTTTACAGTGATAATGTTATCCAAATATCCTCCGGTATAAATTCAGTATTAATTCATTGTGATTTGATTGATGGTGCTTATAACGATGGAATAAGAACAAATACAATATTTTCATTCAGTGCATACTCAACCCCGATTGGTTATAAATTTAATATGGAACCAAAAAATCTTGTCTATTTACCTGTGTCAGGAAAAACCATATACAGAGTAAATTTTAGGATAACCGACCAAGATAATCGTATGATATCCTTTAATGATGAAATTATATCCATCAGAATTCACCTACGTGAAGTTTTTCAATAAATAAATAATGGTTATTGTAAGAAAACACGAGTTGGGAAAATATAAAATAATTACAGGGGAGGGCATGTTCCTTTCACCAGACTATACAAGGTATGTGGGTAAAGGATACTATAAACCTAAGAGACAACGGGGTGTGGGTCATCAATTTCGAAATAAAGGAGATGGGATAATTGATACTCTAATGGGTATTGGTTCAACCATTCTTAAACATAAAGACCTAATTGGTTCAACTGCTTCTCTCATGGGAAATGTAGCAGGTGTTGTAAAGAGTATAAAAGATGCTCAAAAGGAGTCCCATAAATTACAAGCAATCAAAGAAATTAAAAAAGGTAAAACTCAACTATCTTCACAAGAACGACAAAAAATCATTAAAATACTTGGGTCAGGGTTTCAACAATTTTAATACTATATAAATACAAGTATGGAAGCGATTGATAGTATCTATGATTTGGATGATACGATTATCATTTCAAACTCTACTAAAAAGGAAGACTATTTTAAGGTAAATGCTATTACAGGAACCGACTGGAATTCAAACGGAACAAAAAGTTTTGAAATAAATAATCAACAAACTTACTTGAATATAGCTGATAGTTTCTTGCTGTGTAAATTTAAATTCACTAAGGCTGCGAATAATACTAATGCTACACTCGTAAATGATTTCTTCTGGAAAATGTTTGACAGTGTTCGCCTGTATATTGGAACACAAGAGGTTGAAGCGGTTGATTATGTCTCTGCTACATCTGAAATGATGAAATTTACACTATATTCGTTTGGTGATAGAATGGGTAAGGGAGCTGTTGAAGGCTTTATTCCTGATATGTCAACGGGAACAAACACAGACCCTGGTTATAGTCAAAGGAAGTCAATGTATAATGATGACGCAAAAGCTGAGAATAGTTTTACCGTAGCAGTACCTCTTAAAGGTATATTTGGATTTTGTGATTATGATAAAGTTTTGTATGGTCTTAAAATTAGATTTCAACTACAAAGGAATGATAATGTAAATAGATTGCTTTTTGGGGCTGAAAATGCTTTTGGCGACAATAATAAATTTGTTATTAATGATTTGTGTTGGTATATCAATGAATATACTCCTAATCTTAAAACGGAGGAGATGTTAAATAGAAGACTTAACTCAAAGAAACCGCTAAATGTATCATACCTTAAAAGAAGATGTCAACACGTTAAACTGGAACACACTACCTACACTTGGAATTTGGGTGTTCTTGAAGGAAAGCCACGATACCTATGGCTCATTTTTAAAAAACCAGATGGAGAGGAGGGTACTAATAAGAATAATGCGCTGAGTGATAATGCTAAGGTGAAACAACTTCGGGTTTCTCTTGATGGCACATTTTATCCGCGAGATAGATTGGAAATTGATTGGGAAAAAAATGATTATGCGGAAGCCTACAAGTCCTACCAAAAAGTGTGTGAAAGTAATGGTAATAATGATCCTATTTTGGATATGGTTGCATTTAAAGGTTTATATACAATCTACGCAATTGACCTGAGTTCTCAAAAGGAAACTATAAAGTCTAATCGAGTGGATACTTCTCTATACATTGAAAGAGGGGAGAATGAAGAAGTTGATGCTTATTGTTTGCTTTTGGAGGAAACAGAATTACAGATTAATACAGATAATGGTGTTATGATTAATATCACATAGGTTTTTTCTCATAAATAAATGGTAGGGGTATATGTTAATCAAATCAATCTTAATAAATTAACATCTTGTATTCAAAATCAAAAGCCTTGTATTATTAATGTTAATACAATTCAAAGAAAAGGAGCTGTAAGAATTGATGTTTTACTCACACACACACAAGTAAAAACACTAAATGATGTTGGATCACTTAAAATTAAAATGACGAAACCTATGTTAAAGAAATATTCAATAGACGAGTCAAGAGGAGGATTTCTCCCGTTTCTAATTCCTTTATTTGCTGGTTTAAGTGCGGCGGGAGCATTGACTGGTGGTATTTCAGCAGCGGTAAAAACTGCTAACGAAAGGAAGGCACAACTAAAAGCTCAAAAAGAATTGGAAAGACATAACAAGGAGTTGGAGAAACAAATTAGTGGAAGTGGTGTAATTGTAGATTTTGCTCAAAAACTTGAAAGTCTACCTGATAAAGCTAGATTGTTGGTTGGTGATATGCTTTCCTCTATCGCTCAAGCGGGTGTTAAACTAACTAAATGGGGTAATGGATTGTATCTTTCTCATAAATAAATGGATAAATGGTTTAAACAATTTGGAAAGAATACAACGTCAAATATAGAACTAGCCAAGTATTGTAAAACACTAAAAATTGATAATGTGGTAATCTGTATGAGAGATGAATTAATACATATAAATAAGAATACAAAGAATATTATTATGAATTTAGACACACAGAATGGTTCTCATTGGGTTTGTATTCATAATAGTCAGGATAAATATTATTTTGATAGTTATGGTATGCCACCACCTGTTGAAGTAATACAATTCTTACAGAATGGTGTTTATCAAACATTTCAAGTTCAAGAAATTAATTCTAAATGTTGTGGTCAATTATGTTTATATGTATTATTTCAACTCAACAATAATGAAAATTTTTATGATATCATTTTTAATCTAATATAAATGACTTATGTTGGAAAAGATGGTTCTATCTTTGGAAAATCCTCTCAGGATATTGATTTATCAAATTATTATACAAAGGCACAGGCTGAACGACAAAAATATAGTGTAAGTAAAAATATTAATATGAAGAATACTTATAAATTAATCAATTATCCAAACCCTACAGATGCGAATGACTTAATTAGATTAAGTGATTTATCACAATATATATTTTTAAAGAAAACAGCACGTTTTGTGAAAGAAGTAAAATTTACAACCACAACACCTGGTTATACTGACCATACACCTTTCCTCATTGAATTTAACTACCTGCTTACAATTGAATTTTATAAAGAAGGACATTTAGTTAATATGCGAATTAATAAATGGGGGTATGATATGCCTGATTTAGGGTATAATTGGTCTTTTTCAATAAACATAGAAGACCTACATGATTTAAATCAGTCTCGTAAAGAAGAATATTATCCACTTGGTGAGGATAAGGATTTATGTGGAAGTACAATTAGTAAACAACAAATACGTGATTTTAAGAAAAGAAAAATATATGATAGTATAGCGATGGTTCGCATGACAAAGAAGGAAGGTAATGAGATAAGGATAGAAAGCCGAGGAATACAAACCGATTTGGTAGTGGGAAGATGGGGTGGTATTACCTGTCATAATATTAATCTCACATATATTTCTGATACATAAATGGCAGGAAGAAGACTACAAGAGAATTATAATTTTTGTATTCAAGGATACCTACAAGAAAAGGGTGCTCGGTATTACATACCTTATGATTTGGAGCATATACATGGGAATTTTGTCATTAAAAACTGGCCTTATACTGATATTGTTAAACCCACAAATAGAGACTTGTTTAAAATATTAAATAAAAATGAACTTCTCAAAGTTATGAAATATAAAACTCTTTTAGAAATCGTCAACAAATCTTATTGGTATCCTATTATGAGAAAAATAATTATAGATACAAGAATATCTCAAAATCCAGATGAGTATATGTATAATATTCTTTGGGGTTCAAACTCAAGGGTAGCAAGGGATGAGGAAGGAGTTGAAGAAGAGAAGGAGGAAAGAGAGAAAAAGGAGAAGGAGGAAAGGGAGAGGGAGGAGAAGGAGGAGAGGGAGAAAAAGGAGGAGAAGGAGGAGAGGGAGAAAAATGAGAAGGAGGAAAGGGAGAAAAGGGAGAAGGAGGAAAGGGAGAAAAGGGAGAAAAGGAGAAGGAGGAGAGGGAGAAAATGGAGGAGGAGGAGAGGGAGCAAAGAGAGAGGGAGGAAAAATATAAAAAGATGGAAATCATTGAGATTCATAAAAGATTGAGTGTATTAAAGCAAATAAATCAATCTCAACGCACCGAAGAGGAAATTAAAGAATTAACAACTCTTATGAAGATAATGGTTTCAAAAATAAGAACGTCAATGTCTTCAATTTCAGGGAGGAGATTTAAACGAGAAAGTGGTGAAGAAGAAGAAGAAGAAGGAAAAGATTATGTGATTGATGATGTTGGTGTCATTGACTTTAGTTAGTTTTTATTTGTAAATAAATGGAGGAGAGAGTGAAGGCATTCCTTAGGATTCTTTATGTTTTAAAAATAAAGATTGAAATGTATATGTTGAAAACCAAAAAGGTTTTGATACTCTGTCGGAATTTTTCTGATAAATAAATATGAGTTATTGTCTCAAATGTAAAAAGAAAACTAAATCTAAAAATATCTCTTATGTTAAAGCTAAAAATAATAGAGTTTATCAAAAAGGAATATGTCAAGTATGTGGCTCTAAAAAGTGCCAATTCATCTCTCCTAAAAGAGGAGGAGACATACAAAAGTTTCTGTCAGGAAGTAAATTTACAACAACTGGAATTCCAGGGGAATTACACCTTCCAGGGTATTCTTTCTGTGGTCCAGGAACAAACTTGGATAAAAGATTAGATGAGGCTGACAATCCTAAACCTTGGTCTAAACCTACAAATAGGGTTGACGAAGTGTGTATGAAGCATGATATTGCTTATGGGAAAACCACTACGTTGACTGAAAAACATAAAGCCGACAGCGAAATGTTGTATAATTTGTCTTTGATACAAAATCCAACGTTGAGAGAGAAAGTTGATAGGTTTATTGTGAGAAATTTGATAAATGCTAAATTGAAACTTGGTCTTGGTTATTCCTCAAAAAACTATTAGGCTCTAATGATGTCATCAAGACTGAGGAGCTTTTGGCTGAAGAATTACACAAACCTATAATCACAAAGTTTAAAAGAAGGAAGGTTTATTCTAAATACACTGACCACATATGGTCCGCTGATTTAATTGAATTGAATAATGACAGGGGATACAGGTATGCTTTAACCGTTATTGATTTGAGGAGTAGATTTGCCTGGGTTGTCCCTTTAAAAAATAAAAGGGGTGATACTTTAATGTTAGCCTTTAAGCTAATATTTGATCGGGATAAAAGGAAACCAAAGAAGTTATGGACTGATGAGGGAACAGAGTTCTATAACAAAATATTCATGAAATTTCTTAAGGGGAAGGGTATTAAATTATACAGCACCTTTAATGAAGGAAAGGCAGTTGTTATTGAGCGTTTTAATCGTACTTTAAAAGAGAAATTATATAAAAAATTCACACAACTCGGTTCTCAAAAATGGGTGTATTTAATTCAGGATATTGTAGATAATTACAATAATACAGTTCATTCATCAACACAATCAAAACCATCAGAAACATTTACAAAATTAGAATATGAAAAGGAGATTAATTTGAGAAAGCCCAAGTTTAAAGTTGGTGATATTGTAAGAATATACAAATGGAAAAGTCATTTTGAGAAAGGTTATACACAAAAATGGACTCGTGAATTATTTAAAATCATTGATGTAATGGATACAGTCCCTTGGACCTACAAATTATATGATTTAAATGGAGAAGAAATCTTGGGTTCATTTTACTCACAAGAATTACAAAAAACACAAGTAAGCAGATAATACCCTTGAAAATAATAAATAAATAAATAAAATGTAATGGGGATACGTTTTTAAATCTGTGAACCCCAAACACAGAATCCCACAACTTTTTAGTTGGGGCTTAACTTTTGTGTGTGTATAATGGGGATACGTTTTTAAATCTGTGAACCCCAAACACAGAATCCCACAACTTTTTAGTTGGGGCTTAACTTTTGTGTGTGTATAATGGGGATACGTTTTTAAATCTGTGAACCCCAAACACAGAATCCCACAACTTTTTAGTTGGGGCTTAACTTTTGTGTGTGTATAATGGGGATACGTTTTTAAATCTGTGAACCCCAAACACAGAATCCCACAACTTTTTAGTTGGGGCTTAACTTTTGTGTGTGTATAATGGGGATACGTTTTTAAATCTGTGAACCCCAAACACAGAATCCCACAACTTTTTAGTTGGGGCTTAACTTTTGTGTGTGTGTGTATGTGCGAGTGAGTCATAATAATATACAAACCCTAACCCAACCCAAGCCCTAACCCAACCCCATCCCTAACCCAAACCCATCCCTAACCCAACCCATCCCTAACCCAACCCCATCCCTAACCCAACCCCATCCCTAACCCAACCCCATCCCTAACCCAACCCCATCCCTAACCCAACCCCATCCCTAACCCAACCCCAACCCTAACCCAACCCCATCCCTAACCCAACCCCATCCCTAACCCAACCCATCCCTAACCCTCACATTCAAAATCCCAACCCTAACCCAATCCCATCCCTAACCCAACCCCAACCCTAACCCTCACATTCAAAATCCCAACCCTAACCCAACCCATCCCTAACCCAACCCCATCCCTAACCCAACCCCATCCCTAACCCAACCCCAACCCTAACCCTCACATTCAAAATCCCAACCCTAACCCAACCCCATCCCTAACCCTCACATTCAAAATCCCACCCAAACCCTAACATAATCTTTCTTTTCTTCTTTTTTAAATACGTATTTCTTTTTTTTTTTTTCCTCTTCCTCCAATTCTGTCTTTCAAGGCTTTTAAGTTTGAAGAAGTAGAAATGGGAAGAAAGAATTTTCCAGCATTTTCTTCCTCGAACTTTCTTGATATTGCTTAAATCAAGCGTCATTAAATAAAGAACATTGTTCATTGCTTTAGAATCCAAAGAGTCTCCAAGAGGAACCCCACAGGTAGAGTCTCCAAAATAAAACCAACTTTCCAAGTTCCCAAGGTATAACCACATTCCTGTTGAGCCTCCAAGATAGGTATCACATTCCGAGTCATCAAAACAAAACCCCCATTCCGAGTCTCCAAAAATATAACCATCTTTCCAAGTCCCCAAGGTAAAACCACAATTTTCAGAAATATTGGGGGTTTCCGTGATAAGTCTCACATAGTATAACTGCGGACCATCAGGGAAAACTTCCCTTTCCCAATTTTTTAGGGTTTCTATGATGTGTCTCACATAGTATAACTGCGGACCATCAGGGAGAATTCCCATTTCACAATTTTTTAGGGTTTCTATGATGTGTCTCACATAGTATAACTGCGGACCATCAGGGAGAACTCTCCTTGCCCAATTTTTTAGGGTTTCTATGATGTGTCTCACATAGTATAACTGCGGACCATCAGGGAGAACTCTCCTTGCCCAATTTTTTAGGGTTTCTATGATGTGTCTCACATAGTATAACTGCGGACCATCAGGGAGAACTCTCCTTGCCCAATTTTTTAGGGTTTCTATGATGTGTCTCACATAGTATAACTGCGGACCATCAGGGAGAACTCTCCTTTCCCAATTTTCAGAAATTTGTGGGTCTCCAATGTATGACTTGTATTCTGGCTCATCAAGGTAGAACTTGTTCAGTGGGTTTTGTTTTGATAACTCACAACAAGTATCATCATGGTAAAACTCTTTTTCAGGATTTTGTGGATCTCCAAGGTATAACTCTTTGGCTGGGTCATCAAGGTAGAACTCGTTCTGGGGGTCTTGGTTGTTCAAAATGTCTTCAAACAAAAAAATAACTTCATCCCAAGTTGTGTTAAAAGCAGAATTTTCATTTCGTATCTCAGATACAATTTCCTGTGAAAGAAAATAACAATGTATTAATTTAATACAATATTTTTTATTTGTATAAATCAAGCTCTATGAATATTAAAATAAACTTTGTTAACTCTTACACGAGTCTCATCTTAAAAAAAAAAAAAAAAAATTAAATAAATAAATAAATAAATAAACAAACTTACCTCCATTGATAAGAGGTTCGAGTCCAGTTCATCAATCTGAAGGTTGAGTTCTACACAGGTAGTAGGACTCCATGGAATAGCAAAGTTATCCCATTCCATTTCGGCATAGTAGTCCATTCTCAAGTGAAGCAGAAAGCGTGTTTGAAAAAGCCTGTGTGGTCGGTGCCTTTTATAAGGACTGGGTGTGTCTTCCTGTGGAAATTCCCTGGGCGTGTCTTAACTGGAAATGATGTGATGGAAATTCCCTGAAAATGATGTAATGTATTACCTGGAAATGATACAATGCTGAAGAGTTTATAAAGTGGGTGGGACTTAGCAAAAGTGGGAGGAGCTTAACAAAAGTGGGCGGGGCTTAGTAAAAAGTGGGCGTGGCTTAACAAAAAGTGGGCGGGGCTTAGTAAAAAATGGGCGTGGTTTACCAAAAAGTGGGCGGAGCTTACCAAAAAATGGTATGTGGCACTGGAGGCGCTCAAACAAGAACATTGAGGGAGGTTTACCATTTTATCTTAGCTCAGTTAAAATATCTTAATAAAGAACCAAACTCAAACATATTTTTTGTTAATATATTAGATGGTGAAGAGAGTTGTAGGAGAATTAAATTATTTCCCACGCATAAACAAATATTTGTAGGGTCGTTGTTTGAGTGGGTTATATTCACCAGATGATATTAAGAGTAAAAGGTTAAAAGGCCCATGAGGTCAGAAGGATCACAGGTGTTTAAGTGGTCCAATGAATAAGGATAACATGTCAAAAGGTTAGAAGGTTCGTAAAGAACAGGGTGAGAGAAATATAGGTGTTTAGGGGCAATGAGGGAGGGAAAGAATTAATATGGAAGTGAATGGGTCAATGTTTGAGTGGGTCAAAGATTAATCTGCCAGATGATATGTAGAAGAAGGATGATAGGTCTATAAGAGAAAACAAATATTTGTAGTGTTTGAGTGTACTAATGAACAACATTAAGGATAGGTACTACAGACAAAAGGTTCATAAAGATGAGGGTGGGAGAAATAGAGGTGTTTATGATTTTTGAAAAAGACAAGGGGGTAAATGACATTAGATAGGGATTTCACATGTTAAACGGAGGTGTCCCAGAAGCAACATTATTACACTACTCAGGCCAGACTCTCTCACATGACTCTACACGTGTGATTATACTCTCTTGGTTGCTGGACTATGTTCCCTCTGCATGTGTGCATGTTTTTCACACTCTTCGGCCTGGGACATTGTTGATCTTGCCACTGAGCACGTGTGCTCCACTCTTGGGCCTGGATTGTTGACCTAGCACGTGTGCTCCTCTCTTGGCCAGGGTCACTCTGCCATGCTGACGATCGACCTTGCACCCGAGCTGGTGCACCCGATTCTAATTTTAGGTATTTGAAGTATTGATAAATGTAGGGGTGTACTTACTTTTTCCACATGCGAAATTTGCATTTCTGTTTATTTAAATTATACAATGGACTACAAAATGTAAATGTTTCATGATATTTGTTATATTATATCACCTTTATCTATCAATATTGTTGAAATGAAGATCAAATAGCTGTATGTTGAAATATGTTGAAAAAGCCAAAACTTTACATGGGGTGTACTTACTTTTTCACATCTGTATGTATATGTGTATATATATATATATATATATTGTAACGGATTTGAGAAGTGTAACGAATTTGAAAAGTGTAACAATTTTGAGAAAGTGTAACGAATGTGAAAAGTATGGTTTTGTTGTGTGTAACTGACCCTCGTAATGTAAAGAATAGTCGCAGCTTGTCCTCTTAGTTAATTCCATAAACCTACACACAGGACACGATATATCCTTTTAAATAGTTAGTCCCTTATTCTCTGTAGGCTAAGGAGGTGTTTCCCACTAGTTTGACTCTTCATCGCACCGAATTAAATAAGAGTAGGCCCTCCGACGCCCCATGGCAGCTTCCAAGTGCCAGGTTTGCCACTTTGTTGCAATTGACACTTTAGGCACTTTGCTGCATTTTCATCTGCCGTCCACTTTGCAGCATTTGACTCCATTACGCACGAGGTAACGCCGAAGAAGAAAGGCGGGTCTCCACCTCGTCATAGATGGGAGGAGTAAGTCGGCCCCGCTCATCCAACCCAGAACGAGGGGTTTGGCCTGAGAGGGCGGAGAGAGAACGCTTGGGGGAGGTTCGCAAAGGGTGAAGGGCGGGGCCTATATAACCCGCCGCGGGACGCTCCCCAAGCAGATGAGTCCAGGAGATGAGCTTTTACGAGATGAGCTTTTACTGAGATGAGTCCAGGAGATGAGGTTTTACTGAGATGAGGAGATGAGCTTTTACTGAGATGAGGAGATGAGCTTTTACGAGATGAGCTTTTACTGAGATGAGGAGATGAGCTTTTACTGAGATGAGGAGATGAGCTTTTACGAGATGAGCTTTTACAGAGATGGGTCCAGGAGATGCGCTGGAGACGAGCAGGTGTGACCGAGCCGCCGTGAGACGTGCCGCGCAGCAGGAAAAGCGGACCGGGGCAACGCAAGGAGCGCACGAGGCAGCAGTACGGAGAAAGGAACTTCGCCCGCGCAGTTTGGGACCAAAGCTCGGCTTCTTGACGGCGGTGCCTTCTGGCCCAACCGTGCCCAGTACCCGCTGAACCTTCCTTGCCTCTAAAAGCCACCCATCTCCAAGCCATTCCTTCCGGCCTGCATTTCCCCGTGTAAGTGTGATCGTCCGTCTGTCTTTCACGTTGTCCTGGGGTTTATTAATTAAGCTTGTATAGGTAAGCTAATGATTTCACTGTGTGTCTGCTCCTTCCATTTTCTGTATATAACCAACTGCTCTCTTTGCCTTGGCTTGTGAAAATAATTAATAAAACCTGTTATTCCTCCGTACGTCTTCTTCTTCTTCCTCTTTACATCCGGTCGCTTTAGAGGTTTCCAGATTGAATATCTGTGGCGCGATTTCGGCCAACGTCCAGGAATCGGGTTAGTCGGGGAAAACTGTTCGGCCGCGGTGCCTCCGCTCGGCAAACCAACATCCTTAACCGCGGACCGTAACAATTGGTCAGGAATGTCGGATTCGGACCTGGGACTAAATTTATTTAGCCCAAATTTTGGAACACCAATTGTACTATTGGCGTAACAATTGGTGTCAGAAGTGTCGGATTCGGACCTGAAGCGCTTAGCGCGCTCAAATTACAAGTGGCCCAAAAATGGTATTTTGTAAAATCCTAAATTTGAAAGTCGCGCCATGGCTGGTCAAGGCGATGGGATGCCGGTGGGAGAGATAGACGGGGTAGAATCGACCCAGGACCTCGGGGAAATGTATGTGGAGAAAAGGGAGGAGAACAATGGCAATGTGGTTGAGGGGGTTTCAGGCGCGCAAAATGGAGCCCTCGCACACGTGGTTGAAGGGACCCAAAATGGTGGCTCGCACGTGGTTGAAGAGGCGCAAAATGGCGCCTCGCACGAGCGCGCGGTAGCCGAGCCCGCTGTATCAGCGGGCTTTAACATGCAGCCGTTTGACATGCAGCAGTTCATGGCACGGTTCAGCGAATACATGGCAGAGTCGAAGTGCGACAACGAAAAAAGAGATAGGGAAATGGAAAAAAGGGAAAACAGAATGGGGGAGCGGCTAGAAGCCAAAATGGGAGAAATGAGTGAGCGATTGGAGGGCCAAATGGGGGCAATGAGGGACGAAGCGAGGGGTACCGGTGAGGGGTTAGACAAGAAATTTGAGGAGTTAGACAATAATTTTAAGGGGTTAGACAAGAAATTTGAGGGGTTAGACAAGAAATTTGAGGAGTTAGACAATAATTTTAAGGGGTTAGACAAGAAATTTGAGGGGTTAGACAATGGGATAGAAGGGGTGAAACATGGGTTAACGGGGGTGGAAAATAGAATGGCTGCCCAGGAGAATCAGATAGAAGGGGTGAAAAATGGGTTAAGGGGGCTAGAAGATAGAATGGAAGGCAAATTGCGGGAAATAGGGGAGCAATCCGCCCGAGAAATTAAACAAATGGGAGAGCAGATAGAGGAGGTAAAAATCGGGGTAGAAACCAAATTGGATGCTCAGAGGGATGAATTGGGACAGATGAGGGCGGCATCTACAAAAGAGAGGGAGGAGATGAAGGAGGAGATACGACGAGGTGTAAGTGAGGAGGTCTCGGGGGTACGCGAGGAGGTAAAGCGTATGGAGAAAGAGGTGAGAAATGGAACCGCTAGGTTACAGGGGGGAATAGAAGATCTGACGGAGGAGGTGGAACAGCTGACGGTGGGACAGACGGAGTTAGTGGAGCAGGTACAAAAGAACACTGGCAAATTGCCACTACTAGGTCCCTCATTGCCCCCATTTGGCCCTCCAATCGCTCACTCATTTCTCCCATTTTGGCTTCTAGCCGCTCCCCCATTCTGTTTTCCCTTTTTTCCATTTCCCTATCTACTAGGAACACTAGGAGGGTTGAAAGCGACACAAAGAGACATCAAGGACGACTTGATAGCGACACAGAGGCAATGTCAGATGGTACGTGAGGGACTGACAATGAGGTTGGACGAGGTGACAGAGGTAATGGAGACGAAGGACCGGCAGGTGAGGATGCACATAGAGACGGTCACGGTAGCCTTAGAGGACGAAATTGAGGAGATGCACCGGGAAATGAAAGAGGTGAAGCAAAAATTAGAAGAGGTGGAAGAGGGGGTGAGTGAAATTAAGAAGAGACGGACAGAAACTAAGAGGGAGATAAAGGAGGAGGTAATGGAATTGGTACAATGGTACAAGGTCTGTGCTCAAATCGTGATGATGTGCTCGCTAACCAAATAAAGAGTTTGCAGGTGGCGAAGAAGGTGCGGAGACGAGGTGCCGAGGTGAGTGCGATATACGTGGAAATGTACATGATGTGAGGGGAGCTTCAGTCGGCTTGGGGGTTGATTTGGATCCGGGTGTTCATGAGAGGCCGTTGGTGAAGTGTGTGACGGGTACGGTGTGCGAAAGAGGAGGTGTGCGAGAATGTCCGACTCTGGGATGTGTGAAGAAAAAGTGCGCGCCAAGGAGTGAGTGTGCTGTCGAGAGTGAGTCGGTCGTAGCGCGTGTGCGAGGGAGCACATGGAAGCGCGTAGTGAGGAGTGTTACAGAGGATGTAACAAGAAAGTGTACACCTGTGGTGAGTGTTACGGAGGAAGTAACGGGAGAGGATGCGCGAGAAAGGTGTGTAACGGACGGGTGCATGGGGAAAGAGTGCGCTGTCAAGAGTAAGGGAGGATGCACGCCTGTGGTGAGTGTTACGGAGGAAGTAACGGGAGAGTGTGCGCAAGAGTGTGCGCGAGAAAGGTGTGTAACGGACAGGTGCATGAGGAAAGAGTGCGCTGTCGAGAGTAAGGGTGAGTGCGCTGTCAAGAGTGGTGGTGAAAGTAGTGAGAGTGACACGGAGCGTGAGTTGGTTGTGACAGGTGAGAGAGGATGTACACCTGGAATGGAAGGATGCACACCTGGAATGGTAGAGCGTGTGTGGGAATGCACACTTGAGTTGGTAGTGAGGCACGTGGTTGGGTGTGCGAGTGAGAGCACACCTGTGATTGTCACAGAGGAGGTGACCGAGAAGGGGGCGCGAAGAGGTGTGTTGGTGAGGTGTGCGAACAACGAGTGTGTGCAAAGGTGTGAGGTGGTCAGGTGTGTGACCAAGTCTGTGAGCGGAATGAGTGTACTTGGGTGTGTAAGAGAAGGTGCAATGACGAGGAGCATGGGAACAGCTGGATGTATGAGCAAGGAACGGGCTGCGGGGTGTAAGCATGCAGGTGAGGCATCGACGGTAACCGGGTTAGCGGTTAGAACGACATTTAGCCGAATCGGGCCCTCGGTGCGCGTCGGGCAGCTTCGCGTGCCGCGAGGACCAGCGGGGATCCGAACCACGGCGGTTTCGAAAGAACCGCCGTACGCGATCCACGCTGGGCCTCGCTTTGAACGGCCGCGTCCGTGCTCCACTAGGCGGAGCGGGCAGCCCGATAGGAAGGGTCGTCATGGCGACCCCTTTTTGTTGAGGCGTTCCGGCAGGTCGAGATCGGGCCATTGGATGGCTCCGTGCCGAGGTGGTGCGTGGGATCTCGGCCCGAGTAAACCTCCTTCCCTGCACCGAGTGCCGGACGCATCCAACCGCCGGCACCAAAGAACCCGCATTCATTGCTCGACTGTACGAAGCCGGGCTGTAAAAGTGAATTGGCGCACCAAGAGGATCTAGTAAGTAGACGCGTGATGAGGTTAGTGTTTTGGACCCGAAATTAGAAAAACAAAATTTAATGATTGGCAAAGGATTGGCAGTAATGATTGGCAGATGATGGGTAGTGATTGGCAAATTTTTGATTGGTTGAAATTTGGTGTGCAAAATTGGTAGTTTGAGATGCCCGATGTGGTGGGATGGCAACTCTGCCATCTCTCACAGCGGGGGCAAAGGAGCACTAGGTTATGGGGTTTATGGCAGTGAAAACTAGCCCGGGAGGGTTTGGATAATGTGTAGGGACCTAGAAGATGACCTTAGGTGACATTAAGATTAGGTAGTGACAATGACACCTGTAGTGGGGACGCAGAGAGGGTAGAGTGGATGATAATGACGTGGTATGTGCTTATTTTAAAGGGAAGACGGGGAGCACTAAGTTAGCAGGGCACCAGGTAGATTAGATGATGCCGTGTGTATGGTGAACAGGTGTGATTGCACAGGTGTGCAACTGAACAGGTGTATGGAGCAGTGTATGAGGGAGTAGTGGTGATTGCGTGTGGTGTTGACCAAATGGTCCAGGAAGGAAGGAGGGTGCAGGTGGCACCAGGGGTGAGTGCACAGGTGTGCACCAACAGGTGTATGGAATAAATGGTATGGAATATATGGAGTATTGGAATGGATGGTCGTGGAGTGAGTATGGTGGAAACTATGGAGTGGAGTGGAGTGGATAGTGCGAAGGTGTGAATGGGGAAAGGATGGACCCCCATCACGAATACCCGGGGAGGGTCGTGTAAGTGTTAGGTAGAGGGTATAGGTAAATTGTGGTTGGATATTGGCATCTGTGGTGCGGGTGAAAGAATGGTATTTGGATGGGTGCATTAGTGTTGTGGAAATGGCTGGGCATGTAGCCTGTTAGTGTGTGCAGTTGGTTTGGGCACTCCACCACTGTGAGGATGTCGGCCAGGTGAGGCCGCAGGTGGGCTCTGGGAGCCGGTAGAGTTGTGGATGGGGCCCGAGGATCCGGAGGACGGACCCGGGTAGCCCAGTGCCAGAGGGCACCGAGGGGTGACAGAGCCAGGAGGGGCCTTCCCCAGTTAGTTAGGTTAGGGTGAGGAGCCTGGTAAGCTCGGGTGGCAACTGCAGTGGTGGAGGTGTGCAGGTGGGTAGACCTGCTGGGAGAGCTACACGTCTCAGCCCAGAAATTGTGCAAGGGCACCGGGAGATGAATCGGGGGAGTGAGACCCCAAATTGAGAAGCACCACAGTTTGGTCAATGGGAATTGGTTTTTAGAACCCATCATGTAAGTTGGCCAATGGATTGGCAGGGAAAGACCCCGGGTAGTGTAAAGTGTGTTAATGTCATTTAGAAAGTAGTTAGGATGAAAATCTCCTTGCACCATCTGCATCCACTCACCTGAGGTGACAGGTACTCCACACCATGCCAGGTGGTTTTTATTATTTTTATTGATGCAAATGTTTGGAATGTGAGACGCATCATGACGTGGGTGTGACATTGTGCCTTGATGTTCCATCTCTTCCTCCTTATGAGGGTTGATGATGAATTGGGTGATGGCAAATTTTGGATAGAGGGATTGTGGAGACGAATTTGGTGTAGGGGAAATATGGGGAAGATGTGATGGTAGCGACGGATTTGTAAAGGTGTAGATTTTGTAAATATGGGGTAAGGGCAAGGGTAGAGTAGGAGACGGGGGGAGGGGTGACGTACGGTAGGGACGAGCTTTCTCACTTCGCTCTCCGTACGCACTTCGCCTTGCATTGCCTTGTTTGATGTGTACCCTTGTGACCTTACCCCTCTCTCATCTGTCTTTCCCCCCTTTTGTCTCCCACCTGAGGACTGTGCGCCACTGGGTGTTGAGGGGAGCGTGCAGAGGTCGTCTTGTGTGCCAGGACCCTCTCAACCAGCATGCATTGCATTGATGTACCACTTTATGGACCGCTGTTCTGCGGCCGAGTACCACTTGATGGACCCCAGGTTCTGGGGCAGGGCACCTCTGTTGGAGACCGGCCATAGTGGCCAGGGAATCTTGCTTGCGGACCTCGGTAAGGTGGCACCTATGCCAAACAGGTGGACCACCCTTAGTTGGCCCCTGTGGCCCTAAATAAAAATGGACACGGTTTGTGTTTTTTATATTTCCAAGTAGGCCGCGTGAAGCACGAAGACATCGGGAAGAACATCGGCCCCGCAGAGAAGAAGAAGACCACCACCAGTTGTTTTTTTTTGTGTGTTTATTACAAACAGTAATGACTGTGCACTGGTTGGTGCTTTTGGGTGCTTTGGGTGCTTTGGTGTTATTGGTTCTGGTGCATCGATGCAATGCGTGCTGTCTCCTCCCTCCCAACAGGAATTTCCTTCTTTTTGTTTCCCTAAAAAAACAAAAAAACACAGGTCCTGGGTTGCGTTGTAAATAAGAAATAACGTCACTGTAAATAATGCTCCCCACCGGAAATGTATAGCTTGAAAACAATTCCGTAATTCGGTTATCCTGTGGGCGCAAATCTGTTAGGCAGGGTGCAATGCAGCAGGGGGACATATTTATTTGTGTTTTAAGATTGTCACACTCAGGGTCAGGTTAATTGTAGAGGGAATTACACCTACGTGTCACACTAAGTTAAAGTTTTGTAGGCCCGAGCCCGGGCCTGAAGGAAGGAGGGTGCAGTGTAACGGATTTGAGAAGTGTAACGAATTTGAGAAGTGTAACAATTTTGAGAAAGTGTAACGAATGTGAAAAGTATGGTTTTGTTGTGTGTAACTGACCCTCGTAATGTAAAGAATAGTCGCAGCTTGTCCTCTTAGTTAATTCCATAAACCTACACACAGGACACGATATATCCTTTTAAATAGTTAGTCCCTTATTCTCTGTAGGCTAAGGATGTGTTTCCCACTAGTTTGACTCTTCATTGCACCGAATTAAATAAGAGTAGGCCCTCCGACGCCCCATGGCAGCTTCCAAGTGCCAGGTTTGCCACTTTGTTGCAATTGACACTTTAGGCACTTTGCTGCATTTTCATCTGCCGTCCACTTTGCAGCATTTGACTCCATTACGCACGAGGTAACGCCGAAGAAGAAAGGCGGGTCTCCACCTCGTCATAGAGGGGAGGAGTAAGTCGGCCCCGCTCATCCAAACCAGAACGAGGGGTTTGGCCTGAGAGGGCGGAGAGAGAACGCTTGGGGGAGGTTTGCAAAGGGTGAAGGGCGGGGCCTATATAACCCGCCGCGGGACGCTCCCCAAGCAGATGAGTCCAGGAGATGAGCTTTTACGAGATGAGGAGATGCGCTTTTACGAGATGAGCTTTTACTGAGCTGAGGAGATGAGCTTTTACGAGATGAGCTTTTACAGAGATGGGTCCAGGAGATGCGCTGGAGACGAGCAGGTGTGACCGAGCCGCCGTGAGACGTGCCGCGCAGCAGGAAAAGCGGACCGGGGCAACGCAAGGAGCGCACGAGGCAGCAGTACGGAGAAAGGAACTTCGCCCGCGCAGTTTGGGACCAAAGCTCGGCTTCTTGACGGCGGTGCCTTCTGGCCCGACCGTGCCCAGTACCCGCTGAACCTTCCTTGCCTCTAAAAGCCACCCATCTCCAAGCCATTCCTTCCGGCCTGCATTTCCCCGTGTAAGTGTGATCGTCCGTCTGTCTTTCACGTTGTCCTGGGGTTTATTAATTAAGCTTGTATAGGTAAGCTAATGATTTCACTGTGTGTCTGCTCCTTCCATTTTCTGTATATAACCAACTGCTCTCTTTGCCATGGCTTGTGAAAATAATTAATAAAACCTGTTATTCCTCCGTACGTCTTCTTCTTCTTCCTCTTTACATTCGGTCGCTTTAGAGGTTTCCAGATTGAATATCTGTGGCGCGATTTCGGCCAACGTCCAGGAATCGGGTTAGTCGGGGAAAACTGTTCGGCCGCGGTGCCTCCGCTCGGCAAACCAACATCCTTAACCACGGACCGTAACAATATATATATATATATATATATATATATATATATATATATATATATAGTTGCGGTTTTAGAACCCACACTCTTGTAAATATCCCATTATTAAAAGGTTAAAGGTAGCACCCCTAGTTAGTCCACAAGCAACACGTAGGCCACCATAGGACTTCAGTTATTTCATTAGTATGTGTTTTAGATAAGGCCGTGTTTCCAATAGTTGAATCTGCGTTGTGTCGATCAAATATGAGTAGGTCCCCATTCCGTCCATTTTAACCAACCTCTCTCTCCAAGCGACGCCATTACGCGCCCTCCAGTCTGCCCATGGCCCCTCCCAATTTGTTACGCGCCTTTGTTAGCAGCGTTCGCTGCCTTAGCGCAAGCTCAACGCCGCCATAAGACACGTGATGAGGCCCGAGAAAGGAGGTGGAGCGCCAAGAAGAAGGTGTGGCCACGTCATCCAGTCGTCAAAGGCGTGGCCGGTAAGTCCTCACCAGCCAACCAGGGCTGAGGTAACATCACCGACAGGCGTGGCTTTGGGGCCCGCGGAGTGATCACGCGGAGAGATATAAAAAGCGAGCGCAAAGCCCTTTCACGGACTTTGAGGGGAGAGTGCTGGTTGTACGAGACTTGTTGGAGGCGCGCGCGCGTTGTGAGAGGACTCTTTGGGAAATGCGCATTGAACAGGACTGAGAAGAAAAGGGCACGCTTGATTAAGAGAACATTGGAGAGAGGGCGTTTGGCACGAGCGTGCATTTATTACGTACGCCATAGGACACCAGCTTCCCCCCCGTTATATAAGGTCCGGTCGCGTTCAACCATACGCGGAGCTGCCTGCCGGGTTTCGCCGCTGGAAAATGCGCTGGAAAATGAGCCTGGACCCCATCGCCGGACCTTCCATCTACCTGTTCCATCTACAATCAGCTACAATCCTTCTGTGAGTGTGTATGTTTGTCTGGGGAATTAAGCATAAGACTGTTCTCAGACTGCCCTGTGTGCTGCTTCTTCCTCTTCCTGTCCTGTACATTCTTTCGTTTCCTCTTCTTCTTTCTTGTAAATAATTAATAAACCCATCTTTGTTCTTCCTATCCTCTGGTTTCCTCTTGTCCGATCGCATCCGTCCTTTCTTCCATTGGGTAAGCGTGGCATGATTGGAACCCCTTATAATCGGGTTTAGTCACTTTGTTAATAGCTCGGATCGCGGATTGCTATCCGCTTGGCATTTTCCATCATATCCGTGGTTCGAGCGGGAGTTATTCCCTCGTTTCCGGCCGGCGTTAGTACTTCGGTAGTAGTGAACCCCTTGGCCTAACAAACCCTACTAACGCCGCGCCGGGAAGGACGTTATAACCTCCAGGACTCGGGTCGGCCAGATAACAAGACAATGGGATTAACCAACCACCCCCCACCCCCCCTTGATAAGGGGAGCGCCGACGACCGAGATCCGCAACAATATATATATATATATATATATATATATATATATATATATATTGTAACGGTTTTGAGAAGTGTAACGGTTTTTTGAGAAGTGTAACGGTTTTTGAGGAAGTGTAACGAATGTGAAAACGTTACAATGTGAACGTTACAAAAGTATGGTAACACCCTGTTAATGTAAATAATGGTCGCAGCCGTCCTCCTAGTTAATTCCATGAAACTTACACGCAGGTCACGATATATCTTTTTAAATAGTGTATTTCCTTATTCTATGTAGGCTAAATATGTGTTTCCCACTAGATTGACTTTGCATTGTATCAAACAAAATAAGCGTAGGCCCTTCCAATTTCCCCAAACATCTCCGCTCTCCAAAGTTCCTTTCAAAAGGGTGCGAGTTGTGTTCAATCCCGCAAGCCGCCATTGCCCATGTGCTAACCTCGGAGAAGAAAGGCGTGTCCCCACCTCGTCATAGAGGGGAGGAGTGAGCCAGAGGGTCGCATGTCCAATCAGCACCGCGGCGAGCGAACCGGTAGGCGTGCCCTCGCAGCCGGCGGCTTGATTCCGCCCCGAGTTATAAAAGTGACTGTAAGGGACTGCTTCATGAGATGACCTGGGAGATGAGCGAAGAGGCGGCACCAAGAGGAGCGGTGAGATGCGAAACGCTCCAAGCCAAAGAGGAGAGGTACTCGGCAAGGAAACCAGCTTTGGAGAGACGCGCTGAAAGGAGGGAGACGGCTCCACCAGAAGAAGAGGAGCAGGTGTGCCGAACCAGCGCGTGACGTCTACAGCAGCGGATACGCGACGGAGGGTTTTCCCGCCAAAAACCGCGAGGAATTGAGAGCTGCTGCCTCTGACCTTGCCTCCCTCTCAAGCAATCCACCTCAAGCCCTACCTGCCTGCAATATCCCCTGTGTAAGTGTGAACGTCCTGTCCTACTCGTTGTCTTGGGATTAAGTAAATTGAGTAGAATAAGCTAACGATGCACTGTGTGACTGCTTTTTCCATCCATTGCTTGTAAATAATTTTGGTCGCTCTTCCTTTTTGCTTGTGTGTGTATAATAAATCTGTTCTTCCTCCGTACTCTGTCTTTTTCTCTTTTCCTTCTCTTTCGGTCGCTTTAGAGGTTTCCCGATTGAATATCTGTGGGGCGATCTGGTCAACGTCGGGTGGAATCAGGCTAATCGGGGAGTAACTGTTCGGACGCGGTAATACCAACCGCTCGGTAAAATAACATCTAAAACCGCGTCTGTAACAATTGGTGTCAGGAGTGGGATTCGGACCTGGGACTAAATTTGTTAGGCCCAAATTTTGGAACACCAATTGTGTTATTAAGCAACAATTGGTGTCGGGGAGTGAGATTCGAGGCCCGAACCAAATTTTTAAAACGTGTAGAAAAAATTTTTGGTCAAAATTACGAGCTGACGAAATTTGTTTTGTTTTAAAGCAAAACCCGAATTTTGAGATCGCGCCATGGACAATCAAGGCGATCGGATGTCGGTGGGAGAGATAGACAGGGTGGAATCGACCCAGGACCTCGGGGAAATGTATGTGGAGGAAAGGGAGGAGGAGAAAAATAGCAATGTGGTTGCGGAGGTTTCAGACGCACAAAATGGCGCTCTCGCGCACGTGGTTGAGGGGGCCACGGTCGCGGAACCAATGAGCATGGCCCAAATACAAGCCTTCATGGCCCAATTCATGGTGGAAATGCAGGAAAAAAACGACAGTATGGAACAAATGGAAAACAGAAGGAGGGCTGATAGTGAAAAAATGGAAAGCAGAATTATGGGGCAAATGGGGGTAATGAGGGACGAAGCGAGGGGTACCGGTGAGGAGTTAGACAAGAAATTTGGGAAGTTCGACAATAATTTTGAGGAGTTAGACAAGAAATTTGGGAAGTTCGACAATAATTTTGAGGAGTTAGACAAGAAATTTGGGAAGTTAGACAATAATTTTGAGGGGTTAGACAACGGAATAAAAGAGGTAAAGAATGGGTTAACGGGGGTGGAAAACAGAATGGCTGCCCAGGAGAATCAGTTAGAGGGGGTGAAAAATGGGTTAATGGGGTTAGAAAATAGGATGGAGGACAAATTGCGGGAAATAGGGGAACAATCTGCCAGGGAAATCAAACACAAATGGGAGAGCAAATAGAGGAGGTAAAAATCGGGGTAGAAACCAAATTGGATGCTCAGAGGGATGAATTGGGACAGATGAGGGTGGCATCTACAAAAGAGATGGAGGAGATGGAAGAGGGGATACGACGAGGTGTGGGTGAGGAGGTCTCGGGGCTACGCGAGGAGGTAAAGCGAGGTGAGAAGCGTATGGAGAAAGAAGTGAGGAATAATACGGCTAAGTTACAAGGGGGAATAGAAGATCTGACGGAGGAGGTGGAACAGCTGACGGAGGGACAAAAAGAACTAGTGGAGCAGGTTCAAAAGAACACTGCGGTACTAGGAGGGTTAAAGGCGACACAAAAAGAAATAAAAAACGAATTAATAGCGACACAGAAGCAATGTCAGATGGTACGTGAGGAACTGACAATGAGGGTGGACGAGGTGACAGAGATAATGGAGACAAAGGACCGGCAGGTGAGGAAGCACATAGAGACGGTCACGGTAGCCTTAGAGGACGAACTTGAGGAGACGCACCGAGAAATAAAAGAGGTTAAACAAAAATTAGAGGAAGTGGAAGAAGAGGTGAGTGAAATTAAGAAGAGACGGACAGAAACTAAGAGAGAAATAAAGGAGGAGATAGCGGATTATGTACAAGGTCGGTGCTCAACTCATAATGTGATGCTCACTAACCAAATAAAGAGTTTGCAGGTGGCAAAGGAGGTGCGGAGACGAGGTACGGAGGTGAGTGGCAATGTATATGATGTGAGGAAAGCTTCAGTCGGCTTGGGGATTGGTTTGGATCCGGGTGTTCGTGAAAGGCTGTTGGTGAAGTGTGCGACAGGTCTGGTGTGCGAAAAAAGAGGTGTGCGAGAATGTCCGACCATGGGGTGTGTGAGGAAAAAGTGCACGCTGAGGAGTGAGTGTGCCGTCAAGAGTGAGTTGGACGTAGCGCGTGTGCGAGGGAGCACATGGAAGCGCGGTGTGGTGAGTGTTACGGAGGAAGTAACAGAAAAGTGTGCGCAAGAGGATGCGCGAGAAAGGTGTGTAACGGACGGGTGCATGAGGAAAGAGTGCGTTGTCAAGAGTGGTGGTGAGAGTAGTGAGAGTGACACGGAGCGTGAGTTGGTTGTGACAGGTGAGCGAGGATGTACACCTGGAATGGTAGAGCGTGAGTGGGAATGCACGCTGGAATTGGTAGTGAGGCACGTGGTTGGGTGTGCGGGTGAGAGCACACCTGTGATTGTCACAAAGGAGGTGACCGAGAAAGGGGCGCGAAGAGGTGTGTTGGTGAGGTGTGCGAGCGACGAATGTGTGCCAAGGTGTTCGGTGGTCAGGTGTGTGACCAAGTCGGTGAGCGGAATGAGGGTACCTGGGTGTGTAAGGAAAGGTATGAGCAAGCAAGGGGTAGCGTATGCATGTAAGCATCCAGGTGAAGCATCGACGGTAACCGGGTTAAAGGTTAGAACGACTTATAGCCGAATCGGGCCCTCGGTGCGCGTCGGGCAGCTTCGCGTACCGCGAGGACCAGCGGGGATCCGAACCACGGCGGTTTCGAAAGAACCGCCGTACGCGATCCACGCTGTGCCTCGCTTGGAACGGCCGCGTCCGGGCTCCACTAGGCGGAGCGGGCAGCTCGATAGGAAGGGTCGTCATGGCGACCACTTGCTATTGAGACATGCCGGCAGGTCGAGATCGGGACATTGGATGGCTCCACGCCGAGGTGGTGCGTGGGATCTCGGCTGGGGTAAGCCCCCGTCCCTGCCCCGAATGCGGGACGCATCCAGCCGCCGGCACAAAAGAACCCGCGTTCATGGCTCGGCTGTACGAAGCCGAGCTTTAGTAGACGTGAATTGGCGCACCGAGAGGATGTAATAAGTAGACGGGTGATGAGGATAGTGTTTTGGCCCCGAAATTAGAAAAAAGCAAAATTTGATGATGGTAGAGTGATTGGCAGAATTTTTGATTGGTTGGATTTAGGTGTGCAAAATTGATAGTAGGACCTCCCCGATGTGGAGGGATGGCAAATCCACCATCCCTCACAGTGGGGGCAAATGCGCAATAGTTTATGGGGTGGCTATGACAACCGAGCCAGGGAGGGCTTGGTTATATTGATAGGGATCTAGCGAAGATGACATTAGGTAACGTTAAGGTTTAGATAGTGACTGATACCTGTAGTGGGGACGCAGGTAGTTTAGTGTGGTTGATAATGACGTGGGAGCGCAATAGTTTAAAGGGACGACTGGGAAGCGCAAGTTTCAGAGGGGAGTAGTTAGCTGAGATGATGCCGTGTGTTTGAAGATTGAACAGGTGTGATTGCACAGGTGTGCAACTGAACAGGTGTGTGGAGCAGTGTATGAGGGAGTAGTGGTGATTGCGTGTTGTGTTGACCAAATGGTCCAGGAAGAAAGGAGGGTGCAGGTGGCACCAGGTGTGAGGGCACAGGTGTGCAACAACAGGTGTATGTGGCTGTGTGGAATAAATGGTGTGTGGAATACATGGAGTATTGGAATGAGTGGTGTGGAGAGAGTTGGAGTAAGTGGTACGGAGTGGTGTGCATGGTGCGAAGGTGTGGATGGGGGAAGAGTGGACCCCTTTCACGAGTACCCGGGGCGGGTAGTGTAAGTGTTAGGTAGAGGGTACAGGTAAATTGTGGTTGGATATTGGCATCTGTGGTGCGAGTGAAAGAATGGTCTTTGGATGGGTGCATTAGTGTTGTGGAAATGGCTGGGCGTGTAGCCTGTTAGTGTGTGTAGTTGGTTTGGGCACTCCACCACTGTGAGGATGTCGGCCAGGTGAGGCCGCAGGTGGGCTCTGGGAGCCGTTAGTGTCAGTGGGTGCCTGAGGATCCCGGGTGTGGATCGGGCAGCCCGTGCCAGAGAGGGCACTGAGGGGGTGAGAGAGCGAGAGGGCCTTCCCCAGTTAGTTAGGTTAGGGTAAGGAGCAGGTAAGCTCGGGTGGCAACCACAGTGGTGGAGGTGTGCAGGTGGGTAGACCTGCTGGGAGAGCTACACGTCACGGCCCAGAAATTGTGCGAGGGCACCGGGAGATGAATCGGGGGAGTGAGACCCCAAATTGAGAAGCACCACAGTTTGGTCAATGGGAATTGGTTTTTAGAACCCATAGAGTAAGTTGGCCAATGGATTGGCAGGGAAAAACCCCGGGTAGTGTAAAGTTTGTTAATGTCATTTAGAGCATAGTTAGGATTGAAGTCTCCTCGCACCATCTACATGCACTCACCTGGGATGACGTACCTCCACACCATGCCATGTTTTGTTATTTTATTGTGCAGATGTTTGGAATGTGAGACGCATCATGACATGGGTGTGACATTGTGCTTTGTTGTTCCATCTCTTCCTCCTTATGAGGATTGATGATGAATTTGGTGATGGCAAATTTTGGATAGAGGGATTGTGGTGACGAATTTGGTATAGAGGAAATATGGGGAGACGTGACAGTAGCGACGGATTGGTAATGTGTAGATCTTGTACATATGGGGTAAGGGCAAGGGTAGGGTAGGTGACAGGGGGGTGACGTATGGTAGGGACGAGCTTTCTCACTTCGCCCTCCGTACGCATTTCGCCTTGCATTGCCTTATTGACGTGTACCCTTGTGACCTTACCCCTCGCTCAATTGTCTTTCTTTTGTCTCCCACATGACCTGTGCGCCATTGGGTGCCGAGGGGAGCGTGCGTGAGGTGGCCATTGTGCGCCCGAGATTCCCAGAACCAGCATGCATTGCGTTGATGTACCACTTTATGGACCGCTGTTCTGCGGCCAAGTACCACTTGATAGACTCCAGGTTCTGGGGCAGGGCACCTCTGTTGGAGACCGGCCATAGTGGCCAGGGAATCTTGCTTGCGGACCTCGGTAAGGTGGCACCTATGCCAAACAGGTGGACCACCCGTAGTTGGCCCCTGAGGCCCTAAATAAAAAAAACGAACACAAGTTGTGCTTTTTATTATGTCCAAATAGGCCGCATGAAGCCAGAAGATGTCGGGAAGAACATCGGCCCAGCAGAGAAAGAGAAGACCACCACCAGTTGTTTTGTTGTGTTTATTAAGAACCATGGTGACTGCGCACCGAGTGGTGCTTTTGGTGCTTTGTGGTGCTTTTGGTGCTTTTGGGTGCTTTGGTGGTATTGGTACTGGTGCATCGATGCAATGCGTGCTGTCTCCTCCCTCCCAACAGGAATTTCTTTTTCTTGTTCCCTAAGAAAAAAACAAAAAAACACAGGTCCTGGGTTGCGTTGTAAATAAGAAATCACGTCATTGTAAATAATGCTCCCCACCGTAAATGTATAGTTTGAGAATAATTCCGTAATTCGGTTAGCTGTGGGCTTGAGTCTGTTAGACAGGGTGCAATGCAATAGGGTGACATACTTATTTGTGTTTTAAGATTGTCACACTCAGGGTCAGGTTAATTGTAGAGGGAATTACACCTACGTGTCACACTAAGTTAAAGTTTAGTAGGCCCGTGCACGGGCCTGAAGAAAGGAGGGTGCAGTGTAACGGTTTTGAGAAGTGTAACGGTTTTTTGAGAAGTGTAACGGTTTTTGAGGAAGTGTAACGAATGTGAAAACGTTACAATGTGAACGTTACAAAAGTATGGTAACACCCTGTTAATGTAAATAATGGTCGCAGCCGTCCTCCTAGTTAATTCCATGAAACTTACACGCAGGTCACGATATATCTTTTTAAATAGTGTATTTCCTTATTCTATGTAAGCTAAATATGTGTTTCCCACTAGATTGACTTTGCATTGTATCAAACAAAATAAGCGTAGGCCCTTCCAATTTCCCCAAACATCTCCGCTCTCCAAAGTTCCTTTCAAAAGGGTGCGAGTTGTGTTCAATCCCGCAAGCCGCCATTGCCCATGTGCTAACCTCGGAGAAGAAAGGCGTGTCCCCACCTCGTCATAGAGGGGAGGAGTGAGCCAGAGGGTCGCATGTCCAATCAGCACCGCGGCGAGCGAACCGGTAGGCGTGCCCTCGCAGCCGGCGGCTTGATTCCGCCCCGAGTTATAAAAGCGACTGTAAGGGACTGCTTCATGAGATGACCTGGGAGATGAGCGAAGAGGCGGCACCAAGAGGAGCGGTGAGATGCGAAACGCTCCAAGCCAAAGAGGAGAGGTACTCGGCAAGGAAACCAGCTTTGGAGAGACGCGCTGAAAGGAGGGAGACGGCTCCACCAGAAGAAGAGGAGCAGGTGTGCCGAACCAGCGCGTGACGTCTACAGCAGCGGATACGTGACGGAGGGTTTTCCCGCCAAAAACCGCGAGGAATTGAGAGCTGCTGCCTCCGACCTTGCCTCCCTCTCAAGCAATCCACCTCAAGCCCTACCTGCCTGCAATATCCCCTGTGTAAGTGTGAACGTCCTGTCCTACTCGTTATCTTGGGATTAAGTAAATTGAGTAGAATAAGCTAACGATGCACTGTGTGACTGCTTTTTCCATCCATTGCTTGTAAATAATTTTGGTCGCTCTTCCTTTTTGCTTGTGTGTGTATAATAAATCTGTTCTTCCTCCGTACTCTGTCTTTTTCTCTTTTCCTTCTCTTTCGGTCGCTTTAGAGGTTTCCCGATTGAATATCTGTGGGGCGATCTGGTCAACGTCGGGTGGAATCGGGCTAATCGGGGAGTAACTGTTCGGACGCGGTAATACCAACCGCTCGGTAAAATAACATCTAAAACCGCGTCTGTAACAATATATATATATATATATATATATATATATATTTATATATATATATACATATATATATATACATATATAATATATATATATATATATATATATATATATATATATATATATATATATATACATATATATATATATATATATATATATATATATATATATATATATATATATTGTTACTGATCGCGGTTTAGATGGTATGATGGGCCGAGCGGATGGTCCAACCGCGACCGAACAGTTACTCCCCGATTAGAACCCGATTCCACCCGACGTTGACCAGATCGCACCGCGGCTGCTCAATGAGGGAAAAGACTAAAACGACGAATGCAAAGAGTAAAAGGAATAAAACGAGAAGACGGACAGAAGAGTAATTGGATTTATTGTACACACACAAGCAAAAAGGAGCAATCAAGTTTATTTACAACACATAAGACGCAGGTGACACAGTGCAAATACTAGCTTACCTACAGACTTAATTAAATACCCAGGGACAGAACAAACAAAACAAACTCACGTACACAAGAAGGGTGGAAAGGCAGGAGGTGGATGGCTGGAGGGAGAGGAAAGGTCCAAGGGGGTCCTGCAGCACAACCGGCGCGTTTAGCAGCCGCCGTTCCTTCACGGCCCTGCTCCAAACCGCCGTTCAGGCCCCCAAGCTGCTGTTTTGGCTGCTGTGGACGTCGCGTGCTTTGCCAGGCCTTGTCTGACTCGTCTGGTCCAAACCCTCAACTCTTTCTTGGTCCGCTCACTCTTTACCACCGACTCCTCACCGCAACCAACGCAACCAACTGACCACCACCACCGACTCCTCACCGCAACCAACTGACCACCGACTCCACTGACTGACTCTCTCTTCACGACTCTCTCTGGCAACCGACCCTCACCGCAACCAACGCAACCAACTGACCACCACCACCGACTCCTCACCGCAACCAACGCAACCAACTGACCACCGACTCCACTGACTGACTCCTCACGACTCTCCCCTGGCAACCGACTCACTTGCTTCCTGCGTGCGCGTCTTTATAACGCCTCCGGCGATTAAGCCGCCGGCCTTCAGGACACGCCCATCGGGGTGCTCACCTCGGCCCTGGTTGGTCGCGCGACCCTCTGGCTCCGCCCTTGATGACGACGGGCGGCACGCCTTTCTTCTCCGACGAGAGCACATGTTCAATGGTGGTTTTGGAGGGGAGGTAATATGGGCAATCGAGGCTCGGCAATGACGAAAGGGGATGTGAAGGAAATGGGGATTTTGGGGATGGGAATGAAAGGGGATCTATTCTCTTTCACTGGTGCAATGGAGTACTTCAATTAATGGGAGACACAGCCTTACCCTAAAACACAGAATAAGAGATAACTATCAACAGGGGTATTCTATTACTTGGCTGACGTGTATGCTTGTGGACTAATTATGGGAGGCCCTTTCACCTTTACACAGCTCCGGAGGCAGGGGGGCGCAGAATAAACAATAATCATCACCAATTTACCACAATACAACACAATCAAAAAAATACAGGCCTCATATCCGCAACACTGCACCCTCCTCCACTTAGGCACGTCCCGGGCCTACAACTTTTATTTAGTGTGACACGTAGGTGTAGTTCCCTCTACTTTTAACCTGACCCTGAGTGCGACAGTTTTAAAACATAAATAAATGTGTCCCGCTGCTCCATTGCACCCTGCCTAACAGACTTACGCCCACAGTTAACTGAATCGCGGAATGGTCTTCAAACTATACACTGACGGTGGGGAGCATTATTTACACTTGACGCTACTTTTATTTACAAGACTAACCCAGGACCTGTGATTGTTCTTTCTGGGGGGGGGGACAGTCTGCTCTGCATCGACGCACCATGAAAGCACCCAAAAACACACCAATACATTCTCAAGCACCAATCAGTGCAGTCACCACTGTTCATCAATAAAATAAAACCAACAAACCCAAACCCTGCAGGTGTCTCTTGCTCTTCGGCTCCCTCTGCTGGTGATTATTATTTGTTCTTCCAGATGTTGTCATTCTTTCATTTTCTTACTGGCGGCCTATTTGAACTGAAAAATGCACCCAATGTGTCCTTTTTATTTGATTTTATTTATAGCCCACAGGGCCGACTAGTGTGGTTCACCTGTGGGGCATCGGTGCCCTGTGGCCAAGGTCCGCCAGCAAGATTTCGGGCCCTCATGGCCGGTTCCAGCAGAGGGGCCATGCCCCTACCCATGGGGTCCATAAGTGGTGCTCGGCCACAGGCATGTGGTCCATAATGTGGTGCATCGATGCAGACAGCTGGTTCTGGGAATTTCGGGCGCACAATGGCCGACCCACGCACGCTCCCCTCGGCACCCAATGGCGCACAGGTCATGTGGGAGACAAAAGGGGAAAGACAATTGAGTGAGGGGTAAGGTCACAAGGGTACACATCAATAAGGCAATGCAAGGCGAAATGCGTACGGAGGGCGAAGTGAGAAAGCTCGTCCCTACCGTACGTCACCCCCCTGTCACCTACCCTACCCTTGCCCTTACCCCATATGTACAAAAATCTACACATTTACAAATTCGTCACTACTGTCACGTCTTCCCCATATTTCCCCTATACCAAATTCGTCTCCACAATCCCTCTGCTTCAAAATTTGCCATCACCAAGTTCATCATCAATCCTCATAAGGAGGCAGAGATGGAACATCAAAGCACAATGTCACACCCACGTCATGATGCGTCTCACAATCCAAACATTTGCACAGTAAAAATAATTAAACATGGCATGGTGCGGAGTACCTGTCACCTCAGGTGAGTGGATGCAGATGGTGCGAGGAGACTTCATCCTAACTACTTTCTAAATGACATTAACACACTTTACACTACCCGGGGTCTTTCCCTGCCAATCCATTGGCCACTTACACTATGGGTTCTAAAAACCAATTCCCATTGCCCAAACTGTGGTGCTTCTCAATTTGGGGTCTCACTCCCCCGATTCATCTCCCGGTGCCCTCGCACAATTTCTGGGCTGCGACGTGTAGCTCTCCCAGCAGGTCTACCCACCTGCACACCTCCACCACTGCAGTTGCCACCCGAGCTTACCTAGCTCCTCACCCTAACCTAACTAACTGGAGACAGCCCCTCCTGGCTCTGTCACCCCACTCGGTGCCCTCTGGCACTGGGCTACCCGGGTCCGTCCTCCGGATCCTCGGGCCCCATCCACAACTACCGGCTCCCAGAGCCCACCTGCGGCCTCACCTGGCCGACATCCTCACAGTGGTGGAGTGCCCAAACCAACTACACACACTAACAGGCTACACGCCCAGCCATTTCCACAACACTAATGCACCCATCCAAAGACCATTCTTTCACCCGCACCACAGATGCCAATATCCAACCACAATTTACCTGTACCCTCTACCTAACATTTACACTACCCGCCCCGGGTATCCGTGATGGGGGTCCACTCTTCCCCCATTCACACCTTCGCACCATCCACTCCACTCCACAATTTCCACCATACTCACTCCACGACCATCCATTCCAATACTCCATACCATTTATTCCATACACCTGTCCTCCATTCACCTGTCGTTGCACACCTGTGCAATCATACCTGGTGCCACCTGCACCCTCCTCCTCTTCCTGGACCAGTTGGTCAACACAACACACATCACCATCACTCACTCATACACTGCTCCACACACCTGTTCAGTTGCACACCTGTGCAATCACACCTGTTCAATCACACCTGTTCAATCCTCACACACACGGCATCATCTCAGCTAACTACTCCCCTCTGAAACTTGCGCTTCCCAGTCGTCCCTTTAAACTATTGCGCTCCCACGTCATTATCATCCACACTAATCTACCTGCGTCCCCACTACAGGTATCAGTCACGAACTAAACTTAACGTTACCTAATGTCATCTTCGCTAGATCCCTACACACAATATAACCTAACCCACCCGGGCTAGTTTTCACTGCCATACACCCCATAAGCTATAGCGCATTTGCCCCACCTGTGAGGGATGGTGGATTTGCCATCCCTCCACATCGGGGAGGTCCTATCAATTTCGCTCGTCCAAATCCAACAAATCAAAAATTTGCCATTTACCGCTAATCACCGTACCCATCATCAAATTTTGCTTTTTTTTCTAATTTCGGGGCCAAAACACTATCCTCATCACCCGTCTACTTATTAGATCTTCTCGGTGTGCCAATTCCCTTCTAAAGCTCGGCTTCGTACAGCCGAGCAATGAATACGGGTGGTTTTGTGCCAGCGGCTGGATACGTCCCGCATTCGGTGCAGGGACGGGGGCTTACCCGTGCCGAGATCCCACGCACCACCTCGGCGTGGAGCCATCCAATGTCCCGATCTCGACCTGCCGGCACGTCTCAATAGAAAGTGGTCGCCATGACGACCCTTCCTATCGGGCTGCCCGCTCCGCCTAGTGGAGACCGGACGCGGCCGTTCCAAGCGAGGCCCAGCATGGATCGCGTACGGCGGTCCTTTCGAACCCGCCGCGGCTCGGATCCCCGCTGGTTCTCGCGGCACGCGAAGCCCGGCATGCACCGAGGGCCCGATTCGGCTATAAGTCGTTCTAACCTCTAACCCGGTTACCGTCGATGCTTCACCTGCATGCTTACATGCATACGCTACCCCTTTCTTGCTCATACCTCCAGCTGTTCCCATGCTCCTCGTACCTTTCCTTACACACCTCGGTACACTCATTCCGCTCACCGACTTGGTCACACACCTGACCACCGAACACCTTGGCACACATTCGTCGCTCGCACACCTCACCAACACACCTCTTCGCGCCCCCTCCTCGGTCACCTCCTCTGTGACAACCACAGGTGTGCTCTCACCCACACACCCAACCACGTGCCTCACGACCAACTCAAGTGTGCATTCCCACACACGCTCTACCATTCCAGGTGTGCATCCTTCCATGCCAGGTGTACATCCTCGCTCACCTGTCACAACCAACTCACGCTCCGTGTCACTCTCCCTACTTTCACCACCACTCTCGGTCGCGCACTCACCCTTACTCTCGACAGCACACTCTTTCCTCATGCACCTGTCCGTTACACACCTTTCTCGCGCACACTCTCCCGTTACATCCTCTGTAACACTCACCACCCCGCGCTTCCATGTACCCCCTCGCACACACGCTTCGACCAACTCACTCTTGACGGCACACTCACTCCTCGGCGTGCACTTTTTCCTCACACACCCCATGGTCGGACATTCTCGCACACCTCTTTTTTCGCACACCTGACCTGTCACACACTTCACCAACGGCCTTTCACGAACACCCGGATCCAAACCAATCCCCAAGCCGACTGAAGCTTTCCTCACATCATATACATTGCCACTCACCTCCGTACCTCGTCGTCGCACCTCCTTTGCCACCTGCAAACTCTTTATTTGGTTAGTGAGCAGCACATTATGAGTTGAGCACCGACCTTGTACCAATTCCATTACCTCCTCCTGGATTTCTCTCTTAGTTTCTGTCCGTCTCTTCTTAATTTCACTCACCTCTTCTTCCACTTCCTCTAATTTTTGTTTAACCTCTTTTATTTCTCGGTGCGTCTCCTCAAGTTCGTCCTCTAAGGCTACCGTGACCGTCTCTATGTGCATCCTCACCTGCCGGTCCTTTGTCTCCATTATCTCTGTCACCTCGTCCACCCTCATTGTCAGTTCCTCACGTACCATCTGACATTGCTTCTGTGTCGCTATTAATTCGTTTTTAATTTCTTTTTGTGTCGCCTTTAACCCTCCGAGTACTGCAGTGTTCCTTTGAACCTGCTCCACTAACCCCGTTTGTCCCTCCGTCAGCTGTTCCACCTCCTCTGTCAGATTTTCTATTCCCCCTTGTAACTTAGCCGTATTATTTCTCACCTCTTTCTCCATACGCTTCTCACCTCGCTTTACCTCCTCGCGTAGCCCCGAGACCTCCTCACTCACACCTCGTCGTATCTCCTCCTTCATCTCCTCCATCTCCTTTGTAGATGCCACCCTCATCTGTCCCAATTCATCCCTCTGAGCATCCAGTTTGGTTTCTACCGCAATTTTTACCTCCTCTATCTGCTCTCCCATTTGTTTAATTTCTCGGGCGGATTGCTCCCCTATCTCCCGCAATTTGCCTTCCATCCTGTTTTCTAACCCCGTTAACCCATTTTTCACCCCCTCTAACTGATTCTCCTGGGCAGCCATTCTATTTTCCACCCCCGTTAACCCATGTTTTAATCCCTCACCGGTACCCCTCGCTTCGTCCCTCATTACCCCCAATTGCTCACTCTGAGCCTCCATCCGGTTCCCCATTTGTCCCATTTGGCCCCCTATCCTGTTTTCCATCCCTTTGAAATTATCGTCTGTTTTTACCATAAAGGCCATCATCTGTTTCATAAACAGGTCCAAATTTATTGGCATCTCTGGCTCGGCTGCCGCGACCACGGGCGCGGCTAAATTTGGTGCCGCTACACCCACGTGCGCGAGGACGTCATTTTGTGCATCTGATACCCCCTCAACCACATCCTCCATATACATTTCCCCGAGGTCCTGGGTCGATTCCACCCCGTCTATCTCTAGCTCACCCACCGGCATCCGATCGCCTTGACCAGCCATGGCGCGATTTCAAAGTTCAGGTTTTGTAAAACAAAACAAATTTCGGCCGCTCCAAATTTTGACCCAATTTTTTTTTTTTTTATGTTTTAAAAATTTGGTTCGGGCCCCGAATCTCACTCCCAGACACCAATTGTTACTGATCGCGGTTTAGATGGTATGATGGGCCGAGCGGATGGTCCAACCGCGACCGAACAGTTACTCCCCGATTAGAACCCGATTCCACCCGACGTTGACCAGATCGCACCGCGGCTGCTCAATGAGGGAAAAGACTAAAATGACGAATGCAAAGAGGAAAAGGAATAAAACGAGAAGACGGACAGAAGAGTAATTGGATTTATTGTACACACACAAGCAAAAAGGAGCAATCAAGTTTATTTACAACACATAAGACGCAGGTGACACAGTGCAAATACTAGCTTACCTACAGACTTAATTAAATACCCAGGGACAGAACAAACAAAACAAACTCACGTACACAAGAAGGGTGGAAAGGCAGGAGGTGGATGGCTGGAGGGAGAGGAAAGGTCCAAGGGGGTCCTGCAGCACAACCGGCGCGTTAAGCAGCCGCCGTTCCTTCACGGCCCTGCTCCAAACCGCCGTTCAGGCCCCCAAGCTGCTGTTTTGGCTGCTGTGGACGTCGCGTGCTTTGCCAGGCCTTGTCCGACTCGTCTGGTCCAAACCCTCAACTCTTTCTTGGTCCGCTCACTCTTTACCACCGACTCCTCACCGCAACCAACGCAACCAACTGACCACCACCACCGACTCCTCACCGCAACCAACGCAACCAACTGACCACCGACTCCACTGACTGACTCTCTCTTCACGACTCTCTCTGGCAACCGACCCTCACCGCAACCAACGCAACCAACTGACCACCACCACCGACTCCTCACCGCAACCAACGCAACCAACTGACCACCGACTCCACTGACTGACTCTCTCTTCACGACTCTCTCTGGCAACCGACCCTCACCGCAACCAACGCAACCAACTGACCACCACCACCGACTCCTCACCGCAACCAACGCAACCAACTGACCACCGACTCCACTGACTGACTCCTCACGACTCTCCCCTGGCAACCGACTCACTTGCTTCCTGCGTGCGCGCCTTTATAACGCCTCCGGCGATTAAGCCGCCGGCCTTCAGGACACGCCCATCGGGGTGCTCACCTCGGCCCTGGTTGGTCGCGTGACCCTCTGGCTCCGCCCTTGATGACGACGGGTGGCACGCCTTTCTTCTCCGATGAGAGCACATGTTCAATGGTGGTTTTGGAGGGGAGGTAATATGGGCAATCGAGGCTCGGCAATGACGAAAGGGGATGTGAAGGAAATGGGGATTTTGGGGATGGGAATGAAAGGGGATCTATTCTCTTTCACTGGTGCAATGGAGTACTTCAATTAATGGGAGACACAGCCTTACCCTAAAACACAGAATAAGAGATAACTATCAACAGGGGTATTCTATTACTTGGCTGACGTGTATGCTTGTGGACTAATTATGGGAGGCCCTTTCACCTTTACACAGCTCCGGAGGCAGGGGGGCGCAGAATAAACAATAATCATCACCAATTTACCACAATACAACACAATCAAAAAAATACAGGCCTCATATCCGCAACAATATATATATATAATATAATATATTGTAACGAATTTGAGAAGTGTAACGGTTTTGAGAAGTGTAACAATTTTGGAGGAAGTGTAACGAATGTGAAAAGTATGGTTTTGTTGTGTGTAACACCCTCGTAATGTAAATAATGGTCGCAGCCGTCCTCCTAGTTAATTCCATGAAACTTACACACAGGCCACGATATATCTTTTTAAATAGTTTATTTCCTTATTCTATGTAGGCTAAATATGTGTTTCCCACTAGATTGACTCTGCATTGCATCAAACGAAATAAAGCGTAGGCCCCTCCGATGATCCATGGCAGCTCAAGTGCCAGGGATTCCCCCACTTGAGCTTTGACATCAACCGTTTATTGCAGTACTGAACTGCTGTGCAAAGTGACGGCGCCTTACCTGCAGCTGCTGACCGGTTTTCGCCATTTGCGGCCATTACGAACAAGGGGAGTGGCTAGAGAAGACGGGTCGCCCCCTCGTCATAGGGGGGAGGAGTAAGTCGGCCCCGCTCATCCAACCCAGAACAAGGGGTTTGGCTAAGAGAGGGCGGAGCGGCAACCCCCGAGAAAGTGCGCGAAGGTTCGGTGAGGAACCCAATATAAGCCGCCGCAGGACGCACTCCACTCTCTTCCTCTTGCCGCTCTTGCTCTGACCCCGTCCTCTTGCTTGCTGTCGCTCGTTGTTGCTGGGGAGAAGGAAGACGCCTGAACGAGCAGGTGTGTGCGAGCCATCGTGCGACCAGCTGCGCTGCAGCTAAGGGGGCAGCTAAGGGGCCGCAGGCCACGAAAAGGACACGCCAGGCAGCAATCCACGCTGGACCCTCCATTGCCTCCCAAAAACAACCATCCATCCTCAAGCCATACCTGCCTGCAATATCCCCCGTGTAAGTGTGAACGTCGTCTGTCCTAATCGTTGTCCTGGGGTTAAGTAAATTGACTAGTATAAGCTAACGATTCACTGTGTGACTGCTTCTTCCATCCATTGCTTGTAAATAACTTTGATCGCTCCTTCTTTTTGCTTGTGTGTATAATAAATCCTGTTATTCCTCCGTACTCTGTCTTCTTCTCTCTTCCTTCTCTTTCGGTCGCTTTAGAGGTTTCCAAATTGAATATCTGTGGTGCGATCTGGTCAACGTTGGGGGAGTCGGGCCAATCGGGGATCCTGTAACGGTCGCGGTGGACCATCCGCTCGGCCCATAATAACATTCTAAACCGCGTCCGTAACAATATGTATGTATGTATATATACATATATATATATATATATACATATATATATATATATATATATATATATATATATATATATATATATATATATATATATATACATATATATATTGTTGTGGATATGAGAATTGTGTTTTTTTATTGTTGTAAAATATCACCCTCCTTCCTCCATTTGGTGGATAAAGGTCAAAGGTCGTGCCCGTAGTTATTCCATATACAATCACGTAGCAAATCATAGATTTCCTCCTTGTTCAGTAGTTATCTCCTTATTATGTGTATTAGATTAAGGCTTTGTCTTCCATTAATTAACACTCCATTGCACCGAATTCAAACAAGGTAGATTCCCTTCACATACCCCTTTTGTCTTGCCAACTGCATTGGGTGGTTTTCTGCATTCCGCTGCTGCTTTGGGGTTGTGGTTTTTCGCTGCAAGTCTCCATTGCGCACGAGGTCATCTCGGAGCAGAAGGTGGGAGGAGTCAGCCCAGCGCCAGGAACAAGGCGTGGCCTTGCAAACGCCTCCTCTAGGGGCGGGATCGGTGAGCCCTCGCGACCAATCAAGGCCGAGGCGAGCTCACCGATGGGTGTGTCGTGGAGGCCAGCGGCTTGATCGCCCCAGGGGCAATAAAAGCGCGTGCGGAAGCCTTTGAGAGAGAGAGAGAACCCGTCACGCAACGCCCCCACGTCAGATGCGGCACACCACAGCAGCGTGAACCAACGGAGCTTTGAAACCACTGCAGTTTTTGACCACGGCAGCTTTGAGCGGTGACGGCAGTTGCAGCCTCGAAGCAATGTCGCCGTACGAGAGACGGTTGAGGAGAGCCGGCGGTTGCCCAACTCGAGCTGCGATCATCCCAACCACCCGGACCCTTCCCGCCATTCGTTCCTGCCATCATCCCCCGTGTAAGTCTGATTGTTCGTCTGTCTTCTGTGTTGTCCTGGGGTTTAAGTAAGACTGTTAATAGGTAAGCTAGCGTTGCACTGTGTCCTTCTGGTCCGTCCCTCTTTCTGTCTTTATTTTCTTATTCTTCCTTCTCCCTTGGTTTCTTTAATTGTGTACATAATAGATACAAATAAATCATATTCGTATTCCCTACCTTTTGCCTTCTTCTTCTTCACATCCGTTCGTCTTTGAGGTTTCCACATTGAATACCTGTGGCACGATTTGGCCAACGTTCAGGAATCCGGTCTAGTAATTGTTAATAGTTCGTGCCGCGGTTGCTAAAACCGCTCGGCAATTAACATCTGTCCGCGGTACGAACGGGGCTGTGCACCTACCTTTCCGGAGGTAGCTGTACAGCGTCAGGGACCACGTCGGTCAGTCATAAACGAGGGGACTAATCCCCCCTCGATAAGGGGAACAGAGGCCGACGTTGGGTTCCGTAACATTTGGTGTCGGGAGCGAGATTCGGACCTGAAGCGCTTAGCGCGCTCAAATTACGAGTGGCCCGAAATTTTGTTTTATAAAATCCTAAATTTAAAAATCGTGCCATGGATGGTCAAGGCGACGGGATGCCGGTGGGGGCATTAGAAGAGGGGTTAGGGGTAACCCAAGACCAGGGGGAAGAAATGGAGGAGGAGAACAATGAAGAGGTGGTTGAGGGGGTTTCAGGCGCGCAAGATGGCGCCCTCGCGCACGAGGTTTCAATCGCACAAAATGGCGCCTCGCACGAGAGCGCGGTAGCCGTGCCCGCTGCACCAATGGGGGGTGGTCGAAATGCAGGCCCTCATGGAGCAATTTATGGCGCAAATGCAGGCGTCCCTCAACTTGCAGAGGGACGAGACGAGGGCTCAGGGTGAGCAAATGGAAAACAGTATGGGGGCAATGAGGGACGAAGCAAGGGGTACCAGGGAACAGCTGGGAAATAAATTTGAGGAGCTCGGAAGCAAATTTGAGGGGCTCGGAAGCAAATTGGAGGGACTCGGAGGCAAATTTGAGGGACTCGGAAGCAAATTTGAGGGATTCGGAAGCAGATTAGGGGACAAACTGGGGGGCATGGTTGGCCAAGCCAAATAAATTAATGAGGGGTTGGAGAGGGACAGAGACCGCAGGTTGGGCGAGCAGGTCCCACGGGTGCACGACGAGGTAAAGCGGGTCGAGAAGCGCTGGTTGAGCGAAGTGGAGAAAAGCACAGGTAACTGGACCGGGGTAGACATCGCGACCCGGGGTATGGAAAAGCCGGCGACCGCTGAGGTAGAAGAGGGAATTTTAATACAGCCAGCGGTCGTCGAGGTGAGTAAAGGAAAAGTAGTTGAAATTGAAAAGACGAGGGAGGAAGCCCAGGAATTGAAGGGAGAGATGGATTGTGCACAAAGTCTAAGCTCACATCACGATGCTGTGCTTATTAACCCAAATGGAAATTTGCAGGTGTTGGTGCAGGGAGGAAGAAGAACCCCGAAGGTGAGACGGGCTGCATGTGGTGCCGGGAGATTTTGTAAGAGGGGGTTTGGCGCGAAGCGAATTGTCGCGCGATTGGGATCGATATGGCACCCGGGCGTTGGTGAGGGGTCCCGTGTGAGTGGAAATGGCACGAGTGTGAGGAAAAAGTGTGCATCGGGGAATGAGCGTGTTACGAAGCGCGAGTGTGAAACCGAGTGCGAGCGAGAATGCACGTCGGGGTGTACGGAGTGTGACAGGGAGTGAGAGCGATACGGAGTGTACGTGCGAGGGTGAGTGTGACACGGAGAGTAAGGTGGTGGTGGAACGTGTGCGAGGAAGCACACCTGAGTTGGTTGTGGTGCGGGTGTGGGAGAGCCCATCGGAGCGCGTTAGTGGGTGGATGCAAGAGTGCACGCCCATGGTGAGTGGTACGGAGTACGTACCGAGTGGGGAGTGCATAAGACGGTGCGCGAGGTGTGTTAAGGAAGTGTGTGAATGGCGAGGGGTGCGCGAGAGGTGTGGTGTGTAACAGGGAGTGCGGTGGTGGAATGGACGGAGTGGGTGGGATGCACTGGAGGCGCCGAGACGCTGGGTTTTGTGAGTGTAAAAAGGGTCGCGTGTGCGTGTGGGCATGCGAATGAAGCATCGAAGTTGACCGGGGCAGCGTTTAGGGCGACGGATAGCCGATGCGAGCACTCGAGGCGCGGTGCGCTTTGCTGGATGCGAGGCCCGGCGCGGGTCGGTGTTGCGTCGCTTCTCTTCGAAGCGTCGTTGCCGATTCGGGCTTGGCCCCGCCCTGCACGGTCGAGTCCGGGCCTTGTCGGGCGAGGCGACCAGTCCGGTTCAAGGGCGAGTAGGAGGAAGCGGAACGGTGCCCCCTTGCGGGGGCGGGGTTCAGACCGGGCGAGATTGAGCCATCGGGCCGGCGACCGCAAGGTTCCGCGCCGAGATGGTGCGTGGAATCTCGGCCCGACCAAACCACCTCCCTTGCACCGAATGCCGGACGGTTTCAACCTGCAGGCGACCAAACCACCCGAATTCATTGCTCGGCTTTGCGAAGCCGAGTTTTAATGATGCCATGACGCACCGAGGCTTGGATATAGTGGACTGTGATGATGATCGTGTTTTGGATTCGAAATTTTGGGATAGGAAATTTGTGATTGGTTGAAATTTAAGAGCAAAATTGATAGTGAGACATGCCCGATGTGGTGGGATGGCAACTTTGCCATCTCTCACAGCGGGGGCAAAGGAGCAATAGCTATGGGGTTTGGCAGTGAAAACTAGCCCGGGAGGGTTAGGATAAAATGGATAGGGATCTAGAGAAGATGACCATAGGTAACGGTAGAGGTAAGTAGTGACAATGATACCTGCAGTGGGGACGCAGGTAGATTAGTTTGCATTATAATGACGAGGGAGCGCAATAGTTTAAAGGGGCGACTGGGAAGCGCGAGTTTCAGAGGGGAGTAGTTAGAGCAGATGATGCTGAGTGTTTGAGGATCGAACAGGTGTATGGAGCAGTGTATGACTGAGTAGTGGTGATTGAGTGTTGAGTTGAGCAAATGGTCCTGGAGGAAGGAGGGTGCAGGAAGCACCAGGTGTAGGAGTGATTGCACAGGTGTGCAAATCCAGGTGAGCATGGTGGTATGGAATACATGGAGTATGGAATATATGGAGTATGGAATGGATGGTCGTGGAGTGAGTATGGTGGAAACTGTGGAGTGGAGTGGATGGTGCGAAGGTGTGGATGGGGGAAAGGAGGATGGACCCCATCACGAATACCCGGGGAGGGTAGTGTAAGAGTTAGGTAGAGGGTACAGGTAAATTGTGGTTGGATATTGGCATCTGTGGTGCGTGTGGAAGAATGGAGTTTGGATGGGTGCATTAGTGTCGTGGAAATGGCTGGGCGTGTGGCCTGTTAGTGTGTGTAGTTGGTTGAGCACTCCACCACTGTGAGGATGTCAGCCAGGTGAGGCCGCAGGTGGGCTCTGGGAGCCGTTAGAGTTGTGGATGGGGCCCGAGGATCCGGAGGACGGACCCGGGTAGCCCAGTGCCAGAGGGCACCGAGTGGGGAGAGCGCCAGAGGGCCTTCCCCAATAGATAGGTTAGGGTAAGGAGCAGGTAAGCTTGGAGGCAACTACAGTGGTGGAGGTGTGCAGGTGGGTAGACCTGCTGGGAGAGCCACACGACCCATTCCTGAAATTGTGCAAGGGCACAGGGAGTTGAATGGGGGGAGTGAGACCCCAAATTGATGAAGCACCACAGTTTGGTCAATGGGAATTTGGTTGTTAAAACCACATAGAGTAAGTTGGCCAATGGATTGGCAGGGAAAGACCCCAGGTAGTGTAAAGTGTATTAAAGTCATTTAGAAGATAGTTAGGATTAAGAATCTCCTCGCACCATCTACATCCACTCACCTGAGGTGACGTAACTCCACGCCATGCCATGTTTTATTATTTTTTTGTGCAGATGTTTTGGATTGTGAGATGCATCATGACGTGGGTGTGACATTGTGCTTTGTGTTCCATCTCTCCCTCCTTATGAGGATTGATGATGAATTTGAATGATGGCAAATTTTGGGTTAGAGGGATTGTGGGGACGAATTTGGTATAGGGGAAATATGGGGAAGACGTGAAGGTAGCGACGAATTTGTAAATGTGTAGATTTTTGTACATATGGGGTAAGGGCAAGGGTAGAGTAGGTAACAGGGGGGGTGACGTACGGTAGGGACGAGCTTTCTCACTTCGCTCTCCGTACGCACCTCGTCTTGCATTGCCTTGTTTGATGTGTACCCTTGTGACCTTACCCCTCGCTCACCTGTCTTCTCCCCCCCCCCCCCCCCCTTGTTTCCCACCCGAGGACTGTGCGCCACTGGGCGCCGAGGGGAGCGTGCGGGAGTCCGCCATTGTGTGCCCGAAACTCCCGCAACCAGCTGTCTGCATCGATGCACCACTTATGGACCACATGCCTGTGGCTGAGCACCACTTATGGACCCCACGGGTGGGAGCATGGCCCCTCTGCTGGAACCGGCCATGATGGCCCGAGATTTTGCTGGCGGACCTTGGTCACAGGGCACCAATGCCACACAGGTGAACCACACATTGTCGGCCCTGTGGGCCATAAATAATCACGGACACGTTTGGTGCATTTCGTTTTATTATGTCCAAATAGGCCGCCAGTAAGAAGATGAAGAAAGACAACATCTGGAAGAACGACAATAGCCAGCAGAGGGAGCCGAAGACACCACCAGGGGTTTGTTGGCTTATTTTTATTGAACTGTGGTGACTGTGCACCGATTGGTGCTTGATGGTGCTTTGGTGCGTTTTTGGTGCTTCATGGTGCATCGATGCAGGGCAGGCTGTCTCCCCCCCCCCCCCCCCCCCCAAAAGAACAATCACAGGTCCTGGGTTAGTTTTGTAAATACCAGTAGAGTAACTGTAAATAATGCTCCCCCATCGTTCATGTTGTAGTTTGAAGACAATTCCGCAATTCGGTTAGCTGTGGGCGTGAGTCTGTTAGGCAAGGTGCAATGGAGCAGCGGGACATATTTATTTATGTTTTAAAACTGTCACACTCAGGGTCAGGTTAAATGTAGAGGGAACTACACCTATGTGCCACACTAGAGGTAAAAGTAATAGGCCCGGGACGTGGCTAAGAGGAGGAGGGTGCAGTGTTGTGGATACGTGAATTGTGTTTTTTTTATTGTTGTTGTAAAATATCACCCTCCTTCCTCCATTTGGTGTATAAAGGTCAAAGGTCGTGCCCGTAGTTATTCCATATACAATCACATAGCAAATCATAGATTTCCTCCTTGTTCAGTAGTTATCTCCTGATTATGTGTATTAGATTAAGGCTTTGTCTTCCATTAATTAACACTCCATTGCACCGAATTCAAACAAGGTAGATTCCCTTCACATTCCCCTTTTGTCATGCCAACTGCATTGGGCGGTTTTCTGCATTCCGCTGCTGCTTTGGGGTTGTGGTTTTTCGCTGCAAGTCTCCATTGCGCACGAGGTCATCTCGGAGAAGAAGGTGGGAGGAGTCAGCCCAGCGCCAGGAACAAGGCGTGGCCTTGCAAACGCCTCCTCTAGGGGCAGGATCGGTGAACCCTCGCGACCATTCAAGGCCGAGGCGAGCTCACCGATGGGTGTGTCGTGGAGGCTGGCGGCTTGATCGCCCCAGGGGCAATAAAAGCGCGCGCGGAAGCCTTTGAGAGAGAGAGAGAACCCGTCACGCAACGCACCCACATCAGATGCGGCACACCACAGCAGCGTGAACCAACGGAGCTTTGAAACCACCGCAGTTTTTGACCACGGCAGCTTTGAGCGGTGACGGCAGTTGCAGCCTCGAAGCAACGTCGCCGTACGAGAGACGGTTGAGGAGAGCCGGCGGCTGCCCAACTCGAGCTGCGATCATCCCAACCACCCGGACCCTTCCCGCCATTCGTTCCTGCCATCATCCCCCGTGTAAGTCTGATTGTTCGTCTGTCTTCTGTGTTGTCCTGGGGTGTAAGTAAGACTGTTAATAGGTAAGCTAGCGTTGCACTGTGTCCTTCTGGTCCGTCCCTCTTTCTGTCTTTATTTTCTTATTCTTCCTTCTCCCTTGGTTTCTTTAATTGTGTACATAATAGATACAAATAAATCATATTCGTAGTCCCTACCTTTTGCCTTCTTCTTCTTCACATCCGTTCGTCTTTGAGGTTTCCACATTGAATACCTGTGGCACGATTTGGCCAACGTTCAGGAATCGGGTCTAGTAATTGTTAATAGTTCATGCCGCGGTTGCTAAAACCGCTCGGCAATTAACATCTGTCCACGGTACGAACGGGGCTGTGCACCTACCTTTCCAGAGGTAGCTGTACAGCGTCAGGGACCACGTCGGTCAGTCATAAACGAGGGGACTAATCCCCCCTCGATAAGGGGAACAGAGGCCGACGTTGGGTTCCGTAACAATATATATATATACAGTCACGTGAAAAAGTAAGTACACCCCATGTAAAGTTTTGACTTTTTCAACATATTTCAACATACAGCTATTTGATCTTTATTTCAACAATATTGATAGATAAAGGTGATATAATATAACAAATATCATGAAACATTTACATTTTGTAGTCCATTGTATAATTTAAATAAACATAAATGCAAATTTCGTATGTGGAAAAAGTAAGTACACCCCTACATTTATCACTACTTCAAATACCTAAAATTAGAATCAGATGCACCAGCTCAGGTGCAAATGATTAGAACATCATTAGAGAGGATCTTGGAGGAACCTGTCTTATTTAAACCTCAGACATTTAGTTTGGTTTGCTCTTTGTTGTTGAAGTGTGCGGCGTCACCATGCCGAGATCAAAATAGCTCTCTGAGGCCTTCAGAAAGAAGGTTATAGATGCCTACGAGTCTGGGAAGGGATTTAAAAAGATCTCCAAACAATTTGAAATCAATCATTCGACTGTCCGGAAGATCATCTACAAGTGGAGAAGATTATAAACAACTGCCAACTTGTTCGGGCCAGGCCGCCCCAGCAAGTTCAGCCTGAGAGCAGACCACAAGATGCTGAAATAAGTCTCTAAGAACCCCATAATGTCATCACGGGACCTACAGGTAGCTCTTGCCACTGTTGATGTCAAAGTGCACGAGTCTACCATTAGAAAGAGGCTGCACAAATTTGATTTACATGGGAGGTGTGCCAGGAGGAAACCTTTGCTGTCCAGAAAGAACATCAGGGCAAGACTAAAGTTTGCCAATGAACACCGAGGCAAAGACCAGCACTTCTGGAACAATGTGCTCTGGACAGATGAGTCAAAGGTAGAGCTATTTGGCCACATTACCACACGACATGTTTGGCGAAAACCAAAGACAGCATTTGACCACAAGAACCTGATACCAACCGTAAAGCATGGTGGTGGAAATATTATGGTTTGGGGCAGCTTTGCTGCATCCGGGCCTGGGCAGCTCACCATCATAGAATCCACTATGAATTCTTCATTGTACCAGAGGGTGCTTGAGGATAATGTGAGGCCATCTGTCGGAAAGTTGAAGCTCAACCGAAGGTGGACCTTGCAACATGACAATGACCCTAAACATACCAGTAAATCCACCAAGGAATGACTGAAAAGAAAGAAATGGAGGGTTCTGGAATGGCCAAGTCAAAGCCCGGATCTAAATCCCATCGAGATGTTGTGGGGGGGGATTTGAAACGAGCTTTGCATGCAGGAAACCCCTCAAACATCGTACAGCTGAAAGAATTCTGCATGGAGGAGTGGGCAAAAATTTCTCCCAGTCGATGTCAGAGACTGGTAGACAGTTATAAGAAACGCCTACTTAAGGTTGTTTCTGCCAAAGAGGGCAATACCACCTATTAGAGCCAAGGGTGTACTTACTTTTTCCACATGCGAAATTTGCATTTATGTTTATTTAAATTATACAATGGACTACAAAATGTAAATGTTTCATGATATTTGTTATATTATATCACCTTTATCTATCAATATTGTTGAAATGAAGATCAAATAGCTGTATGTTGAAATATGTTGAAAAAGTCAAAACTTTGCATGGGGTGTACTTACTTTTTGACGCGACTGTATATATATGTGGTGCATTATACCTGACGCTTTGACGCACCTGACGCTTTGGAAATGTCCAAATTAAAGCTCTAGTTGGTTGTTGGAAACACGATCCGAGGTTGGGACAATATGCATAAGGACATTACACAACTGCATTATCATTGTCCCTGCATTATTATTATGTTTATTTAAATTATACAATGGACTACAAAATGTAAATGTTTCATGATATTTGTTATATTATATCACCTTTATCTCTCAATATTGTTGAAATGAAGATCAAATAGCTGTATGTTGAAATATGTTGAAAAAGTCAAAACTTTACATGGGGTGTACTTACTTTTTCACGTGACTGTATAGAACCATCTCTCTTGAAATCTGTTTCTTCAAGCGTTCACCCACCATGGCAACAGAGATGGCCCACTGAAGCCATGTGCACCTTTTCTCCCAGATGGTCCCGACAGGGGAGTGACATGAGCAGTAAACTGTGAGCCTGACTGCCAATACACAGTGTGCATGAACAAATTTGCCATGACAGTTACATAACAGACATGGAGCAACATTTGTTTGAAATAAATAGTCCATATTATGTGTTTTGTGATATGTTGAGCAGATGAACACACCTCTGATTTTACATTGCAAGGAGTGAATAGCAACACAGCAAAACTAATAGTTGCAGATTAGTTTTTTTGTATTCAATATCGAGCCAGGTGGAAGACCGAGTACACTGAGCAGATCAGGATGCAACATAATAAAACGAACAGTAGAAAGAGAGGAAAACACCAACAGCAGGGGTGAAGGACGAAATAGAGGGAGACGTGGACAAATAATGGGGGTGGGGAGGAAAGAGGGACAGGAAAGGATGCATGGGGTGGATAAGCGGGATAAAAAAAATCTAATTATCAGGATGGAAAAACTGGAAATTCGGAAGGAGTTGGACTGAGGTGGATTAAAAGATGTAAAAACGATCATGGTTCTGGATTGGGGACGATCTGATATGGTGGTGAACAACTGTCTTGGAAAACTTGGAAGGAAGAATGAGATTGAACAGAATATGGAAGTTGGTTCCACAGGTGGGGAAAAAGAAGAACGATTGAGTGGAGGTGAGCAATGAACCTGGATTTTTTTTTTTTTTTTTTTTTTGTATACTGACTCGAGGCTCGTGAAAGAGCTAACATTTATTTCACAAACAAATCAACCAGACAAACAAAATATACAAAAAGAGGGAGCGGAAGACAAGATGAGGAGAGAAGGGGAAGCACACAACCACAACATTTGAGAGCAGGCAGAAGTGTGGGAGGGAGAGGGCTTGGGGGCAGGAGGCGTGGGAAGGGGGGGGGGGGGTGGGAGAAGTATAAAACACAAGGGGACCGAAATTAGCGGGGGTAGAAAAGATCAAGGTTTTGGATGGGGGAGGATAAGAGATGGTGGTGAACAGCTGTTTTAAAGACCTGGAGGGTGGAGTGGGATTGAAGAGAGTGAGGGAGTTTTTTTTTTTTTTTTTTTTTTTTTTTTTTTTTTGTATACAATATCGAGGCTCGTGAAAGAGCGAACATTAATCACACAGAAAGACAAACCGACACATAAAACATATAACATAGGGAGCGGTAGACAAGATGGGGAGAGAGGGGGAAGGACACAAACACAACATTTGAGAGCAGGGACCGAGAGACATGGAGACATCGAGAGATCTGAGAGAGGGCGAGGGCTTTGGGGGGAGGGGGGGGGCGTGGGAAGGGGGCAGTGGGAGAGGTATAAAACATATGGACACTGCTAGGACTTCCAGGAAAGAAGTTGGAATTTCAAACAAGGTGGATCTGGGGTGAATTAGCGGGGGTAGAAAAGATCAAGGTTTTGGATGGGGGAAGATAAGAGATGGTGGTGAACAGCTGTTTTAAAGACCTGGAGGGAGGAGTGGGATTGAAGGGAGTGAGGGAGTTTGTTCCAGAGGCGGGAGAAAAGAGGAATGAAAGAGTGAAGGTGAGCGGAGAGCCGAGATTTCGGCAGTTTAACCATCAGAGGGTTGCTGGCAGATCTTGTGCGACCTGTAGGAATATTTGGGGGACAGAGCACAGAGAGAGCTGGGGGTGCAAGGCCGGAGAGGAGTCGGTAGAAGACAGAAAGACCACCTACCTGCCTGCGGTGAGTGAGTGAAAGGCCCTCAGAGATAGCTTCATCGCGGGAGATTCCAATAATTCTGAAAGCTTTGGTTTCAACAGCGTGAAGCCGAGCTAGGTGTGAGGCAGGAGCACCGGCCCATAGGGGAGAACAGTATTCCATTGAGCTGCGGATGAAAGCCTTGTATGTGGTGAGGAGCTCAGGTGTGCCGAGGAAGGACTTCGCACGACGGAGGATGCCCAGTCGGCGACTGGCTTTGGAGGCCAGCTTGGAAATGTGGTTTTCCCAAGAAAGATCATGGCAGATAGTGAGACCCAAAATCTTGAGCGACAGAACTTCTTGGAGAGGATTGTTGAGAAAGTAGATGGGAGGGTTGTCCAGTCGATCTTTTCGGAGAGACATAGTAAGAGTGTGAGATTTGTCAGGATTGAAAGACATGTTCCACTTGTTTGACCAGTCTGTGATTTTGTCCAGGTCTTCAGAGAGTGAGGAGGCAGCAGACTGCCGATCTGAGGGAAGAGGAATGGAGCGGCAGAGAGTGGAGTCATCAGCAAAGAGATAGAGAGGATTTTCGAGAGAGTCAGAGAGATCATTGATGAAGACCAGAAAAAGCACAGGGCCCAGAACACTGCCTTGGGGAACTCCAGCCTGAACAGGAAGAGGAGATGAGAGAAACCCATTCAGGGCCACACGTTGACGACGACTAGAGAGGAAGTCCGCCAGCCATGCGTGGAGATTTCCATGGATACCAAAGGAGGAGAGTTTGGTGAGCAGAGCGGGGTGCCAGACCGTGTCGAAGGCACGTGATATGTCGAGGGAGACAGCTCTAATTTCCTGTTTGGCATTGAGGACCTCCATCCATTGTTGAGACAGCAGAAGCAGCATGTCCAGAGTAGAGTGACCTGGTCTGAAACCAAATTGATGATCAGAGATCAAGCCATTGGAGAAGAGGAAAGATTTCATATCAGAAGCAATGATGGATTCCATGACTTTGCTGATAATTGGGAGAAGGCTGATTGGTCTGTAGTTGCTAGGATCTGTTTTTGCACCTTTTTTGTGCAAAGCGGTGATGTTGGCTGATTTCCAAGCAGATGGCAGTTGACCTTGAGCAAAAGAGAGGGTGAAGAGAACAGAGAGAGGGTGAGATAGAGCAGCAGAGCAGGATTTTAGGACCCGTGGGCTGATGCCGTCGGGTCCAGTTGCAGAATCAGAGTCGAGGGTTGACAGAAACTTTTCCACCTTGTCAGGAGGAAAGGACACGGAGTCCAGGAGCAGCAGGGTACGACTGGGTATGGTGGGTACAGAGAGGGATGGGTTTGGGACACAAGATTTAGAGGCAAACACAGAGTTGAGGCATTCAGCTTTTTCACGTGCGGAGTCAGCTGTGTAGCCGTTTGAGGTAAGGGAGGGGATGGAGGGGGAACAAACACCAGAAACGGATTTGACCAGACGCCACCAGGATTTGGAAGAGGGAGACAGATAAGAGAGTTCGGTCTTGAGAACGGAGAGATATTGTTTCCTGGCTCTCCTGAGGGTGGACACACACTTGTTTCGGGCTTTGTGAAAGGAAATGAGATTTCCTTCCGTTGGATTTGCTTTAATGTTTAATGTTTAATTTGTTTGCTAATGAGTTTGTTCCAGAGGTGGGAGAAAAGAGGAATGAAGGAGTGAAGGTGAGCAGAAAGTCTTGATTTTGGCAGTTTAACCATAAGAGGGTTGCAGGAAGATCTTGTGCGACCTGTAGGAATATTTGGGGGACAGAGCCCAGAGAGGGCTGGGGGGGGCAAGGCCAGAGAGGAGTCGGTAGAAGACGGAAAGACCACCAACCTGCCTGCGGTGAGTGAGTGAAAGGCCCTTGGAGTTAGCTTCATCGCGGGAGATTCCAATGATTCTGAACGCTTTGGTTTCAACAGCGTGAAGACGGGCTAGGTGTGAGGCAGGAGCACCAGACCAGAGGGGAGAGCAGTATTCCATAGAGCTGCGGATGAAAGCCTTGTATGTGGTGAGGAGCTCAGGTGTGCCAAGGAAGGACTTCGCACGACGGAGGATGCCCAGTCGGCGACTGGCTTTGGAGGCCAGATTTGAAATGTGGTTTTCCCAGGAAAGATCATGGCAAATAGTGAGACCCAAAAGCTTGAGTGACAGAACTTCTTGGAGAGGATTATTCAGAAAGTGGATGGGAGGGTTTTCCAGTCGGTCTTTTCGGAGAGACATCGTAAGAGTGTGAGATTTATCAGGATTGAAAGACATGTTCCATTTGTTTGCCCAGTCTGTGATTTTGTCCAGGTCTGCAGAGAGTGAGGAGGCTGCAGACTGCCGATCTGAGGGATGAGGAATGGAGCGACAGAGAGTAGAGTCGTCAGCAAAGAGATAGAGAGGATTTTCAAGAGAGTCAGAGAGATCATTGATGAAGACCAGAAAAAGCACAGGGCCCAGAACACTACCTTGGGGAACTCCAGCCTGAACAGGAAGAGGAGATGGGAGAAACCCATTCAGGGCCACACGTTGACTACGACCAGAGAGGAAGTCCGCCAGCCATGCGTGGAGATTTCCATGGATACCAAAGGAGGAGAGTTTGGTGAGCAGAGCAGGGTGCCAGACCGTATCGAAGGCACGTGAAATGTCAAGGGAGACGGCTCTAATTTCCTGTTTGGCGTTGAGGACCTCCATCCATTGTTGAGAAAGCAGAAGCAGCATGTCCAAGGTAGAGTGACCAGGTCTGAAACCAAATTGATGATCAGAGATCAAGCCATTGGAGAAGAGGAAAGATTTCATATCTGAAGCAATGATGGATTCCATGACTTTGCTGATAATTGGGAGAAGGCTGATTGGTCTGTAGTTGCTGGGATCTGTTTTTGCACCTTTTTTGTGCAAAGCGGTGATGTTGGCTGATTTCCAAGCAGATGGCATATGACCTTGAGCAAAAGAGAGGGTGAAGAGAACAGAAAGAGGGAGTGAAAGAGCGGAAGCACATGATTTTAGGACCCGTGGGCTGATGCCGTCAGGACCATTTGCAGAATCAGAGTCGAGGGTTGACAGAAACTTTTCCACCTTGTCAGGAGGAAAGGACACAGAGTCCAGGAGCAGCTGGGTACGACTGGGTACGGTGGGTACAGAGAGGGATGGGTTTGGGACACAAGATTTAGAGGCAAACACAGAGTTTAGGCATTCAGCTTTTTCACGTGCGGAGTCAGCCGTTAAGCCGTTTGAGGTGAGGGAGGGGATGGAGGGGGAACAAACACCAGAAACAGATTTGACCAGATGCCACCAGGATTTGGAAGAGGGAGACAGATAAGAGAGTTTGGTCTTGAGAACGGTGAGATATTGTTTCCTGGCTCTCCTGAGTTTCGTTTTCGGTAGTTTCACTAGAAACTAGAAAAGGGTTGATGGTGAACCATGTCGTGACTTATTGATCCTGAACTTTGGTCGATTCACCAGAAGGGGGTTGATGGTGGACAGTGTCATGACTTACTGATGCTGGATTTCAGTAGTTTCACCAGAAATGGGTTGATGGTGGACCGTGTCGTGACTTCTCAATCCTGGATTTCAGTAGTTTCACCAGGAGGATGATGGTGGACTGTGTCATGACTTATTGATCCTGGATTTCAGTAGTTTCACCAGATGAGAGTTGATGGTGGACTGTGCCATGACTTCTCAATCCTGGATTTCAGTAGTTTCACCAGGAGGATGATGGTGGACTGTGTCATGACTTATTGATCCTGGATTTCAGTAGTTTCACCAGATGAGAGTTGATGGTGGACTGTGCCATGACTTCTCGATCCTGGATTTTGGTAGTTTCACAGGGTTGATGGTGGACCGTGCCATGACTTCTCGATCCTGGATTTCAGTAGTTTCACTAGAATCTAGAAAAGGGTTGATGGTGGACCATTTCGTGACTTACTGATCCTGAATTTTGGTCGTTTTGCCAGAAGAGGGTTGATGGTGGACCGTGCCATGACTTCTCGATCCTGGATTTCAGTAGTTTCACCAGAAGAGGGTTGATGGTGGACCGTGTCATGACTTACTTATCCTGGATTTCAGTAGTTTCACCAGAAGAGGGTTGATGGTGGACGGTGTCGTGACTTACTGATCCTGGATTTCGGTAGTTTCACCAGAAGAGGGTTGATGGTGGACCGTGTCGTGACTTAATGATCCTGGATTTCGGCAGTTTCACCAGAAGAGGGTTGATGGTGGACCGTGTCGTGACTTAATGATCCTGGATTTTGGTAGTTTCACCAGAAGAGGGTTGATGGTGGACCGTGTCGTGACTTACTGATCCTGGATTTCAGCAGTTTCACCAGAAGAGGGTTGATGGTGGACCGTGTCATGACTTAATGATCCTGGATTTCGGTAGTTTCACCAGAAGAGGGTTGATGGTGGACCGTGTCGTGACTTACTGATCCTGGATTTCAGTAGTTTCACCAGAAGACGGTTGATGGTGGACCGTGTCGTGATTTATTGACTCTGGATCAGATCATGACTTCTTGCAAAAAGGTTATTGAGCAGGTTCTCATGTCCACGATCCTTTGTGGCTATAGAATGGCCTTCATACTATAAAGTCTTCGATGCATATTTGTGTTAATAAAAAATCCCATAAACACTTGCAAGCGGCCTAAATAATAAACCAAAAACTTCTGACATTGTCTAGAATGTCAGAAGATGTAGGTCAGCGGCAATGCTGGTAATTGATCCTGTTTTCTCCACTATTTCGTGATACATTTGAGAACAATTATATATTGTTAAGCATGGCGTATTGATCATTTCGCTAGAGCATCTCAAATCGTGCAGCCTCATAATCAGCAGGTTCACCACAAATTTTTCTCACCATTTTCAGCATCGCTTTAACGTTATTTACAGCACAAAGGTCACAACAGGAGAGAGAGGGAAACTACATGCGCCGCACCCTTGATGTACCTTTTAGTAACATAGAAACAGCTTCAATCTCGTATTGATTCAAACTTTTGTTTTTTACCAAAAACAAATCTTGAAGAAGTTGAACAACTCAGTGCAGCTTTAGCTGTTAATTCTTAACCGAGAAAATAATGGTTATGCCTCATTTTCTTATGATAGCATCAAAATCAGAACTGCCTGCCTTTGACAGGTTTCTCTGATTATGACGTCATTCTTCAATAAGGTTTGATTACCGCAGCCTTTAAGGCTGGGGTTTCATTCATACTGCTTAGACTTTCTTGTGGATGCAAAAAATTCCAAAGTATCTCCTGCTCCTTTGGATATATTCAGCCACCTGATGAGATATGGAATTATTATTATTTTGTATGCAGCTTGTGGATGCTGGTTGCATTATTGCTGAGAGTGTGGGTGTGCTGCTGATGCAGTGCCCCTCTGTTACCAGTATGCCGTTACTCATTTTGCCAACTTCGGAAGGATGACAGACTGAGTCAACCCACCTTGTGTCATTTAACGGCTCAAACTCAAGACCCTGAGATCTTAAGGAAGCCACCTTATCCGTTAAGCCAACGCCAGACCTTATGAGACATGATGAGAATTGTTGAGAGCCGATGAGTAACACACAGAATATTTTTTTCAAATCGGCCTCTAAATCGGTTCCATAGTGAGATTGATTTTGTCCTATAGAGACTTGGAGGATAAAGGTTAGCCAGTATGGATTAGAAGAAAGCCGTTGGGTCTGTTCCACAAACAAACCTTATGGTGGACCTACAAACAGACCATGTGTTTTATACCTCTCCCACCACCCCCACCCCTTCCCGTGCCTCCTCCCCCCAAGCCCTCTACCTTCCACAGATCTCCCGATGTCCCTCCTCTCAAATATTGTACTTGTGTGCTTCCCCCTCTCTCCCCATCTTGTCTACCACTCCCCTTATTTTGTGTTTTATGTGTCAGTTTGTCTTTTTGTGATTAATGTTAGCTCTTACACGAGCCTCGATCTTGTATACAAAAAAAAAAAAAAACCTGATGGAAATATTTGAACTGTTAGGGAGGGTTTATAACTTGATGACACAGGTAAAGCTTCCTTATGTGTCTCAGTAAATTGAAGTAAATGGATGTAGTAATTAAATGAATAGTCCCACGTGGGATAGACGCTCGTCTCCCGGTGGAGGGCAGTCGTAGTTGCAGGGCATTAGGTGATAAAGTTGATTTTCAGTTTGATTCGATGGAAAATTATGGACCCTTGGGGGCCGAAAGGCTTGATAACCGGATTGTATTCACTCAGTGGAAACCATGTAGGATTAGCGGGTCCTGAATTGATGAAAAACGTTGTATTAGATTAGTTTTTGTCCAGTGAAAGGACCTTTAAACCCTTTGTAGTGTTGAAAGGGTCTTAAAAGGACTAAAAAGTTCTAAATGATCTACAGGTCTAAATGAACTTTAAAGGGATATAAAGGTCTAAAGGGTACATTCCAGTTCTATATAGGGTCTAAAGGCTATAAGGGACTAAATTATTTAAAAGATATTAAAAGCTCCAAGGGATCTAAAGAGTCTGAACAGTTTAAAGGTAAAAAGGTCTGTAGGTGTAAGGGATGTATAGGGGGGTTTAAAGGGTCATAAGAGGTCTAAGGGATCTAAAGGTTTTAAGGGTACATTCCAAAAGTAGTTCGGGTTTAATGGGTTTCAATGGTATATGGGGTCTAAAGGATGTAAATGTTTAAGGGGTCTTAAAATGGTCTAAAATGTCAAGGGGTCTAAGCACTAACTGGTCTAAAAGGTTGAAGGGATATTAATGGATCTACTAGTTTAAAGGGTATATGGGGTCTAAAGGGTACATTCCAACAGTAGTTGGGGTCTAAAGGTCTATAGGGTCTTAAAGGGTCTAAAGGGTGTAAAGTGTCAAAAGGGTCTAAAAAAAGGACTGTCCCTTCTCTGTCTCCCACTCCCCTCCCCCCTCCTCACCCAGCTCTCTATCTTCCCCTCCTCCCTTTCTTCAAAGGAAGAGAGTATTAATGACATTAAGAGGTCAACGTTTAATGAAGAGGTTAAAATAAATTACAATTAAGATCAAATTAAATTAAGAGGTTTGAATTTAACAATGATGAAACATCTCCTGAGATGACGTAACCTCTAAATGTGTGATGGACATAAAAACATCGATTATATTTTGAGTTACTTCGCAAATTCTCTCACCACCTGGATGGAGATTAAAAAGGGCTCCATTCGTTTTTGCGCATCGACGTCATGAACCATCATGCCGAGTTTCAAATTGATCCGTTGAGCCGTGCCAGAGGAGTCGAGAATAAAGGAAAAAAGTTATTGGACCCACTGACTGACTGATGGAAGGAAGTTGTTATGGCTGTAACAGCTCATCGTCATCATAGACAAGCTAAAATCGGGTGGACACATAAGACCATGTTGTTCCAGGTTGGAGTCCTGTGGGGAGGGAGTCATCCGATTGTTGTGCACATGAAGCAATGCATCCCACAGCACAGTGACCTTCAAAAAGTCCACTTCCTCCTGAGATCATCTGCTTATGGATGTTATGGATCCCCAAGCTTGTTTTGTAAGCTTCGGCCATCGCATGCCATCAGCCAAAGTAAATGCCAAACTAATTTCAGTTGGAAGTTGGGTTAGCTTCTCTTTCCTGTGCAATCCCATTGGAAAATAGAAACCGCTAATTTTGTGTTTCCACGACAAAGTCGTCCCATGACAAGTGTTACATATTTATGTGAATGTATGTGAATTACCATTCAGGTCTTGGCTTATCCGTGTGTAGTATATTAAGTTGTTGTGTAGTTGTTGTGGTTGGAGGGTCAGGAGCCCTTCTGAGGGAGTGGCCGGAAACGGAAGTGACCGGAAACGGAAGAGAAAAAGACACGAGGAAAAAGGACGATTATTCTTCTTCCTCGCCCCGCTCCGAAAAAAGGTGGGATCGACCTTGCGCTGCGTGGAACAGCGGCGTTCCGAAGCCTGGCTGGCGAGAGGAATTACCGGAACGTGTACCTGCCCGGTGGAGACGTCAAGTTGACGTGGGGCCGTGCATCGAACCCGCTTCTGGCCTCGTTCGCGGCACCGTCCAAACAGACGCGTGCGGGTCGCACGTTGGGGCCTAACGCGCCTTGCAAGCGGCTTGGGGTTCGGCTTGCTCTACCGTATCCGCTTCGCGTGGCCACGAGGGGCTGCAGCCTCGGTGCCTGGTACGATACCTGCCCGGTGGAAAAACGTCCACCCGGGGTTCGTTCAACCGCCCGAGAGCGGCGACGGCGACCATCATCTTGGTCAGGAGGGGCCCAGAGACATTGTGCGGGACCGAGACCAAAAGGGTGTCGTGAGTACTCACCGGGACCCACATGTATAAGATGGCCATCTTACTCATAGGGAATTGATTGTGGCTGGGGAATTGTTGATGGTAGTGTATTGTTGATTGCTCGGGGAAAATCTCCGTGGTTGTGTCATTGAAATATTGTTGATGGTTGTGTATTGTTGATTGCTCGGGGAAAATCTCCGTGGTTGGGTCATTGAAATTGTATGGTATCATTACCATTGGAAATATATCCTTGAACATCAGTTGTCTCCTGGGTGAAATTCATATGGATTGCGTGGCGAAAGCGCATATATAATACATCTTGCTGGCGGAGTTCCTCTCACGGTCCGGGGGTCACCGAGACCAGGTATTCACCGAGGGGACCACGTAACAGAATTGGGGGCTCGTCCGGGATTTAAAATTGTATAAAATAATAAAATAATAATTTTTTTATTAATTAGAATTTATTAATTAATTATTAATTGGTAAAAAATTTTTTTGAGAAATTGGGGTAAAGTCTTGGGTGGAGGTTAACAGGTGTTAACGATAGGCACCATGGCGTTTGTGGCACAGAACTTTGGGGTAACCCCGAGTGAGGCACAGTTCCGAGCGTTGCTAAAGTCGGACCTCTTGAAATTGGCCAAACATTTTAACTTGGAGGTCCGAACTAATTTGAGGAAGGCAGAGTTGCAGGCCACGGTGATACAATCTATGGTGGGATTAGGAACATGGGACGAGTTAGCCTGGGAGTGGCTACCCGAAGAACCAGAAGATGTTGAGCTCCGGAAACTGGAGTTGCAATTACGGAGCCAGGAACGGATTAAAGAAGAAGAAAGGAAAGCAGAAAAGGAAAGAGCAGAAGAAGAAAGGAAAGCAGAAAAGGAAAGAGCAGAAGAAGAAAGGAAAGCAGAAAAGGAAAGAGCAGAGGAAAGGAGAGTGGAACGAGAACTCCAGGAAAGGTTAAAAGAAGAAGAAAGGAAAGCAGAAAAGGAAAGAGCAGAAGAAGAAAGGAAAGCAGAAGCGAGGAGAGAAGAGAAACAAGCAGAGGAAAGGAGAGTGGAACGAGAACTCCAGGAAAGGTTAGCAGAAGAAGAAAGGAAAGCAGAAGCGAGGAGAGAAGAGAAACAAGCAGAGGAAAGGAGAGTGGAACGAGAACTCCAGGAAAGGTTAGAAGGGAGAAAAGCAGAGGAGAGGAGAGCTGCAAGGGACCTCGAAGCAGAGGAGAGAAAAGCGGAAAGGGAATTAAAGGAACGTGACATGGAGCTTCAGCAAGAAATCAAATTCAAGGAGCTGGAGTTAATGAGAGAACGGGGAGAGGCACCACCCTTGCTGACGGGGTCGACACCTAACCAGAAAACCTGGGATGTGGGCAGACATGTGAGGCTGGTTCCACCGTTCAGTGAAAAAGAAGTCGCGAAATTTTTTCCACACTTTGAGAAAGTGGCTCGACAATTAAACTGGCCGGAGGAGGCCTGGACCATACTCGTGCAAAGTGTGCTGGTGGGGAAAGCTCAGGAAATTTATTCGGCGCTACCAATGGACCAATGTGCAGATTATGAGGTACTGAAGAAGCACATCCTCAAGGCCTATGAGTTGGTTCCGGAAGCTTACAGGCAAAAATTCAGGAATGCCAGGAAGAGGGAGAGTGAGACCCATGTGGAGTTTGCCAGAGTGAAAGAAAACATGTTTGATCGGTGGTGTGAGTCAAAAGGAGTCGGGAAAGACTTCGAAACATTGCGGGACTTGATCCTGGTGGAGGAATTCCAGCAGTGTGTCCACGAGGACATCAAAGTGTACCTGCAGGAAAAGAAGGTACCAAAGTTGTGGGACGCAGCCACCATGGCAGATGATTATGCCTTAACCCACCGAATAGGGGTCCACGAACCTAACTCCTCGCCTAGATCTCCGCAGGGGAGGTGGGGAACAGCAGGTGCGGAGAACGACCATACATGGCGGCGGCCTCGAGATGATTATGGGGACAACTATGATACCCCACCGGTTCGAAATCAGAGGGATGCGGGCCCAAGACAAACTTATAGTTCGGGGGGCCCGAGGCAGACCCCGAGTTTTTCCTCCGGGCCTACTTGCGCGTTTTGCAAGAAACCTGGACACTTGATGTCCAGTTGTTACCTCATGAAAAGGGACAACCCAGAGCGTAGTCCGACTATTACAACTCCGAATGCGATGGCTAGCGTAAGAAATCGCCATCAAAAGGGTTACCAACCATTTATTTCAGAGGGGTTTGTGTCACTGGATGGAGCCTCGACTAACCGGAGACCGGTTAGGATATTGAGGGACACAGGGGCCCATCAATCTTTAATGCTTGAAGGCATTTTGCCATGGTCCGAGGAGACGGCAACGGGGGATAGTGTTCGTTTACAGGGGATCGGGGGTGGTGTTAGTGCTCCCCTTCAGGTCATCCAGTTGGAGTCCGATTTGGTGTCAGGACCGGTCACCGTCGGTTTACAAGCCACGCTTCCTGTAGAGGGTGTATCTGTGGTTATCGGGAATGATTTGGCCGGGGGTCAAGTTTATGGTAACCTGAGGGTTGGTAAAGAGCCCAGCAGGGAAAATAACACCACACCAGCTCGGGATGGCGACAAAAGTGCCAAGTTATTTGTAGGGGGACAGAACTTCAAAACAGAGGAAGAAGTTCTGACCTCTGTCTTCAACAGATATGGGCTGCTGGTGGAAGTGCGGTTGGTAAGAGACTGGGAAACGCAACAGTCAAGAGGGTTCGGCTTTGTCACGTTTGCCAGCACAAAAGACGCCAGAGAGGCAGAGAAGAATTGGAATGGCAAGGATTTGGAGGGTCGGACCATAACAGTAGGGAAGGCATTTCGTAGGCGTCGAGAGGTCTACAGGAGAGGACAACTGGGCAGTAGTTTTGGTAGTGGCCGAGAAGGAGACCGCTATTCATGGGACTACAGGGACCAGTGGTCCCACCCTAATTATTAGGGAAGTTCTGAGAAGTTGAAGCACTGAAGGCGGCGGAGCCGCCGAGCCAAGATTCCTACACGAATTAACCGTGAACGCCGTTCCTAAAGGCGTCCATGTAGTGAACTTTCATGCACGGACTAACCGTGAACTCCACGTTCCTCAAGGCGCCCATGTAGAGAACTTCCCTGCACGGACTAACCGTGAACTCCGCGTTCCTAAAGGCATCCATGTAGTGAATACTCGGCTTGGCCTCCCGGAAAAAGTGCTATCGAGTTGCTTAACTTTGGATCTTTGATCAACCCCTTAACCTTCATTCCCAAGAAACTGACGGTCAAAGTCAGAGGGTCATGAGATGGAGTTGGATTTGGCAGGGACAATGTCGTTGTTGGTACTTAGTCCAGAGGGAGTAATCTGGAGGGGTTGTGGTGAAATTTTGGTTGCTTTATTTTTAAGTGACAACTGTGCCCGGGGGGAACGGATAATGTGGGGGGGGTTGAGTTATCTGGTGTTTCTCCAAATTGGCCGGCAAAGAAAGTTTTCGCTGGGTTCAAACTTTCTTTCTTGAAGGGGGGGAGTGTTACATATTTATGTGAATGTATGTGAATTACCATTCAGGTCTTGGCTTATCCGTGTGTAGTATATTAAGTTGTTGTGTAGTTGTTGTGGTTGGAGGGTCAGGAGCCCTTCTGAGGGAGTGGCCGGAAACGGAAGTGACCGGAAACGGAAGAGAAAAAGACACGAGGAAAAAGGACGATTATTCTTCTTCCTCGCCCCACTCCGAAAAAAGGTGGGATCGACCTTGCGCTGCGTGGAACAGCGGCGTTCCGAAGCCTGGCTGGCGAGAGGAATTACCGGAACGTGTACCTGCCCGGTGGAGACGTCAAGTTGACGTGGGGCCGTGCATCGAACCCGCTTCTGGCCTCGTTCGCGGCACCGTCCAAACAGACGCGTGCGGGTCGCACGTTGGGGCCTAACGCGCCTTGCAAGCGGCTTGGGGTTCGGCTTGCTCTACCGTATCCGCTTCGCGTGGCCACGAGGGGCTGCAGCCTCGGTGCCTGGTACGATACCTGCCCGGTGGAAAAACGTCCACCCGGGGTTCGTTCAACCGCCCGAGAGCGGCGACGGCGACCATCATCTTGGTCAGGAGGGGCCCAGAGACATTGTGCGGGACCGAGACCAAAAGGGTGTCGTGAGTACTCACCGGGACCCACATGTATAAGATGGCCATCTTACTCATAGGGAATTGATTGTGGCTGGGGAATTGTTGATGGTAGTGTATTGTTGATTGCTCGGGGAAAATCTCAGTGGTTGTGTCATTGAAATATTGTTGATGGTTGTGTATTGTTGATTGCTCGGGGAAAATCTCCGTGGTTGGGTCATTGAAATTGTATGGTATCATTACCATTGGAAATATATCCTTGAACATCAGTTGTCTCCTGGGTGAAATTCATATGGATTGCGTGGCGAAAGCGCATATATAATACATCTTGCTGGCGGAGTTCCTCTCACGGTCCGGGGGTCACCGAGACCAGGTATTCACCGAGGGGACCACGTAACACAAGGTAGTCAGCATGAAAATAGAATCCCAATAAGGTCTTCGCTATCCAAATAGGTTCTTTGCTTTTCACCTGGAAATGATCACATCTCGATGATTGTGCGACGCAATCCAGTTGGAAGACCGTGGCAATCGAAGCCTCGGTTTTGCTCCTTGAGCCTGGAAAGGCTGCACTCGCAGCACACCAGGTAAATATTATAGCTCATGACGAAATATGTAAGAAGTTGTGTGGGTGGGAATGAAGTCGTTGGAGGGTTGGACATAATATCTGTGAAGGAGGGCTCCGGGTCGAGCTACGCCTCTATTGTGAACCTTCTGAAGAACGAAGGGCACTCAGGTGCGTTTGCGTCTTGAAAGCAGCGCAGCAGGTTTACTCTGCACACCTACACATGTCAAGACAAACAGTAAGAACAAGCGTTACGCCTAGGTCCCCCGTCGGTGAAGTGATGCGAGTTGACAGTGGAAGACGCAAGGCGGCCATCTTGGATTTTGACGTGGCGACCCAATTTTCAATAGCTTTCTTCCTTATGCCTAGATACACCCACACACCAGATTAGAAGTTGGTACTTCGCTTATTTGTCAAGATATTCCGCTCACAAGGTTCAGACATACAGGGCGGTGGCCATGTTGGATTTTGACGTGGGTTGCTCCCACACACCAAATTCGAATGCGGTCCTTCGCTTACGCACGCACGCACGCACGGCCGGACGGACGGACACACGGACGGAGGGGAAAACCATAGTCCGCCTTTCGCTCCGCGGTGCGACGGGGGACAAAAATAAAATGGCAGAAATTACACATGAATTAAACAAGGGATGTACTGCATTGTATATGTTTTTTACACTCTTGGAGAAATTTAAATCAACAGCAATCGTGAGATATTTGCGTGGACCTTTTTGTCTGAGCAAAGCAATATCGTGAGAAAGGATTTGTTCACAATGTAAAATCTGATGAAACGTGAGCTTGGCTTCCAAAAATAATAAAACACACAAGTCGAAGGTTAGAAGCTGCATTGGTTGGTCTTCTTTCCTGGCTTTTGGTTAATACTCGACACCGTGGAAACCAAGGCCTTCAAATCATTCGAATCTCCCGCGATGAAGCCGAGTCTCTGAGCCTGTTACTCTCACTTCGCAAGCAAGTCGGTGCCCTCTCTGTGTTCTACCACCTCATTTCTGGTCTTGCACCCTCTGCCCCTTCCTTGCTCCACCCCTTTTGTGCAGGGTGCACGTGGTCTGCCAATAATCCACTTTGGTGAAACGACCAAAATTCAGGCTCACTTCCACTCATTTGTTCCTCTTTTCTTTCACCTGTGGAATCAACTTCCTGTCTATTCCCATCAGGGCTTCAAGACAGCTGTTAACCACAACCTCAGGTCATGCCCATCCATACTCATTATCTTTTCTACATTCATTAACCCTCTGCAAGCTCATCCCATGCAATTCCAGGTTGTTGTTTCTTCCTCTCTCTCACCTTAGTTGCTGTTGTTGTTTTTTTTCTATTTTTGTTTCATCCCCAATTTTCCTCCCTTTCCTTTCTTCCTCCAGGTGTCCCTCTACCCTGCTGTTTGTGTTTCCCCCCTTCCCAATTCTGTTCTTCTGGTTTTGGTATGTTTTTCTCTATTCTGTGTTCTAGCTCTTCCACTTTGGACAAGAAAGAAAACAACAAAAGTTCAAAAACAAATGGCCACGCTGGTCATTTTGAATTTGTCTGTACTTGTCGATATAAATGATCTGTTCAGAATTGATTTGTACCTTTCCAGTATATCAGGTAATGTATGATGTGGAACCTTGCAGTCAATATTTATTGACGATATCAAATGTTAAAACATTTCACTGCTTTCAAATCCAGTAACTTGCATGATTTAGATCCTCATCTCAAATGACCGGAGTACAGCGAGGCTGCTTATGCAGATTCAAATCAAAATAAGATGAGATCATTCCACAAAAGCGGTTAAACAAAGATGGATCCACGATTTTGGAAAGGTCGGGGGTTAGTAGCCAGGAGACAAAATCCACGTTGCCAAAATACTGTTGAAAGATGCATCGCCAACACCATTGGTGCGGAGCAATAATTCAAAATTTTGAGGCATTGTCCCTATGGAATAAAATCAGATAAATATTTTAAACCTGAACGACAGGTTTTATCAAATGAAGGTTGAAAAAGGTATTTCAAATGGTGAGGGGAGGGGGAGAGGGGCAATATGAAGCTGACATTTTGGGCGTCAGCCTTTCGTCTGTGCAAGAGGACTCTGTTGCTCTGACCAAAAACCAATGGCCAAAAAGTCAGCTTCACCTTGCTTCGTTATCATGCCTTTCTTGGGTCTCGGTTAATACAACACCAAATTCAAACATCAACATTCAAATTGTCCACCAATGTAGACAGACATTAGCATGAACAAAGTGTAGTATTCCTCTTTTAAAAATTGAGTTGAATGTTGATTTAGGGAATAAAAATGTATTTTTTTGGCCTTGATCCCCGGGGTATTTTAGCCTCCTCGTCTCCCACCTTCCTATTTCCCCTTGATCCACCTCTAACAGATTACCTTTTCTCACAAGCTAAGGTGAGACAACCATTTGATGTGGTATGACCTCACCACCCCAAAACATTGTCATAGTGACCATATGTGAACCTAAATATTTCCTCTCTGTCTCTCTCATACAAATGATTATAGACTCGGGTGGGAAGATCAAGAAATAGAGAGGAGCGAGTAGTAGTCACCACTAAGCCAAAAACCAAACCCGTTACACTTGAGTTTCAAGCCATTCAACCAACTTATGCTGCATACATGCACAACCATAACCACAACCAAAACCACACACACACAAACACACACACACACACGCAACTGAGTGCCTGGAATGCAGCTATTGAGTACAGCACACATGGGTGAACAATCGGATTGTGGAATGCACGGTGACTTTCAAGCCAAGGCGTGTGCTACAGCTTCTTAATGTGAGACAGACTGGGCACATTGGCCGCAACAAAGGCAGGCTCAGAGTTCCTATGGGCTATGAACTATCACACATGTCATAAGAATGGAAACAAATATGGTATAGTTTCTATTATAAAGGTTTCTCTCTTTCTGCAAAAGCCCTAAAAGTCTCTTTACACACTTTTTTTCAAATGACTTAAATGGATAAAATCAGACAAAATAAAAATTACCGTAGCTATATTCCAGAGCCTCAAGCATGGAAAGAAAAAGACTGAATTAGTACAAACTGAAAACAAAGTTTCCCTGGTTTTAAAAGTGCATGATGATATACAGTCGTGGCCAAAAATATTGGCACCCTTGCACTTTTTTACAAATAACTCATAATTTTCTCTAAAAATAAGTTGAAAGTGACAAAAGTATTTGGTCTCCACAATTCTTTATTTCACTGTTAATATTACAGAACCTTTGTTTTTGATTCAGAACTTAATGTATCCTTTTAAATCAGAAAATAAAAAGAAATGGCATTGAAAATAATTATTGACACGATAGACTTAATATTTGGTAGCACAGACTTTGGACAAAATAACGAGTCAAGCGTTTCCTATAGCCATGAATGAGCTTCCTACACCTCTGTACTAGAAGTTTGGCCCACTCTTCTTGTGCAAACTGCTCCAGTTCTCCCAGATTTGAAGGGTGACTTCTCCCAACTGCTGTTTTCAGATCTCCCCACAGGTGTTCAATGGGATTTCGATCTCGACTCATTGCTGGCCACTTCAGAACAGTCCAGCGTTTTGTATTGAACCATTCCTGGGTGCTTTTTGAAATGTGTTTGGGGTCGTTGTCCTGCTGCAAGACCCATTACCTTCGACTGAGACCCTGCTTTCTGACACTGGGTTCAACATTGCGCTCAAAAATGCCTTGGTAATCTCCTGATTTCATGATGCCATGCACACATTCAAGGCACCCAGTGCCAGAGGCAGCACAGCAAACCCAAAACATCACTGAACCTCCTCCATGTTTTACTGTAGGAAAGGTGTTCTTTTCTTTGAAGGCTTCATTTTGTTTTCTGTAAACATAGAGATGATGTGCTTTACCAAAAAGCTCCAATTTGGTCTCATCTGTCCACAGGACATTCTCCCAGAAGTATTTTGGCTTATACAGGTTGTTTTGGAAAACTACAGTTGGGCTTTCTTATGTCTCTCTCTCAGCAGTGGGGTCTCCCTGGGTCTCCTACCATATAACCCGCTTTCATTGAGTTGGCAATGGATGGTGCGAGTTGAAACTGTCATACCTGGTGTCTGAAGGTAAGCTTGTATCTGTTTGGCAGTTGATCGAGGTGCTTTCTCCACCATTCAAGCAATCCTTCGCTGCAATCTTCGATCAAATTTCCTCTTGTGGCCACGTCCACGGGGGTTGTCTACAGTGCCATAGGCCTTCAACTTCCTGATAACATTGCGTACGGTGGAAACAGGAACATCAATGTCTCTGGAGATGGATTTCTAGCCTTGAGATTGTCCAAGCATGGCTATAATCTTGTGTCTGACCTCCTCATACAATTCTCTGGTTTTCTCTCTATTCTCCATGCTCATTGCAGTCCACACTTGTGACACAAAACAGCAGAATGACTCCTTTTCTCTATTCAAACTGGTTGAATGAGTGATTTTTATAGTGTACGCACCTGTAACCCACCACAGGTGAGTTCAATTACAAAGTAAAGGAGAATCGCCTGCTTGAAATCGAATTATTTCTCACAACTTCTGAAAGGTGCCAATAATATTGTCCGGGCTATTTTAGGATTTCTGTGTGGAATAAGCTAAAATTTCGTTATTAATTTTTTCTGCTTTTTTCCACTGCAAACCAAAGAAATACAAATGTGGATACCAAAAGATTTTTTAATTCCAACAATTTTCTGGAAGAAATGGTGCATTATTTGAAAAAAGTGCAGGGGTGCCAATCTTTTTGCCCACGACTGCATACTAATCCCGACTTAGTCTCTCCTGATAGCAAGACAATCATGGTGATCACCTGCAGGTTGTGTTGAAAGATCTGAAAATGCTCAGAGTTTGGTTCAGGATCTCTGCTCACCAATAGTCCTTGAGCCAGACCAAAAGTAATGCTCCGGCGGGGGGAGTAATTCTCATTATGATTTTCCATTAGACCAATGTCTCAAGTGTCAGAAAAGGTGTGATGGACATCTGAGAACGGTAGCTTAGTGCCCTGATGGACGCCATCTTTGAAACCACCCAGCTCGAAAATGCCCATTTGGTGGGGTACATTGTTGCACGTGTATCTGGACTTCTATACTAGCTATCGATGTGCGGTTGACGACTAAATATACGTCCGATGTGTACCGTCTAAATAAAAAATAATATGAAGCATTTTGTTTTAGATTAATTATTATAAAAATCAATTATCGAAAAAAAATCATATATTTTTCAATATTTTATTATTAGACTTGTACTTTTTTTAGTGAAACAACACTGGTATGATTTTCCAAATTATGCATTGTGCTACACCGTTTATCTGTCTATAAAAATAACTCAAAAACGAAAACATATCATCCACCACGAGTTTACAACAAATAAATGTAAAGAGGCATAAAATGACTTAGGCCGCCGCTGGCATTATCTATTCTGACGATAACGCAAGTTAGGAATGTCGTACGGAGAGGATTTTAACACCATACGATATCTAATAAGCAGGCGGAAATTGTTACATAGGAAATCTGCACTTTGGTGGCCATCTTGGATTTCAAAATGGCCGCCAATTATATTAATTATTCATTACTAGAGTTTGGAAAGATGTATGGAGCTGATTTTAACACCATACGATGTATATTCCTAATAAGCAAGTGGAGGTATCATTGAACATGTCATGTTTTAGTCAAATAACACCGGTATGATCTTCCAAATTATACATTTTGCTAAACCGTTTATCTGTCTATAAAGATTTTCAGGCAATTTGGCCTGCATTATAATAGAGAACAACATATGCTATACAATATACAGTGCACACAAAGTTAATCATCAGAGTCGCCATCAGTCATTGGCATCCTGAGCCACGATAGCATCATCCTGCACCATGTTGGAGCATCCCTGCAGCTTACACACAACAGTGCACTTCAACCCATTCAGTATGCAGGAGCAATCTGACGGTCGACACGTCCTTCTGCATGTGCATGAGATGAGATTCAAGACGACATCTGGAGCTGGTAGACCCGCCATCCATCGGATTGTGAGCGAACCGCCATCATCGAGTTCCCAACCATGTCCTGCTGATGGTGTTGGGACGTCTGGTAGGTTTTCAAGGCTGCGTCGCCAGATAGCCGCCTGATAGTTGGCCCTAAGCGTATGCTGCATCAAGGAGTCTTCACAAGGCGGCAATTGTCCAGATTCGATCTGGCCCTTCTTTGCACAGAACATGTGATAACGGAGCGAATTAACACCGACGATCTTCGTGTTCTTGGCGTACAGCTGACACGTGAAGGCCTGAATGCTATTGAAGACGTCTGTTGGTACATTCCACGAAGATCCCAGATCTGTGAATGCTTGAAGATACAGCTCATTCGCTTGCACAAGCTTCAAAGCCTTTATCTTTCCTTGGCTAGCCAGAGCACTCACAGTGTCACACCCGCTCCATGCATGAAGCCCTGGCAATGCACTGCAAACTCCAGACCCCAATACCCCAGCCAACTTTCCAACGTCGATCATTCTGACTCGAACCTTTGTTCCTCGTCTGATGAAGAGCTGACTATCGATGGTTCTGCTGAGATGAAGACTGATGATCAGAACGTCGGTGTCATCTGCCACTAAGATGATCGTCTTGTAGTGGGTAGCGGCGTGCTTTGCGTGGAGAAACATACGCGTGTCTGCTTCCTCGTGGCTACATTCGAGTGCTTGCACCAACTTCCACCTATCGCGGGTCAGTACCAGACATTTTTCACCACAGGTGACATACAGTGTTCTGTTGCCTAGCTTTTCGCGATTTGTTTCATGTTTCCACGACTCCGCCAGAAACACAACCAGTTTCTCCTTTGTCTGGCTGCAAGCAAGGAGACGCCGCCAGTTCATGATTTTGTGTGCGGGTCTGATCTCGCTGAAACTGATGCCTTCATTTGAACCGCGGTTCACACGCTCAGCTGCTTTGATGGATTCTTCTGTGTATGTGTCAAAGACAACATCGATGCGCTCACTGCCTTGACCAGCGTGAAGCGCTGCAGCAAGGATGCGGTCAGATAGTTCTTCGAACGTGTCGTTCTCGCCATGCATCTTTTGTATGAGAGCCATCGCATCAATTATTGTTGCACTTCGCTTGTCAACGCTCTCGGCTGGTTCCACAAGACCTTCCATGTGTTTCGCAAGTGCAGCTTTGTTCGTTTTTTTCATTGACCCATCAACGTTTGCCAAAGACCATGGTAACGGCCCTAGTGGGTGACAAAGGACAAGTTGCATGTCGAGGTTCCTTGTCTTGGCCATGAGTATCATGGTGGCAAACAGTTGTCTGTCAGCTCTCAGGACGATCTCCTTGTTTGTGCCCTTCACAACTTTCTGCTTGATCTTACCAAAGGTCTTCAAGTTTAGCTTGTTCAATGTGTCATGAAAGCCTGTTCCCTCTTCAAGACGTTTCTGGAAGCTTTGATACACCGCTTCCCCCTTTTGCAGGGTGTTGAGTAGGTCATTAGAAACGTCCTCCCTCGCAGCCGCTCCGGTAGATATACTGAGAAGACATGACGGATCATCGGCAAATGGATTGGTCCAGTCATTTTCCAGTAGATCACAGATAGCTGTGACGCCAGACTCATCACGTTTGATGCGAGAAGTAGACAAGTCAGGGTGCTTGGCGTGAGATATGTCGCTGCCATTCACAAGGATAGTTTCTCGTAGTTGCCTCAGTGCAGTAGCCCGATTTTCTGCAGTTAGATAGTATCGTGACACAGCCCCTTGTCGAAGACTAAAACCTCGTGTTCCTCCAGCTGTTTGCGTATCTTTGTTTACTGTTTCTTCTGTTGTCTGATCAACAGCGATTCTGGCAAATGGATTCCCTGGTCTAAGCTGTACGGAGAAGTAGCCTTGATTGAAATGCCTGTACAACTCGGGGCATGTTTCGTGGAGTTGCGTCATCTGTGCATAGTACACTGGTAGATATCTAGCATAGTTCACCTTGTTCATTGCGAAACACCAAGGGATCACTCTTCTGACACAAGCCAAGTGAAGCATCCAGTCGCCTTCTCTATCCGCACGAATCAACCCCAGCAGGGTCTCTACCATATCAATATACATCATCCAGAAGCGAGCCAGGTCTCCATGTTTGGTTCGCAGAAAATGTAGGTATTTCGCGAACATGTCAAAGCTCTGTACACATGAATCATCATCGAGAGCAGCAGCGAGAGTCTCGTGGCAAACATCCTCCTTGATGCTGCGAATTTTGAGGTCAGTGCTTCGAATCTGGGGTTCCTTGTCAGGATGATTGCTTTCTATCCACACCTGGAAGCCCTTCCAAATGATGCGCATTAGTGCCTCGTACATCAACTTGTGGAGTCGCACAGCACGGTTGTATTGCTTGCCTTCCAGAACCCTGTTGATGGAACCTTCAGCGATTACTCCTGACTCAACAGCTACATCCCGAAGGCCTGCATCTCCAAACATTTTCCCAATGCTCGACATGAAGTTACAGATGGTATGGAAGTTCCCCATCATGAGCACGATTCTTCCATATCGATCGACATCTTTCCATGCTATTTCGGTCGCCTTAGCAAATAGTGCCTGGTCTAGCACCACCGGTATACGCTCAAGCTGAAGTGATGACATGATGTTCAGAGCTTCTCTGAGGATTTCTTGCACTGTTGCCATATCTGTGGCAGGCACGTTTATAGTCGGCAGGTAGCCAACTACATCTTCCGTCACCTGAACACGATCTCTAGTCATGATGTTGAAACCAGTCCACAAACTGATTGTCTGGTCGCATGGTTCCAGCATGCGAGTCATAATCCATACGTGATTTCGGCGCTGCGCAAGGGATGTTGCGCCTGCAAGAGTGTCAGAAAGATCTGCAGGCTTGATTGCAGGTGGGCCCTCTCGTTTCCCACCGCTGTATATTGCAACTAAATCGCTGGATGACGGGATAGATCGCTTCTTATCTGCTTTGGATACTGCCGACGGAGGTTGGGGCGGCAAACACGACTGCGACTTCGGTTGGACGATGATACCGTTGACGCGATGCGATGTTCCGCCACCACTCAGCGATTCCTCCCCCCCCCCCCCCCCCCCTCAGAAATTAATCAGGTCACCGCAACAAATCTCAGACTGAGATATAGAATATAGAATATAGATATAGAATAGACTGACGTCACTTTCGGCACTGGGTTCTGTGGGTTGATTATCGGCGGGAAATTCCAACTGACATAGTTTCGGTTTGTGGAAAGTGCATGCCTTTTCATATATTTTTTGTGTAAACTCGTGGTGGATGATATGTTTTAGTTTTTGAGTTATTTTTATAGACAGATAAACGGTGTAGCACAATGCATAATTTGGAAAATCATACCAGTGTTGTTTCACTAAAAAAAGTACAAGTCTAATAATAAAATATTGAAAAATATATGATTTTTTTTCGATAATTGATTTTTATAATAATTAATCTAAAACAAAATGCTTCATATTATTTTTTTATTTTGACGGTACACATCGGACGTATATTTAGTCGTCAACCGCACATCGATAGCTAGTATAGAAGTCCAGATACACGTGCAACAATGTACCCCACCAAATGGGCATTTTCGAGCTGGGTGGTTTCAAAGATGGCGTCCATCCGGGCACTAAGCTACCGTTCTCAGATGTCCATCACACCTTTTCTGACACTTGAGACATTGGTCTAATGGAAAATCATAATGAGAATTACTCCCCCCGCCGGAGCATTCACTTCAAAATATGGCCGGTTGGCTCAAGGACTACAAGCATTCTAAGGGTACAAAGCATGGAAGTGAAGCCTGGGAAGCCTCTCGGGGTTGGGCACAAAAATTGGGAGGAGTGGCTGGAAGGCCTCTCGAGGTTGGGCACAACTTTTTTGGGGGAGGCCTCTTGAATTTGGGCACAATGTCCACTTTAGGCGTGTTTATAATATATTGTTCCAGTCGGCCAAGCCCGAACAGGCAAAGTGAGATGATGAGGCCGGCCAGGACAGCTTGGTTAGCATCTATGTAAAGGTTGGTTTTCACGGGACACGCGAACGGTTCGCAAAGGATGCGAATGTCGAAAAAATGGCAAAGTCCAACATTCGTATTTTAGGCTCCAAAAGTTCGCCAAACATGCGCGGGGGTTCGGAAGCGTCGTCAATTGTTCGCAGGAGTCGTTTTTTGTTCGGCGGGAATTTCAAAAAGGTTTGAAATTTGTTTGAATTGTTTGAAAAACAATTTGTTTGAAAAAAGTTTGAATTGACACATTCAAAAAAGTTTGAAATTCCCGCCGAACAAAAAACGACTCCTGCGAACAATTGACGACGCTTCCGAACCCCCGCGCATGTTTGGCGAACTTTTGGAGCCTAAAATACGAATGTTGGACTTTGCCATTTTTTCGACATTCGCATCCTTCGCGAACCGTTCGCGTGTCCCGTGAAAACCCACCTTAATGGGTTGCTGAACACACTTATACCGAGTCACACTTCCTTTGAGAATGTTTTCCAACATGGAGTCGAACATCTTCTGAAATTCTTTCAGTTGGACCAGCTCCATTGATTTTGATCTTTGCTTTTCTACTCTTGTGTCTGCTATTTTTGATCTTCTCTTGCATTCAACCTTTCATGTATAAGGGAAGGTAGGGTTAGTTGGAACATTGCAGTTTTCAAAGAAAGCATGGATGATGTCTAGATGGTGCTTTCATGTAGTAATATATAATGACGTTACCTTTCTATCATATTGTTTTCAATACAAAAGGAAAGGAGTGGTTCTGAATGGAAAGGTATGTACGATTTTTGCAATTCTGAGTAAATATTTCTCTTGAAAGAAAAGTTATTTTATCATGATGATGTAGTTAGATAAAGGTCAATACCTTTTATCTATATCATAAAACAGAGTGCCTGTCTGTCTGTTTGTCCATCCCAAAACTACGCCCTCAGTTTTGGGGCTAGCCTTGCCAAATCTTCTGTGGAACGTTTTTGGGTCCCAGCAGGTGGCTTAAGGTAGGTGGGACGTTTCATAAATTCCTCAATACAATTATGATTTTGAGTTTCTAACTGTACCAAGCTGCTCTCGATCTGGAAGCGAAAACGATCACGAATATTCGCTCGTTTGATATCTCAACACAACTGTGATTTTGAGTTTCCACCCGAACGATGCCGCTTTTATCCATCCAAAGATGCGTTGAAGGTTTCATAAATTTCTCAACGTAATTATGATTTTAACTTTCGATTTGAACGAAATGTTTTGTATCCATGCTTTCTCGCCGGCAGATTCGACTGTATTGCTTATGATATCAGCTCATTCAATATTCATTTTAACTCGCGAGAGTTTGTGACATTGTATTTTGTTATATTAATGCTATATTATATTAGTTTGTGATTGGGATGATGCTGTTTGGAATGAAAATATAGAGAGATTGAGTTTAAAGCAGAATGAGGAAATGACGTGAGGGTTTCCACCCGTATCATTCGCGGATTCAGTATTTGTAGTTTCACCATTGACAGTGTGTAGAAACAATCAGCTGCAGTATTTTTTTGACCAAGTCATTTCCTCAAGTTTTGACAAAGTCATTTTCCTTTGACCAAGTTTCCCAGTATCCACCTCCCCTCACATCTGGAATCTTGGCATCATCTTTGACCAAACCCTCTCCTTCGACAAATACACTAAACACATCACAAAGACAGCCTTCTTTCACCTGAAAAACATCGCCTGTCTCCGTCCATCCCTCTCCTCCACGGCTGCAGAAACCCTCATCCACGCCTTAATCACCTCCCGTCTGGACTACTGCAACAGCCTCCTCTATGGTTCACGCTGAATAATCACCAATAAATTCAGAACTCCGCTGCCCGTCTACTCACCCATTCCCGGACCCGTGACCACATCACCCCCGTCCTTTACAAGCTTCACTGGCTCCCCATCCCCCAGAGAATCCAGTACAAAATCCTCCTCTTGACCTACAAAGCCCTCCATAACCTGGCCCCATCCTACCTGGCTGACCTCCTCTCCAGACACACTCCTACCCGCAACCTCCGCTCTGCTGGTACCAACCTCCTGACCCCCCCCCCCCCTCCCATCCGGACCAAATTCAGATCCTGGGGGGACAGGGCCTTCTCCATCGCTGCTCCCACCCTCTGGAACTCACTACCTCACACCATCAGAGACTCCTCCTCACTCACCACATTCAAAACATCACTCAAGACCCACCTGTTCAACACTGCATTCAACATTTAACCCACAGCATTTAACCCCTGACTATCTCTTCTCCTTCTCCTTCCTTTTGCTTTGATTATTTACCTATTGATTTTTGTCTTTTTGCACTTGTTTTTTGTACTCTGTCAAAGCGTCTTTGGGCTTCTTGAAAAGCGCTATATAAAATAAATGTATTATTATTATTATTATAAGTCCTTCAAGAGGTGTCCTGAAACGGGTGGAAATGCCGGCCCAAACCATCACACTGGGTCCTCCCCAACGATTGATCTGGTGAATAAAACATGATGCATACCTTTCCCCCACCTCTGCGCCATACCCGTTGATGCCCATCAGCAGCATGGAGGCAAAATCTGGACTCATCGCTGAACAAGACTGCACTCCACTGTTGCTGTATCCAGCGGTGATGCTGCAGACACCTTCTTAGTCTGTTCCGCCGATGCACTGCGTTCAATACTGGACCTCTGTAAGGACGTCTTGCCACCAGGCCCCGACTTCTCAAGCGCCTCTGCACAGTAGAGATGCTGATGCGGTTGTTGTGGGGACCTTTTGTCATTGCAGCTGTTTGCGTCGCAGGGCGGAAACGATCACGAAGATGCTGAAGCACAATCCAGCGGTCTTGGTTTGGGGTGGTTACCCATGGTCTTCCGCTTTGTGGACCATCATTAACAGTTCCAGTTTCACCGTAACACCTGGCCAGGTTGGAAATTGCAGGCTGTGAGCAACCAAGACGTTGGGCAATTGTTCGCTGGCTTACACCAGCTTCAAGCATCCAAACTGCCCTGAAACGTTGTTCAGATGTCAGGCTTGGCATCTGAATTTTCTTGTTGTTTTCTCTGTCAGAAACCTCTAAAGTGACTATAGACAGCAGTAAATGAATATCTAACCACGAGAACTGAAGGATTTCATTATGAGGATCATTATTTAAAGGGAAAGATCCCTATACAGAACCACTCCAGCATGCCATTGTTGATCAACCAGGTGATTGAAGTGAAGTTCCGGTTACATAATCAGCCATTACAATTGAAGAAACGTGTTTGTAAAGCTGCACATTTCATAAAATGAAAGTGATAAGTTTATTTTGATGTTCATTACATATATATATATATGTAAAAAATTTTAGTTTGTTTGAAGCCAGCTTATATTTGAAAAATATTGCTTATATATAAACAAATTTTAAAAAGCTAATGCACAGCTGAAGCTTGCCAGCTTTTCCTTCTCTTGCCAAAAGGTGAACACCACATATTGAGCAGAGTAAGAAAATTATACTTTTCTGTGTTACACAATACAACCACATAAACTCAAGATCTTCTGCTACTTCAGAAAAGTATGCAATATGGAGGCTCGGAATGAAAGGTGAGCTTTGCCTGGCTTCATGGTGTGCAGATGGTTATGTTGGACTAATGCGCAACAAATCAAACAAAAGTTTGTACATAAAAACATCGAATATAAAAATGATGAATATGCATTTGCATGGGGAGCATATTGAACCAGATTACCAATATCCCCCTTATCGTCGATATAAAAGTGACAATGTGTTCATATATACTACAGTAGTGCAGTATATTATATTGTAGGGTCAGGTAGTGTTTGTTTGAAGTTGAGACTCTATATTAATTTTTTTCAACATGCCATTTTAATTACTAGCAACGGTACCCGCCCTACGGGCATGGCTTCAATTGGGAGGCCCAAATGAAAAGGCATAATATCAGAAATTGAAGGCTTTTTTATATTTTAAACGATTCATATAAACATCCGTTGAATCATATCACACGTAAACCATCAAAATCTAAACAGTACATGGCGCCCATTATGAAAAAAGATTGAATTCTGCAAAAGGGAAGCGGCCGCTACACGTCTTTCTCAGTCGCATGTTTATGTGTGAAGAGTGCGCGCCAAATCTGTAACACGGAAGCCGCCGCTACACCTGTTTCTCAGTCGCTTTGCACACGCTGCCATGTTACTTCAGAGCCGCACGTTTATATAGGAAGAGTTCGTCAGGAGTCGATCTACTCTCTCCTGGTACGTAGAATAAACAGTATTTGTAGAATTTCAACAAAAGCTACATCACTGTTCATATCGGGAAATATTATTCCGAGTTTGGAAAAACTGGAAAATTGGAAAACTTGGAAAAATTGGAAAAACAATATAGCCTATTTTACTCCCAGGGGTCCCCAGGAATACCCACCCAAAATATCATTGCGATCGGTTGAGCCGTTTTTGCGGTACCTTCGAACGGACGGACGGACATTTGGTGAATTGTAGTAAGATTTCATGAAAAAAGGCAGTTCTATTCACACACTTATGCACAATAGCAATCTACATCATACATAGAAAAAAGGGATAATACCCCTGGGTACACACCTGGTAGAATAAAGTCATATACTACACCTGATTAAAGGTATTTTAAACAGTATCTCAGTATTTTCAACCAATTTCAATGGTTCCTAGAAGACAGGGCATCATGTAGAATCACACTCACATAATCATAAGATTGTAAACAAACAAACAAAAAAATACCGATTTTGGGGGGCAACCCCCACCTCCCACCCAGAGACCCCCTTAGATCCCGATTTTTTTTTATGCCATGAACAAACTTTGGCACATCTCGGGCGATGAAGGTTGTGGTCAACTTTCATCGAAATTGTGTGTGTAGTTTCTGCGAAGAAAGTAAACACTTATCTTGGAGAGCAACCCCTCCAACCCACCTCCCCTCCACCCCTTGCAGACCACCTCAGGTCCCGATTATTTTTTATTCCCATGAACAAACTTTGGTACAACACGGGGAAAGAAGGTTGTGGTCAAGTTTCATCGAAATCGTGTGTGTAGTTTCAGAGAAGAAAGCAAATACCAATTTTAGGGGCGTCAAACCTGGACACACCTCCCCCCTCCTCCCCCACACCCGAAGATCCCCCAAGACCCTGATTTTCTAAATGCCGTGAACAAACTTTGAGATCATGGGTGATTAAGGTTTTGGTCAAGTTTCATCGAAATCGTGTGTGGAGTTTCAAAGGAGAAAGCAATTTCCTATTTTTGGGGAACCTCCTTACCCCGACCCCCTCCCCCATTTAAAAAAAAAAATTCGGATACAAGATCGAGGCTCGTGTAAGAGCTAACATCAATCACAAAAAATGAAAAAACGGGCACATAAAACAAACAATAAAGGGAACGGGAGACAAGATGGGGGAGAGAGAGGGAAGCACACAAGTACACCAGCAGAGAACAGGGACATCAGGAGATCTGTGGGAGGGAGAGGACTTGGGGGGAGGAGGCATGGGAAGGGGGGTTGGGTGGGAGAGGTATAAAACACATGAACACTGCTCGGACTTCCAGTAAAGAAGTCTGTGTTTCAAAAAAGTGGATCTTGGGTGAATTAACGGGGGTAGAAAAGATCAAGGTTTTGCATGGGGGAAGATAAGAGATGGTGGTGAACAGCTGTTGAAAAGACCTGGAGGGATGAGTGGGATTGAAGAGAGTGAGAGAGTTTGTTCCAGAGACGGGAGTAAAGAGGAATGAAAGAGTGAATATGAGCAGAGAGTCTTGATTTTGGCAATTTCACCAGAAGTGGGTTGCTGGCAGATCTTGTGCGACGTGTAGGAATATTTGGGGGACAGAGCACAGATAGAGCTGGGGGAGCTAGGCCGGAGAGGAGTCGGTAGAGGACAGAAAGACCACTGACCTGCATGCGGTGAGTGAGTGAAAGGCCCTCTGAGTTACCTTCAACGCGGGTGATTCCAATGATTCTGAAAGCTTTGGTTTCAACAGCGTGAAGCCGAGCTAGGTGTGAGGCAGGAGCACCAGCCCAGAGTGGAGAGCATTCCATTGAGCTGTGGATGAAAGCCTTGTATGTGGTGAGGAGTTCAGGTGTGCTGAAGAAGGACTTCACACGACGGAGGATGCCCAGTCGGCAACTGGCTTTGGAGGCCAGCTTGGAAATGTGGTTTTCCCAGGAAAGATCATGACTCGCCTAATCCTTTGAGAGGATTGTTGAGAAAGTCGAAGGGATGGTTGTCCAGTCGGTCTTTTCGGAGGGACGTAGTAAGAGTGTGAGATTTGTCAGGATTGAAAGACATGTTCCACTTTTTTTGACGAGTCTGTGATTTTGTCCAGGTCTGCAGAGAGTGAGGAGGCTGCAGACTGCCGATCTGAGGGATGAAGAATGGAGTGGCAGAGAGTGGATTCTTCAGCAAAGAGATAGAGAGGATTTTCCAGGGAGTCGGAGAGATCATTGATGAAGACCAGAAAAAGCACAGGGCCCAGAACACTGCCTTGGGGAACTCCAGCCTGAACAGGAAGGGGAGATGAGAGAAATCCATTCAGGGCCACACGTTGACTACGACCAGAGAGGAAGTCCACAAGCCATGCATGGAGATTTCCATGGATACCATAGGAGGAGAGTTTGGGTGGCAGAGTGGGGTGCCAGACCGTATCGAAGGCACGTGATATGTCAAGGGAGACAGCTCTGATTTCCTGTTTGGCATTGAGGACCTCCATCCATTGTTGAGACAGCAGAAGCAGCATGTCTAGAGTAGAGTGACCTGGTCTGAAACCAAATTGATGATCAGAGATCAAGTCATTGGAGAAGAGGAAGGATTTGATATCTGAAGCAAAGATGAATTCCATGACTTTGCTGATAATTGGGAGCAGGCTGATTGGTCTGTAGTTGCAAGGATCTGTTTTTGCACCTTTTTTGTGTAAAGCGGTAATGTTGGCTGACCTCCAAACTGATGGCAGATGACCTTGAGCAAAAGAGAGGGTGAAGAGAATAGAGAGAGGGTGTGAAAGAGCGGCAGAGCAGGATTTTAGGACCCGTGGGCTAATGCCGTCTGATCCAGTTACAGAATCAGAGTCGAGGGTTGACAGAAACTTCTCCACCTTGTCAGGAGAGAAGGACACGGAGTCCAGGAGCAGCTGGGTTTGACTGGGTAAGGTGGGTACAGAGAGAGATGGGTTTGGGACATAAGATTTTGAGGCAAACACAGAGTTGAAGCATTCGGCTTTGTCACGTGCGATGTCAACTGTGTGGCCATTTGAGGTAAGGGAGGGGATGGAGGGGGAACAAACACCAGAAACGGATTTGACCAGACGCCACCAGGATTTGGAGGAAGGAGACAGGTTTGAGAGTTCATTCTTGAGTGAGGAGAGATAGTGCTTCCTGGCACTCCTGAGGGTAGACACACACTTGTTCCGAGCTTGGTGGAAGGAACTGAGATTTCCTTCAGTTGGATTAGCCTTCCAAGAGGCAAAGGCAAGTTGTTTCAGGGCAACTGCCTCACCACAAGATTCAGTGTACCATGGACGGGAGGAAGGGTAAGACAACTGAAGGCGAGATGGGATAAATCTGTGCATGAGAGAGATCAGTTTGCTTTGGAAGAATTCCCAGGAAGAATTGATGTCAGAGGCAGTGGAGATGGGAGACCAATCCAGACGATTGATGGCTGCTTGAAGACCGTCCCAGTCGGCCTGAGTGAAATGCCAGACTCGTCGATGCTGAGGAGGCTCTCTGAGAATGGCCAGAGAGATGTCCACTTTGACAAGCACATGATCAGAAGAACCGATTGGAGCAGAAGAAGAGCAGCAGACATTAGCAGGGAAGTTAGTCATAATCAAGTCTAGAAGAGAAGATGCTCCGTTGACTGAGATCCAGGTCGAGAAATTGACAGATTGTATCAGTCCCAATGAGTCGCAGAAGTCCTTTGCGGAGATGCGGTGGCTGGTGAGAGAGACCTGAGACCCGGATTTTTTTTTCCCGCCTTAGATCCGGATTTTTTTTAAATGCCGTGAACAAACGTTGGTACATCATGTGGATGATGAAGGTTGTGGTCAGGTTTCATTGGAATTGCGTGTGTAGTTTCTGAGGAGAAAACAGATACCTATTCTTGGGGAAAATGCCAGGGGCATAGACAAGGCCCCCTTATATGGTATGTGGCATGTGGATAACTATAGAAAAGAAGAGGCATTCCATAGCTTGTAGAAAATGCCAAACAATAGAACAGAAGGGACATTCAAAAAATCTCGTGTGCCTGCTGGACTACCCCTGTGTTCTTAGGAGGAACAAAGTAATGTTCTAGAAATATTCATATAAAGGGGCGCCCTACATCTGGCTAATAAAACACATTGACTTCTTCATGCAGCTGTATGAATCAATTAGGCGCCCCTTCATATGAACTTTATTCTTTGATTAATTTTTTCATGAAGAAGAAGATGGTGGAAAACGCAATAAATTGCCCTGTTGGTTGGGGACAAAAGTGTCTCACCTTACAATAAAAATATCACTGTACCGCTTTACTTAACTGACTTTGTATTCCATACTTGAATGCAATGATTATAATATTTGCCTCCTGTGCATGGCACTTTGGACAATTTTTAGTGCACAGCAGTGCTTCTGAAATGTGCCTTCATGCTGTGCACCATGTCCACACCAGTGCACTTCGATACATATAATGATGATTATTCAGACAGGGTTAACATTCACATATTTTTCACAGATTGTGAAAATGTCCCAAAACAAAATTGGTTACCCTTTCTTTTGAAGGCAGGAAGTTGGGTATTTCATAGAATGTGTGCAAAGGCATTAAGCTAGTTTTGCATTTTCAAAATCATTGTGAAGTGACATATATAACTTTGTATGTACATGTGTATGTATGTATATGTATGTATGTGTTTATATAAATATATATGTGTGTGTGTGTGTGTGTGTGTGTGTGTGTGTGTGTGTGTGTGTGTGTGTGTGTGTGTGTGTGTGTGTATATATATATATATATATATATATATATATATATATATATATATACAGTGCATTCAGAAAGTATTCAGACCCCTTCACTTTTTTCACATTTTGTTAAGTTGCAGCCTTATGCTGAAATCGTTTAAATTCATTTTTTCCCTCATCAATCTACACTCAATACCCCATAATGACAAAGAGAAAACAGGATTTTAGAAAGTTTTGCAAATTTATTAAAAATAAAAAACTGAAATATCACTTTTACATAAGTATTCATACCCTTTGCTATGAGACTTGAAATTTAGCTCAGGTGCCTCCCATTTCTCTTGATAATCTTTGAGATGTTTCCACACCTTGATTGGAGTCAACCTGTAGTAAATTCAATTGATTGGACATGATTTGGAAAGGCACACACCTGTCTATATAAGGTCTCACAGCTGACAATGCATATCAGAGCAAAAACCAAGCCATGAGGTCGAAGGAACTGCCTGCAGAGCTCAGAGACAGGATTGTGTCGAGGCACAGATCTGGGGAAGCCCACAAAAAAATTTCTGCTGCATTGAAGGTTCCCAAGAGCACAGTGGCCTCCATAATTCTTAAATGGAAGAAGTTAGGAACAACCAGGACTCTTCCGAGAGCTGGCTGCCCGGCCAAACTGAGCAATCGGGGGAGAAGGTCCTTCGTAAGAGAGGTGACCAAGAACCCGATGGTCACTCTGGCTGAGCTCCAGAGATCCTGTGTGGAGATGGGAGAAACTTCCAGAAGGACAACCATCACTGCAACACTCCACCGATCTGGGCTTTATGGCAGAGTGGCCAGACGGAAGCCAAACAGTTCAATCTTTGATTCATCAGACCACAGAATCTTGTTTCTCACAGTCTGAGAGTCCTATAGGTGCTTTTTTGCAAACTCCAAGCGGGCTTTCATGTGTCTTTTACTGAGGAGAGGCTTCCACGATAGCACCACCAAATCCTGGAAAGGAAAACGGTATAGGTCAAAAAACAAAGAAATGGCAAGAAGCCAAAGTTGTATCAATCTTTTTGAAACACTCTGTATGTGCTGTATACGTATATACAGGGTGTTCCAAAAAGACTTGGACAACTTTGGTTGTTAATATAATTAGTTCCACAAATGATAAAATTATTTAATATAATTAGTACCCTTCGTACCCTTTAATATAATTAGTATGTTAATATAATTAGTACCCTTTGTTTTATACGATACAGAAACTCAAGGTTTTCTTTATTTTTAGGTCTTGTGGTTTAATGGGAAATAAAATGGCGACTCCACAGGAGAAAGCTCTGTGTCGAATGGTTCATTGAGACGAGATCCGACACACAAGATCAGCGTAATTTTCGTACAAGGTATGAAAGAAATCCGCCATTGTGGAATAGTATCACAGAGTGGTACAAGAGGTTTAAGGAGACTGGAAGTCATAAACCGAAAGCAGACAAAAAAAACAAACACAAAAGTACCGGTCAACCAAGCACAGGTGCCGTAAATGTTGAACGAGTGTGTGAATCATTTCAACAAAGTTCCAGAAAATCAATCCGACGTGCATCCAGAGAACTGGGACTACCAACCACCACTGTACACAGGATTTTCCATAAAGGACTGTAGCTTTATGCCCATAAGGTGCAGATTCTACAGGAACCCTTTGTTTTATCAGCGTAACGAGTTATCAGCGTAACTCAAGCCAAATTACGGACCCAAATGCAAGACGTTAGCCTTAGAAATGCTCAGTCGCATAGTGGGTGATGAAGATAATCTGAAAAGGTCATGTTCACAGACAAAGCTTGCTTTCATGTATTGGGGAAGGTCAACCGGCACAACATGAGAATCTGGGGCTCTGAAAATCACCACGTGATCAATGAACACATACACAACAGTCCAAAGGTCAATGTGTGGTGTGGCCTTCTCCATGACCGCTTGGTTGGTCCATTTATCTTTGCGGAGGATACAGTGACCTCAACAATTTGCATGAACATGTTGGAAGGATTTTCCCTCCCATAGATTGAAGATCTGCAACCCGATATCATTTTTCAACAGGACGGCGCTCCCCCTTTCCAATGAAAAATTTCCAGGTCGTTGGATAGGCCGAGATGGACAAACCGCCTGGCCCCCAAGATCACGGGACAAAACTCACCTTGATTTTTCTTTTTCTTTTGGGGTTTATCAAAGATGTCTGCAACATAAAGGTGGCAAACCTGCAGGATCTTTGTTCTCGGATCACAGCTGCATGCTGTGATGGACACAAACATGTTGGACACAAACACAAACATGTTGTTGAGTGGACAAAACATGTTGAGCCGAACATGGCAAGAACTCATGTACCGCCTTGATGTCCTGCACTCGATAAGCAGAGCTCATATTGAAGCATATCGATGGTGTGCACAAACTTAATGCTGAGCTTCGGTATTTGTGGTTCTACGTATCATTTGTGGTTCCAAATATAATAACAACCAAAGTTGTCCGGGTCTTTTTGGAACACCCTGTACATATATGGACAGCATGCTGCATGCAACCTGTCTAACCGCCAGATCGAGGCAGGGTCCTCCCACTTTGCTTTTGATCTTCCTGCTTCCCGAGGCATACACTGTCAGGACAAAACAATCTCGCTTGCAAAGAAGAATTCGAGGTTATTTCGTGTTGTCGCAAGTTTCACGACTAGAAATGTCCACGGTTTAAACGATCATTCTTCAACGGCTGATGCTGCATTGATGTAGCTGAAGCATACGCGGTCATTTACAGGTGTACGTTCCGTGACTTGAACCACAATCTTTGTTTTGTGATCTCTTTCATGAGACCGACTGAAATAAACCAGACTTGATTGACACAATACTCACTGTCGCAGACTCGGTCTGTGTGTGATTTACTATATGAACCCTTCCTAACTCGACCATTGGGCTACCATGATGGCTTAGAGGTACGCACACTCGGCTCCAACATGTCTATCCTGGGTTCGAATCCAGAGTGTGGTATGTCAGAATCAGAACTCGACCATTTCAGTTGCGAGTTACAGTGTTTCCTCCTCTCCACTTTTCCTGTTCCCTTATTCCTTTGATCTTTGATCCACTGTCAGTTGTACCTTCCTCTTCTATGAGCTTTGCTCCTGGAAATAAGCAGAAAAACGACGAACCACTCATCACAATTTCAAGACAGCAGATCACCGTCATCCTATTTCATCTTCTATCAGTACCCATTATCTTTACTACCTCTCTTAACCCTCCAACACCCAACCCCTTCACTTGTAGGTTGCTATCCTAATTTTTCTCTCCCTCCACTCATCTTTTCCTTTTCCTTTAATCCACCCATTTCCCGATCACTCCACTATCAGCAAATTAGCTCATAAATTTTGCCTTCACCAAAGTTGGGCTCTTTCCATCTTATAGTAGTCTGGCTATTTGCCAGACTACGAGTACATGCTCAACTCTCAGCACAGTAAAAAAAATTTAAGCACAAAGCTTTGCTATCTTAATGTCTCAGCAGGGTCCACATTAAAGGCCAAAAGTATCAGCCCTCAGACCTAATCTTATTGCAAAGATCGTATGGGATCTCGAACATTGTGGATATAAAGATCTCATCTTCAACTGCAAATATGAACTGCGTACAAATGATTTGTACTGAAGCAAAACAATAACATACAAATCGTGTTCATTATGTTCAATATTTGTGCATCTACACTTGACTACATCCACACCAAGCATGTGTGATCCTCCCAAGCTTTGCCATTCGCGAGTGACATTCATGGGTATTTACTTAGGTATGAAGTAAAGTTCAGCCCAGTGGAAGAGTATGCAGTTGAGGCTGCCTAGTAGTGTGTACAAAACAAAAAACGAAACTCTAAAGTAGGGCTGTCAACCGAGCCGAGACCGGGACGAAATCCCGGCGGTTTCGGCTTTCGAGACGGTCCCGAGATAAATTGATTGACGCAATTTCTCGGTAAAAAAATCCCGGTTAAAATTCCAACTTCTTGCAGATATTTTCCATAATAAAGGCATTTATTGAGCCTTGCTTTCATTACTCTGCTTCTGCACAAGCATCATTTTTCGCAAGTGCAGCTGAACTGACAAACGATGATAGATAAAGTAAACTCACTGTTCCAGGATTTTCCCCTCGTCAACAAACAATGCACTGCAAACGAATCCGAATTCCGAATCCGGATCTTCACCAACATCTAATCATGTCGTCCTTGTCACACACGCTGCATCTCCACAAAATTTCGTCCGAATCCGTCCACAACTTTTTGAGATATTGTGTTCACAAACAAACGGACAAACAGACAGGAGTGAAAACATAATCTCCATCGACCTTTGGTGGCGGAAGTAACGAAATCAGGATTAAAGGTCACAATGAAAATCCGCCGCATCGCGGCTTTATTTAAACCGTTGAATCCTTCCGCTGTATCACTCCGCCTCGCTCCGCTTTACGCTGCGGTCACGTGTCCGTCCTTGGAGACGAGTTACAGGATGTGGTTGCTATGGTCTTTTGCACATTAATATCGAGGGACTCGCTCGAGGCTCCGTGATTGGAGGGACTGTAGCGGCTACCGCTGGGTTTTCACAATCGCCTTGCACCTATCAAGGACGCGGAGCGATCACCATGCCGGGCTCGTCCAGGACGCCCGGGCAGGCCCGCGCTCAACTTGCCAGGCCTCGGTCGGGATGCCCGGGCATGCCCGGGCAGGCTCGCCCTCCACTTGCCAGGCCGCAGCCAGGACGCTGGGCCACGCCCTCTCGCCTTTCAAGGACCCTCTCGCCTTTCCTGGGCAAACGCTCCGGGATAATATGTATATATATTGCTGCCCGATAAACGGGCTTTTCAGAGTGCCTGAGTGTTTGGTTTGATTAAAGCAACTCGGATGAATTCCAGCTTTTTGTCGCGTCCATTCTTCCGATCGACGTGGGAGCCCCAGCTCCTTCAGGACGATATTTATTTAGATTAAAAACACGTTTATAACGGATTATTCTACACACAATGTATTAATACAAGTACAATACATTATGTAGTTTTATGAAATGAGTTTTTGATGAACGTTTATGTTTAATTGCAACGCTAAATCTATAAATTGTAAGAATCCCTCGGGGTTTGGTTTGACGGTTTGAATGTGAAAGTATTTTGGTTATCTTATCTCCACTTTAGGCCTGATAAGTTGATTACGTTTACTTTAGTCACAGAGTCAAAATAAGGAGGGGGGGGGGGGGGGTGATCACTACACCGCGTGCTTTATAATTTACTAGCAGAAGTACCCGGCATTGCCGGGCGGGGGAAGGGAGGGGAACGGGGGGGGGGGGGGGGGTTGCGAGCCCCTTGGCGATCACAACTCACAAAATGATAATGAAACTCCAACCTGGACTCGAATATGCCTGAGCAGAAACATTTTCTCCCTCTCTCTGACATTCCGAGCAAGAAATTACACGACAATACAAACTGTAATGAGATAACCCGGTCCCATCGGTGGCCGATCATCTGCATGTAGGCGGTGTATTTTATTTCATCCTGGTAAATGGAAGCTAAGTCGGAATTTAAGTACTCAACATCAGAAATGAATTTTTTTCATTGTTGTTTATATATTGTAATGAAATTCCATTATTTTTGAAGACTTATTATTTATTTATTTTTAATTTTTTAATTTTTTAATTTTTATTTTTTACTTTGCCGGGAACCGAGCCGAGCCGAGATCCCGTTATGAAAATTGAAAATTTATCGAGACGGTTCCGAGACGGGATTTTGAATCTAGCTAACAGCACTACTCTAAAGTCCAAACCAATCTTAGGGTGAGGCAGATGGATGAACCTATGAGAATCAAATCTCTTATCAACTACGTGGTGCGTGGAAAAGTGACAATGCACACGATTATCAACATTAATACTAACGCCTTCTACAATGTATGTGTGTGTATATATCTTATATATGTGTGTGTATCTCACCACCATTCAAAACACCTCACCACCAAGTAATTCAAAACACCTCACCACCAAGTAATTCAAAACACCTCACCACCAAGTAATTCAAAACGCCTCACCACCAAGTAATTCAAAACACCTCACCACCAAGTAATTCAAAACACCTCACCACCAAGTAATTCAAAACACCTCACCACCACGTAATTCAAAATACCTCACCACCAAGTAATTCAAAACGCCTCACCACCAAGTAATTAAAAACACCTCACCACCAAGTAATTCAAAACACCTCACCACCAAGTAATTCAAAACGCCTCACCACCAAGTAATTCAAAACACCTCACCACCAAGTAATTCAAAACACCTCACCACCAAGTAATTCAAAACACCTCACCACCAATAATTCAAAACACCTCACCACCAAGTAATTCAAAACACCTCACCACCAAGTAATTCAAAACACCTCACCACCAAGTAATTCAAAACGCCTCACCACCAAGTAATTCAAAACACCTCACCACCAAGTAATTCAAAACACCTCACCACCAAGTAATTCAAAACACCTCACCACCAATAATTCAAAACACCTCACCACCAAGTAATTAAAAACATCTCACCACCAAGTAATTCAAAACACCTCACCACCAAGTAATTCAAAACGCCTCACCACCAAGTAATTCAAAACACCTCACCACCAATAATTCAAAACACCTCACCACCAAGTAATTCAAAACACCTCACCACCAAGTAATTCAAAACACCTCACCACCAAGTAATTAAAAACACCTCACCACCAAGTAATTTAAAACACCTCACCACCAAGTAATTTAAAACACCTCACCACCAAGTAATTCAAAACACCTCACCACGAAGTAATTCAAAACACCTCACCACCAAGTAATTCAAAACACCTCACCACCAAGTAATTAAAAACACCTCACCACCAAGTAATTTAAAACACCTCACCACCAAGTAATTTAAAACACCTCACCACCAAGTAATTAAAAACACCTCACCACCAAGTAATTTAAAACACCTCACCACCAAGTAAATCAAAACACCTCACCACCAAGTAATTAAAAACACCTCACCACCAAGTAATTTAAAACACCTCACCACCAAGTAATTAAAAACACCTCACCACCAAGTAATTTAAAACACCTCACCACCAAGTAATTAAAAACACCTCACCACCAAGAAATTCAAAACACCTCACCACCAAGTAATTTAAAACACCTCACCAAGTAATTCAAAACACCTCACCACCAAGTAATTCAAAACACCTCACCACCAAGTAATTTAAAACACCTCACCACCAAGTAATTCAAAACACCTCACCACCAAGTAATTCAAAACACCTCACCACCAAGTAATTTAAAACACCTCACCACCAAGTAATTAAAAACACCTGACCACCAAGTAATTAAAAACACCTCACCACCAAGTAATTCAAAACACCTCACCACCACGTAATTCAAAACACCTCACCACCAAGTAATTCAAAACACCTCACCACCAAGTAATTCAAAACACCTCACCACCAAGTAATTCAAAACACCTCACCACCAAGTAATTCAAAACACCTCACCACCAAGTAATTTATACCACCTCACCACCAAGTAATTCAAAACACCTCACCACCAAGTAATTCAAAACACCTCACCACCAAGTAATTTAAAACACCTCACCACCAAATAATTCAAAACACCTCACCACCAAGTAATTCAAAACACCTCACCACCAAGTAATTCAAAACACCTCACCACCAAGTAATTTAAAACACCCCACGGCCATAAAACACATAATAAAAACACCTCACCACCACGAAATTAAAAACACCTCACCACCACGAAATTGAAAACACCTCAGCCATAAAACACGTAATAAAAACAACTCACCACCCCAAAATTAAAAACACATCACAACCATAAAACACTTAATAAAAACACCTCACAGCCACGAAATTAAAAACACCTCACCACCAAGTAATTTAAAACACCTCACCACCACATAATTCAAAACACCTCACAGCCATAAAACACGTAATAACAACACCTCACCACCACGAAATTGAAAACACCTCACCACCAAGTAATTTAAAACACCTCACAGCCATAAAACATGTAATAACAACACCTCACCACCACGAAATTAAAAACACCTCACCACCACGAAATTGAAAACACCTCAGCCATAAAACACGTAATAAAAACACCTCACAGCCACGAAATTAAAAACACCTCACCACCAAGTAATTCAAAACACCTCACCACCACATAATTCAAAAAACCTCACCACCACATAATTAAAAACACCTCACCACCACGTAATTCAAAACACCTCAACACCAACTAATTCAAAACACCTCACCACCAAGTAATTCAAAACACCTCACCACCAAGTAATTCAAAACACCTCACCACCAAGTAATTCAAAACACCTCACCACCAAGTAATTCAAAACACCTCACCACCAAGTAATTTAAAACACCTCACAGCCATAAAACACGTAATAACAACACCTCACAACCACGAAATTGAAAACACCTCACAGCCATAAAACACGTAATAAAAACAACTCACCACCCCGAAATTAAAAACACATCACAACCATAAAACACGTAATAAAAACACCTCACAGCCACGAAATTAAAAACACCTCACCACCAAGTAATTTAAAACCACCTCACAGCCATAAAACACGTAATAACAACCTCACCACCACGAAATTGAAAACACCTCACCAAAGGGGAACGCCCTTTGACCTTTATACAACAACAAATGCAGGAAGGAGGGTGACATTTTACAACAATTCATTACACAACAATAAATTAAAAAAACATTCTCATATCCACAACAATATATATATATATATATATATATATATATATATATATATATATATATATATATATATATATATATATGTATATAACTGTAAGAAATAGTAGAAACTCCAAAGTACGAGCAGGGCGTCTCATTTGTATTGAATAAATAATCGTTAGATTAAATAAGACGCGGACGTAGCTTCAGGACGTCGATCTTTAATTGTCGACAAGCTTTCGACCAACAAAGGTCTTCTTCTGAGTCTACAAAAACTATATATATACAGTAATACCCCGGCCTACGTCATTAATTGGTTCCATAAGCCGTGACGTAACTCGGTTTTTGACGTAAACCGGGCGTAATGCCTTAAAATGAAGACAAACACCGTAAAACTAGAGTAAATAACTGGAGGAGGCTGCGGATTCGCCCTGAATCTTTGCCGCTCCCCGTCGGGAGTCCCTCCGTTGTTTTCGATCGGTCGGGTCTTCTCCTCGAACAGGGTGACCAGCACGGACGTGTCGACCGTGAGCAGGCTTGTGTGCCGAGTGGCTCCGCGGCCCGCTTCACCACGGCGTACTTTACCCAACGTGTCCGAGCAGTTTCACCGGTGGTCGTGTCGTGTCTGTGACGAACGAACGAGCTCAGGGTTCCGTGAACCCAGCCGCCCCGGGGATCGACGCTCACCTCCTAGTCGTAGACGTGCCCCGTCTTTCCTCGAGCGGCCGAAGTTGCTCGCTTCTTTTTTTTTTGGAGGATGCGATATACGCAGAAACGACGACGTACAGGCAGGCATTTGCAAATCCATGCACATGTGCACATGAACACGTCGATCGGTTCGTCGACACTGGATGCCGGCGAGGTGCCCGACGAGGCACCCCGGCTCGAGGCATCGGTCACGGTCGTCCGAGCCAGCATCGTCGTCATGTTTCGCCATTGCCACGTTGCGTTGGTTGTTTTACACAGTAAAGGAACCTTTACACAGTAAAGGAATAATCACAAAAATAACAGCGAAAGGCAAAGCAAGCACGCGACCACAGCTTTTTTTCTTTCTTTTTTTTTGTATACTGAATCGAGGCTCGTGAAAGAGCTAACATTTATTTCACAAACAAATCAACCAGACAAACAAAATATACAAAAAGAGGGAGCGGAAGACAAGATGGGGAGAGAAGGGGAAGCACACAACGACAACATTTGAGAGCAGGGAGAAGTGTGGGAGGGAGAGGGCTTGGGGGCAGGAGGCGTGGGAAGGGGGGGGGGGGAGGGAGGTATAAAACACAAGGGGACCGAAATTAGCGGGGGTAGAATAGATCAAGGTTTTGGATGGGGGAGGATAAGAGATGGTGGTGAACAGCTGTTTTAAAGACCTGGAGGGTGGAGTGGGATTGAAGAGAGTGAGGGAGTTTGTTCCAGAGGCGGGAGAAAAGAGGAATGAAGGAGTGAAGGTGAGCAGAAAGTCTTGATTTTGGCAGTTTAACCATAAGAGGGTTGCAGGCAGATCTTGTGCGACCTGTAGGAATATTTGGGGGACAGAGCCCAGAGAGAGCTGGGGGGGGCAAGGCCAGAGAGGAGTCGGTAGAAGACGGTAAGACCACCAACCTGCCTGCGATGAGTGAGTGAAAGGCCCTTGGAGTTAGCTTCATCGCGGGAGATGATGCAGCACAGGACAAAATGCATATGGAATCGCCTTTGTTTTGAATGAGAACCAGCAGCTACGCGTACGTATACGTACATTTTTTATATTTTAATGTGCTTTTTATTGTATTTTACATTGTTTTTTTAGCTTCTTTTATTGTTAATTTTTATGTATTATTTTATTTATTTTAAATAATTTTTTTTCACGTCCTCCTATTATGATGTCGGAGCGACGTAAAGTCGCACATCATGACGTTCGCTGAACTGAAATTTACTCTAGAAGAGTGGCGTAAAGTCGGATTTGACGTAGGTCGAAATGGCGTAAAACGGGGTATTGCTGTATAAACCCAAGTCAAGAAAAAATATATATATTCCATATTAAATGCCAAGTCTGTATATATATATATATATATATATATATTGTTACGGACCACGGATAAGATGTTAATTTGCCGAGCGGATGGCGCCGCGGCCCCAACTCTTTTTACAATGACTAAGACCCGATTCCTTAAACGTGGGCCAAATCGGGCCACAGATATTCAATGGGGAAAAGACAAAGGCGACACGGATGTGAAGAAGAGGAAGACAGAAGTAGGGAATACGAATATAATTTATTACTATGTACAGGACCAAAGAAACCAAGGAGAAGGAAGGATAATAAAATAAAGACAGACAGAGGGACGGACCAGAAGGACACAGTGCAACTTAGCTTACCTATGCAGTCTTACTTAACCCAGGACAGAACAAACAAAAGACAGACTCACACGAATGGGGAATGGAGGCAGGAGTGAATGGCTGGACCGGGAGGAAGGTTCAGCTCGGACCAGAGGACGGCCGGGCCGGGAGGGAGCAGCCGCCGCCCTTCCTCAACAGCAACCTGCCGTCAACGCTCAAGATGCGGCGGTCAAAGCTGCGATGGTTCAAAGCTGCTGTGGTTCAAGCTCCGGTGGTTCAAACTGCTGTGGTTCAAACTCCTGTGGTTCAAGCTCCGGTGGTTCAAACTGCTGCCGTGGGGACGTCGTGTGCTTTCTCAGGACTCCTTTTCATCGCTCCTCCGCACTTGTGTCAAAGGCTTCCCCCGCGCTTCTTATAACGCCGCGGGCAAATCAAGCCGCCGGCCTCTAGAACACGCCCATCGGTGAGCTCGCCTCGGCCCTGATTGGTCGGCACGGCCCTCTGGCTCCACCCTTGATGACGATGGGCGGGCACGCCCAGGATTCGGCAGCTCCTCCCCCTTCTTCTCCGAGCCTACCTCATGGCTAATGGAGTCGCGGTGAATGCAGTTGGCAATTGAGGCTTTGTGAATGAAAATGAAAGGGGATCTATCTATTTGAATTCGGTGCAATGGAGTGTCAATTAATGGAAGGCAAATCCTTAGCCTAATTCACAGAATAAGGAAATAACTACCAAGGAGGAAATCTATTATTGGCTACGTGGGTGCTTATGAAATAACTACGGAACGACCTTTGACCTTTATACACAGACTGGAGGCAGGAGGGTCCAGAATAAAGCAATAAAAAAACACAATCCTCATATCCACAACACTGCACCCTCCTCCTCTTAGGCACGTCCCGGGCCTCTTACCTTTACGTTTAGTGTGGCACGTAGGTGTAGTTCCCTCTACATTTAACCTGACCCTGAGTGCGACAGTTTTAAAACATAAATAAATATGTCCCGCTGCTCCATTGCACCCTGCCTAACAGATTCACACCCACAACTAACCGAATTGCGGAATGGTCTTCAAACTATACATTTACGGTGGGGGCGCATTATTTACAATGACTCTGCTTTTATTTACAATACTAACCCAGGACCTGTGATCGTTCTTTTGGGGGGGGGGGGGGGGGAGACAGTCTGCCCTGCATCGATGCACCATGAAAGCACCCAAAAACGCACCAAAGCACCCTCAAGCACCAATCGGTGCACACTCACCACAGTTCAATAAAAAAAATAAACCGACAAACCCTGCGGGTGGTCTCTTGCTCTTCGGCTCCCTCTGCTGGCTAATGCTATCTTCCAGGTGTTGTCATCTTCTTTGCTGGTGGCCTATTTGCAATAATAAAATGAAACTTGCACAGAACGTGTCCATTTTTTATTTTCTTTATTTATGGACCACAGGGCCGACTACGTGTGGTTCACCTGTGGGGCATCGGTGCCCTGTGACCAAGGTCCGCCAGCAAGATCTCGGGCCTTCATGGCCGGTTCCAGCAGAGGGGCCATGCCCCAACCCATGGGGTCCATAAGTGGTGCTCATCCACAGACATGTGGTCCAAAGGTGGTGCATCGATGCAGACAGCTGTGGTTGCGAGAGGTTCGGGCGCCCAATGGCGGACTCTCGCACGCTCCCCTCGGCGCCCAGTGGCGCACTGTCCTCATGTGGGAGACAAGGGGGAAAAAGACAGATGAGCGAGGGGTAAGGTCACAAGGGTACACATCAATAAAGGCAATGCAAGGCGAGGTGCGTATGGAGACGGAGCGGAGAAAAGCTCGTCCCTACCGTACGTCACCCCCCCTGTCACCTACACTACCCTTGCCCTTACCCCATATGTACAAAATCTACACATTACAAATTCGTCACTACTGTCACGTCTCCCCATATCTCTCCTATACCACATTCGTCACCACAATCCCTCTAACCAAAATTTGCCATCACCCAATTCATCATCAATCCTCATAAGGAGGAAGAGATGGAACATCAGCACAATGTCACACCCACGTCATGATGCGTCTCACATTCCAAACATTTGCATCAAAATAATAAAATAACAAAACATCCATGGCATGGTGTGGAGTAGCGTCACCCCAGGTGAGTGGATGTAGATGGTGCGAGGAGATTCTTAATCCTAACTATCCTCTAAATGACATTAACACACTTTACACTACCCGGGGTCTTTCCCTGCCAAACCATTGGCCATCTTACTCTATGCGGTTTTAAGAACCAAATTCCCATTGACCAAACTGTTGTGCTTCTCAATTTGGGGTCTCACTCCCCCGATTTCATCTCCCGGTGCCCTTGCACAATTTCTGGGCTGACGTGTAGCTCTCCCAGGAGGTCTACCCACCTGCACACCTCCACCACTGTAGTTGCCACCCGAGCTTACCTAGCTCCTCACCCTAACCTATCTAATTGGGGAAGGCCCCTCCTGGCTCTGTCACCCCTCGGTGCCCTCTGGCACTGGGCTACCCGGGTCCGTCCTCCGGATCCTCGGGCCCCATCCACAACAACTACCGGCTCCCAGAGCCCACCTGCGGCCTCACCTGGCCGACATCCTAACAGTGGCGGAGTGTCAACCAACTACACACACTAACAGGCTACACGCCCAGCCATTTCCACGACACTAATGCACCCATCACTACACTCCTGTGCAACTACCCGCACCACAGATGCCAATATCCAACCACAATTTACCTGTACCCCCAACCTAACTCTTACACTACCCTCCCCGGGTATTCGTGATGGGGTCCATCCTCATTTCCCCCATCCACACCTTCGCACCATCCACTCCACTCCACAGTTTCCACCATACTCACTCCACGACCATCCATTCCAATACATATACTCCAGACCATTTATTCCATACACCTGTTCTCCATTCACCTGTTGTTGCACACCTGTGCAATCACACCTGGTGCCACCTGCACCCTCCTTCCTTCCTGGACCATTCGGTCAACACAACACCAATACAATGCACAACCAAGTATTCCTCATACGCTGCTTCATACACTTCCATGCTCAATACAACTCACAATCACAATCATTTACTCATACACCTGTCCAGTTGCACACCTGTGCAATCACACCTTTTAACCATACACACGGCATCATCTGAACTACCTGTTGCCCTGCTAACTTAGTGCTCCCCGACTTCCCTTTAAACTAAGCACATACCACGTCATTATCATCCACACTAATCTACCTGCGTCCCCACTACAGGTATTATTGTCACTACCTAATCTTACCGTTACCTAAGGTCATCTCTAGGTCCCTACACACAATATCCTAACCCTCCCGGGCTAGTTTTCACTGCCAAACCCCATAACCTAGTGCTCCTTTGCCCCCGCTGTGAGAGATGGCAAAGTTGCTATCCCACCACATCGGGCATCTTCCACTACCAATTTTGCACACCAAATTCCAGCTAATTAAAAATTTGCCAATCACTACCAATCATCTGCCAATCATCACTCTGCCAATCCTTTGCCAATCATCAAATTTTGCTTTTCAATTTCGGGTCCAAAACACTATCCTCATCACACGTCTACTCACTTGAGCCTCTCGGTGCGCCAATTCATTTCTAAAGCTCGGCTTCGTAAAGCCGAGCAATGAATGCTGAATGCGGGTTGCTTGTTGCCGACGGCTGGATGCGTCCGGCACTCGGTGCAGGGAAGGAGGTTTACCCGGGCCGAGATCCCACGCACCATCTCGGCACAGAGCCGTCCAATGGCCCGATCTCGCCCTGCCGGAACGCCTCAACAAAAAGGGGTCGCCATGACGACCCTTCCTACCGGGCCGCCCGCTCCGCATAGCGGAGCACGGACGCGGCCGGTCAGAGCGCGGCCCGGCGCGAATCCCACACGGTGGTTCTTTCAAAACCGCCGCGGTCACAATCCCCCCGGATCCCCGCGGCACGCAAAGCTGCCCGGCACGCCCCGAGGGCCCGATTCGGCTATACGTCGCTCTAACCGCTAACCCGGTTAGCGTCGATGCTCCATTCACATGCTTACACCCCGCAGCCCGTTCCTTGCTCACACATCCAGCCGTTCCCATGCTCCTAGTCATTGCACCTTCCCTTACACACCCAGGTACACTCATTCCGCTCACAGACTTGGTCACACACCTGACCACCGCACACCTCCGCACACACTCGTCGCCCGCACACCTTACCAACACACCTCTTCGCGCTCCCTCCTCGGTCACCTCCTCTGTGACAACCACAGGTGTGCTCTCACTTGCACACCCAACCACGTGCCTCACTACCAACTCCAGCGTGCATTCCCATACGCGCTCTACCATTCCAGGTGTGAATCCTTCCATTCCAGGTGTGCATCCTCTCTCACCTGCCACAACCAACTCACGCTCCGTGTCACTCTTACTACTTTCACCACCACACTCGGTCGCGCATTCACCCTTACTTTTGACAGCGCACTCTGTACTCATGCACCCATCCGTTACACACCTTTTTCGCGCATCCTCTTGCGCACACTCTCCCGTTACACCCTCCGTAACACTCACCACAGGCGTGCATGCTTTCGTTACATCCTCTGTAACACTCCCCACTACGCGCTTCCATGTGCTCCCTCGCACCTGCGCTACGACCAACTCACTCTCGGCAGCACACTCACTCCTCGGCGCGCACTTTTTCCTCACACACCCCATAGTCGGACATTCTCGCACACCTCCTCTTTCGCACACCGTACCTGTCAGACACTTCACCAGCGGCCTCTCACGAACACCCGGATCCAAACCAACCCCCAAGCCGACTGAATCTCCTCTCATACCATATACATTGCCGATTATATTGCCACTCACCTTGGCACCTCGTCTCCGTTCCTCCTCTGCCATCTGCAAACCTTTTATTTGGTCAGCAAGTACATCATTATGAGTTGAGCACAGACCTTGTACATAATCCATCACCTCCTCCTTTATCTCTTTTTTTGTTTCCCTCCGTCTCTTCTTAATTTCACTCACCCCCTCTTCCACCTCCTCTAATTTTTCCTTTACCTCCTTCATTTCCCGGTGCGCCCCCTCGATCTCTTCCTCTAACGCCACCTTAATCGTTTCTATGTGCGTCCTCACCTCCCGGTCTTTCGTCTCCATTTCCCCCGTCACCTCTTCCAACCTCTTCGTCAACCCTTCATGTACCATCTGACATTCCTTCTTTGTCGCTATTAATTCGTTCTTGATGTCTTTTTGTGTCGCTTTTAACCCCCCGATTATTGCAGTGTTCTTTTCCACTTGGTCCACGAGTTCCTTTTGTCCCACTGTCAGCTGTTCTACTCCCCTCGTCAGACCCTCTATGCCCCCCTGTAACCTAGCCGTATTATTCCTCCCCTCTTTCTCCATACGCTTCTCACCTTGCTTTACCTCCTCGCGTACCCCCGAGACCTCCTCGCTTACACCTCGTCTTATTTCCTCCTTCATTTCTCCCATCTCTTTAGTAGATGCCACCCTCATCTGTTCTAATTCATTTCTCTGAGCATCCAATTTAGCGTCTAACCCGATTTTCACCTCCTCTATCTGGTTCCCCATCCGTTTGATTTCCCGGGCGGATTGCTCCCCTATTTCCCGCAATTTGCCTTCCATGTTATCTTCTAGCCCCGTTAACCCATTCTTTACCTCTTTTATCCCGTTGTCTAACCCTTCGAATTTATTGTCCAACCCCTTAAAATTATTGTCTAACCCTTCAAATTTATTGTCTAAACCCTCAAATTTATTTCCCATATTGTTTAACCCGTCTCTTAATTGCTCACTAGTACCCCTCGCTTCGTCCCTCATTGCTCCCAATTGCTCACTAGTCCTTTCCATCATTTGTCCCATTTCTCTGCTTTCCGCCCTTGATTTATCCATCTTTTCATCTATTTCCTTACTTTGCACCACGAAGCATGCCCTGATTTGCGCCATAAAGAGGTCCAATTTCCCCAGTGCCGCGGACTCGGCTGCTGCGACCACGGACGGGGCTAAATTTGGCGCCGCTACACCCACGTGCGCGAGGGCGCCATTTTGTGCACCTGATACTCCCTCAACCACCTCCTCATTGCTCTCCTCCATTTTTTCCCTGTGGTCCTGGGTTACCCCTAACCCTTCTTCTAGCTCACCCACCTGCATCCGATCGCCTTGATTGTCCATGGCACGACTTCCAAATTTAAGATTTTAAATAAAACAAAATTTCCTTTTGGGCCACCCGTAATTTTGAGCGCGCTATTCGCGCTCCAGGTCCGAATCTCACTCCCAGGCACCAATTGTTACGGACCGCAGATAAGATGTTAATTTGCCGAGCGGATGGCGCTGCGGCCCGAACTGTTTTTACAATGACTAAGACCCGATTCCTTAAACGTGGGCCAAATCGTTCCACAGATATTCAATGGGGAAAAGACAAAGGCGACACGGATGTGAAGAAGAGGAAGACAGAAGTAGGGAATACGAATATAATTTATTACTATGTACAGGACCAAAGAAACCAAGGAGAAGGAAGGATAATAAAATAAAGACAGACAGAGGGACGGACCAGAAGGACACAGTGCAACTTAGCTTACCTATGCAGTCTTACTTAACCCAGGACAGAACAAACAAAAGACAGACTCACACGAATGGGGAATGGAGGCAGGAGTGAATGGCTGGACCGGGAGGAAGGTTCAGCTCGGACCAGAGGACGGCCGGGCCGGGAGGGAGCAGCCGCCGCCCTTCCTCAACAGCAACCTGCCGTCAACGCTCAAGATGCGGGGGTCAAAGCTGCGATGGTTCAAAGCTGCGATGGTTCAAAGCTGCTGTGGTTCAAAGCTGCTGTGGTTCAAGCTCCGGTGGTTCAAACTGCTGTGGTTCAAACTCCGGTGGTTCAAGCTCCGGTGGTTCAAACTGCTGCCGTGGGGACATCGTGTGCTTTCTCAGGACTCCTTTTCATCGCTCCTCCGCACTTGTGTCAAAGGCTTCCCCCGCGCTTCTTATAACGCCGCGGGCAAATCAAGCCACCGGCTTCTAGAACACGCCCATCGGTGAGCTGGCCTCGGCCCTGATTGGTCGGCACGGCCCTCTGGCTCCACCCTTGATGACGATGGGCGGGCACGCCCAGGATTCGGCAGCTACTCCCCCTTCTTCTCCGAGCCTACCTCGTGGCTAATGGAGTCGCGGTGAATGCAGTTGGCAATTGAGGCTTTGTGAATGAAAATGAAAGGGGATCTATCAATTTGAATTCGGTGCAATGGAGTGTCAATTAATGGAAGACAAATCCTTAGCCTAATACACAGAATAAGGAAATAACTACCAACAAGGAGGAAATCTATTATTGGCTACGTGGGTGCTTATGAAATAACTACGGAACGACCTTTGACCTTTATACACAGACTGGAGGCAGGAGGGTCCAGAATAAAGCAATAAAAAAACACAATCCTCATATCCACAACAATATATATATATATATATATATATACAGTGGTACCTCGGCTTACGAGTTTAATCCGTTCCGTGACGGAGCTCGTAAGCCAAATCGCTCGTAAGTCAAAGCAAATTTTCCCATTCAAATGCATTGAAATGCTATTAATCCGTTCCAGCCTCAAAAAAAAAACACCAATTTTTTTTGTTAGGTGCTTTTAAATAACAAAAATGTACTTTATAAATAACAAATAATGTATAAACAAGCACGACCTCGTATATACTGTACATAATACAAGAGAATGTAAAGAAATAAACTGGTTTTATTAAGCAGAGGAGAAGAGCATGCCAGGTGAGGTGTGCGTGTTGTCGACTTGGCGAGGCAGTACGATCGTACTCCTTCTACGATATGTACGATTTTGAAGCAGAAGGAGTCCATAAAGGCTATAACGCCAGCCAAGGGCGTTACGATTATTTCAAAGCTCCGGACCTCTATCCATGAAGATATGGAGAAGTTGTTGTTTGTGTGGTTGAAGGAGAAGCAGCTCGCAGGAGATACCGTGACCGAGAGCATCATGTGTTTGAAAAGATTGAAACTCGGATATCGAGCACGGACCACGAGGTGTTTTTTCTTTTTTCTTAATCTCGGTTTCAGTGAACTTTTGCTCTGTGCTCACGTGTACTGTACCTGTACCTGTAATGGTACGTCAGAGGATGGCACCTGTTGTCATCATATTAAGTGCAAGATGTTCTGCATCGTAAGTTGGTACACCGTGGTCTTTCGGCGGTATTTAAGCCGGCCGTCTTGGCTTCTGTCACCATTGGCATTGAGTCTTTCGATGTAGGTAGGTCGTTGTGTGCCGGTGCCTTGGCCGAATTCCTTCATTGCTGCATTGTTAGCTCACCTGGTTTTTTATACCACATCTTTGGTTATCGGACCAGCGAATGACGTCATCTCCAAAGTATGGCTTATTCTCACTTGTCTTGGACGATCTTCTACTTCTAGCCTTCCACCGTGCATTTGGTGTCCACTGTACTTACTGTACAGTGCCTGGTAAAATTGATGTAATGGGTTTTTGACCGTCAACGCCATGAACCGTCATGAACCGTCATGAACCGTCAACCGCCATGAACCGCCATGAACCGTCAACGCCATGAACCGCTAACACTCAAAAGCCCATTTATCGCGCCTTATAAAGCAAAACGCAAACCGAAAGCCATGCCTCTCAAGCGAGGCGTGCTTCCGTGGTCACGTGATCCACAGGTGTAGCTCATTATACCCGCACGCGCGACACGCTTTGGCGGTCACGTGACCAGCCACTCTGGAGGCGGGGATCCCCGCCGGTGACGTCACCGGCTGGAGCAAGGAGATTCCTCGCTCATGTATTTCGACGATTGCGTGTTTTATATCCAAGCAGAGATGCTTTCACGGCAAGATAACCGCGTGACCGGAACCGGAAGCCACAACCGGAAAATTCAAAAAAATAAATTTTTTGAGCTCGTACATCGGATCTCGGCTCGTATCCCAAAGCAACAAACCGCCCGAGCGACGGCTCGTATCCCGAAAAACTCGTACGTTGGGGCACTCGTAAGCCGAGGTACCACTGTATATTGTTACGGACCGCGGATAAGATGTTAATTTGCCGAGCGGATGGCGCCGCGGCCCTAATAGTTACCCCGACTAACCCGATTCCTGAACGTTGGCCAAAATCGCGCCACAGATATTCAATATGGAAAAGACAAAAGCGACACGGATGTGAAGGAGAAGAAGACAGAAGTAGGGAATACGAATATAATTTATTTACTATTTACAACCAAAAGTAACCAAGGAAGAAGGAAGGATAATAAAATAATTTACAGAAGAACTCAGAGACAGTGAAAATCGCTAGCTTACCTACAGTCTTAATTAACGCAGGGACAAGACAAACAGAACAAACTCACGTACACGAATGGGGAAATTGCAGGCAGGAATGACAGGAGGTGGGTGGCTGGAGGGGGAGGAAGGCACGGAGCTGGCTGCAGCTTGATCCCGCACGGGACGTCGGGCTGGACCTCGACGGCCGCCGATGCCACCGATCCTGTCGTGTGCGCGGGGTAACAGGTCGGAGCTGCTGGTGGAGCCAACGCTGCTGGTGGGGGGTCTGGCGTGACGGGTCCTCTCTCTTTCTTAGTCCAACCCAGTCCAACAACTTCCTCTCTTGCTTAGTCCAACTCTTAGTCCCACTCAGTCCAACTCTTCCTCTCTTGCTTAGTCCAACAACAACTTCCTTTGCTTTCGCACGCGCTCTATATAGCGCCTCAGGCGATCAAGCCGCTGGTGTCCAGGACACGCCCATCGGTCAGCTCGCCTCGGCCCTGATTGGTCGGCACGGCCCTCTGGCTCCGCCCTTGATGACGATGGGTGGGCACGCCCAGGAGTCGGCAGCTCCTCCCCCTTCTTCTCCAAGCCGACCTCGTGGCGAATGGAGTCGCGGAGGGAACAGTTGGCAATTGTTGGAAGGGGAATGTGAATGAAAGGGGATCTACTCATTTAATGCAGTGCAATGGAGTGTTTCAATTAATGGAAGACACAGCCTTACACTAATACACATAATAAGGATATAACTGTCAACAAGGGGGGAAATCTATGATTGGCTAACGTGTGGTGTTTATGAACTAATTACGGGACGCACTTTGACCTTTATACATAACTGGAGCAAGGAGGGCAATATTTTTACAATGTACTATACCATAAAAAAACACAATAAAAAAAAAAACACAATCCTCATATCCACAACACTGCACCCTCCTCCTCTTAGGCAAGTCCCGGGCCTCTTACCTTTACTTTTAGTGTGGCACGTAGGTGTAGTTCCCTCTTCATTTAACCTGACCCTGAGTGCGACAGTTTTAAAACATAAATAAATATGTCCCGCTGCTCCATTGCACCCTGCCTAACAGATTCACGCCCACAGCTAACCGAATTGCGGAATTGTCTTCAAACTAAAACACTTACGGTGGGGGCACATTATTTACAATGACTCGGCTTTATTTACAAAACGTAACCCAGGACCTGTGATTGTTCTTTTGGGGGGGAGACAGTCTGCTCTGCATCGATGCACCATGAAAGCACCCAAAAACACACCAAAGCACCCTCAAGCACCAATAGGTGCACAGTCACTACAATTCATGAATAAAAATAACCAAGCAACCCCTAACCCTGCTGGTGGTCTCTTGCTCTTCGGCTCCCTCTGCTGGCTAATGCTCTCTTCCTGATGGTGTCATCTTCTTTGCTGGCGGCCTATTTGTCATAATAAAAAGCACAGAACGTGTCCATTTTTATTTATGGCCCACAGGGCCGACTATGTGTAGTTCACCTGTGGGGCATCGGTGCCCTGTGACCAAGGTCCGCCAGCAAGATATCGGGCCTTCATGGCCGGTTCCAGCAGAGGGGCCATGCCCCAACCCATGGGGTCCATAGGTGGTGCTCAGCCACTGACATGTGGTCCATAAGGTGGTGCATCGATGCAGACAGCTGTGGTTCTGGGAGTTCCGGGCATACAATGGCGGACTCTCGCACGCTCCCCTCGGCGCCCAGTGGCGCACAGTCCTCATGTGGGAGACAAAGGGGGGAAAAGACAGATGAGCGAGGGGTAAGGTCACAAGGGTACACATCAAACAAGGCAATGCAAGGCGAAGTGCGTACGGAGAGCGAAGTGAGAAAGCTCGTCCCTACCATACGTCACCACCACCACCCCCACCCCCCCCCCCCCCCCCCGGCACCTACTCTACCCTTGCCCTTACCCCATATGTACAAAATCTACATATTTACAAATTCGTCACTACTGTCACGTCTTCCCCATATTTCCCCTATACCAAAATTCGTCTTCACTCCCCCTCTAACCAAAATTTGCCATCACCCAATACATCATCAATCCTCATAAGGAGGAAGAGATGGAACACAGCACAATGTCACACCCACGTCATGATGCGTCTCACAATCCAAACATCTGCACAATAAAAATAATAAAACATGGTATGGTGTGGAGTTACGTCACTTCAGGTGAGTGGATGTAGATGGTGCGAGGAGATCTTAATCCTAACTACCTTCTAATTGACTTTAACACACTTTACACTACCCGGGGTCTTTCCCTGCCAATCCATTGGCCAACTTACACTATGGGTTCTAAAAACCAATTCCCATTGACCAAACTGTGGTGCTTCTCAATTTGGGGTCTCACTCCCCCGATTCATCTCCCGGTGCCCTTGCACAATTTCCGGGCTGGGTCGTGCAGCTCTCCCAGCAGGTCTACCCACCTGCACACCTCCACCACTGTAGTTGCCACCCGAGCTTACCTGCTCCTTACCTAACCTATCTAACTGGGGAAGGCCCCTCCTGGCTCTGTAACCCCTCGGTGCCCTCTGGCACTGGGCTACCCGGGTCCGTCCTCCGGATCCTCGGGCCCCATCCACAACAACTCTACCGGCTCCCAGAGCCCACCTGCGGCCTCACCTGGCCGACATCCTCACAGTGGTGGAGTGCCCAAACCAACTACACACACTAACAGGCTACATGCCCAGCTATTTCCACAACACTAATGCACCCATTCAACCATCATTCTTCCACCACACACCACAGATGCCAATATCCAACCACAATTTACCTGTACCCTCTACCTAACTCTTCGACTACCCTCCCCGGGTATTCGTGATGGGGGTCCATCCTCCTTTCCCCCATCCACACCTTCGCACCATCCACTCCACTCCACAGTTTCCACCATACTCACTCCACGACCATCCATTCCAATACTCCACATACTCCAGACCATTTTTTCCATACACCTGTTTTCCATTCACCTGTTGTTGCACACCTGTGCAATCACACCTGGTGCCACCTGCACCCTCCTTCCTTCCTGGACCATTTGGTCAGCACTATACACATCAGCATCACTCCCTCATACACTGCTCCATACACCTGTTCAGTTGCACACCTGTGCAATCACAATACTACTCACAATCACAATCAGTTACTCATACCCTGCTCAATACACTTTCGATCCTCACACACACGGCATCATCTGAACTACCTGTTGCCCTGCTAACTTAGTGCTCCCCGTCTTCCCTTTAAACTAAGCACATACCACGTCATTATCATCCAATCTAATCTACCTGCGTCCCCACTACAGGTATCATTGTGACTACCTAATCTTAACGTTACCTAAGGTCAATCTTCTCTAGATCCCTACACACTATATCCTAACCCTCCCGGGCTAGTTTTCACTGCCCTAAACCCCATAAATCTATTGCTCCTTTGCCCCCGCTGTGAGAGATGGCAGAGTTGCCATCCCCCCACATCGGGTATCTCTCACTACCAATTTTGCACACCAAATTCCAGCCAATCAAAAATTTGCCAATCACTACCAATCACTCTACCATTACCAATCACTCTGCCAATCCTTTGCCAATCCTCAAATTTTGTTTTGCAATTTTGGGTCCAAACCACTATCATCATCACCCGTCTACTCACTAGATCCTCTCGGTGCGCCAATTCATCTCCAAAGCTCGGCTTCGCAAAGCCGAGCAATGAATGCGGGTTGCTTGGTGCCGGCGGATGGATACGTCCGGCATTCGGTGCCGGGAAGGACGCTTACCCGGGCCGAGATCCCACGCACCATCTCGGCACAGAGCCGTCCAATGGCCCGATCTCGACCTGCCGGAACGCCTCAACCACAAAGGGTTGTCGTGACGACCCTTCCTACAGGGCCGCCCGCTCCGCTTAGTGGAGCACGGACGTGGCCGTTCAAAGTACGGCCCGGCGTGGATCTCGCACGAAAGTCCTTACGAAACCGCCGCGGATCCCCGCGGCACGCAAAGCTGCCCGGTTCGCACCGAAGGCCCAATTCGGCTATACGTCGCTCTAACCGCTAACCCGGTTAGCGTCGATGCTCCATTCGCATGCTTACACCCCGCAGCCCGTTCCTTGCTCGTACATCCAGCCGTCTCCATGCTCTTTGTCATTGCACCTTCTCTTACACCCCCAGGTACACTCATTCCGCTCACAGACTTGGTCACACACCTGACCACCGCACACCTTTGCACACACTCGTCGTTCGCACACCTCACCAACACACCTCTTCGCGCCCCCTCCTCGGTCACCTCCTCTGTGACAACCACAGGTGTGCTCTCACTTGCACACCCAACCACGTGCCTCACTACCAATTCCAGTGTGCATTCCCACACACGCTCTACCATTCCAGGTGTGCATCCTTCCATTCCAGGTGTACATCCTCTCTCACCTGCCACAACCAACTCACGCTCCGTATCACTCTCACTACTCTCACCTCCACACTTGGTCGCGCACTCACCCTTACTTTTGACAGCGCACTCTTTCCTCATGCACCCGTCCGTTACACACCTTTCTCGCGCATCCTCTTGCGCACACTCTCCCGTTACACCCTCCGTAACACTCACCACAGGTGTACACTCTCTCGTTACATCCTCTGTAACACTCCCCACTCCGCGCTTCCATGTGCCCCCTCGCACACGCGCTACGACCAACTCACTCTCGACAGCACACGCACTCCTTGGCGCGCACTTTTTCCTCACACACCCCAGAGTCGGACATTCTCGCACACCTCCTCTTTCGCACACCGTACCTGTCACACACTTCACCAGCGGCCTCTCACGAACACCCGGATCCAAATCAACCCCCAAGCCGACTGAAGCTCCCCTCACATCATATACATTTCCACGTATATCGCCACTCACCTTGGCACCTCGTCTCCGCACCTCCTTCGCCACCTGCAAACTCTTTATTTGGTTAGCGAGCACACCATCACGATTTGAGCACCCACCTTGTACCTATTCCATCACCTCCTCCTTTATCTCCCTCTTAGTTTCCCTCCGTCTCTTCTTAATTTCAATCACCCCTTTTTCCACCTCCTCTAATTTTTCCTTTACCTCCTTTATTTCCCGGTGCGTCTCCTCAATTTCGTCCTCTAACGCCACCGTAACCGTTTCTATGTGCGTCCTCACCTCCCGGTCCTTCGTCTCCATTACTTCTGTCACCTCGTCCAACCTCGTTGTCAGTCCCTCACGTACCATCTGACATTCCCTCTGTGTCGCTATTAATTCGTTCTTGATTTCTTTTTGTGTCGCTTTCAACCCTCCTAGTACCGCAGTGTTCTTTTCTACTTGATCCACTAGTTCTTTTTGTCCCACCGTCAGCTGCTCTATTTCCTGCGTCAGGTCCCCTATGCCCCCTTGTAACCTAGCCGTATTATTCCTCACCTCTTTCTCCATACGCTTCTCACCTCGCTTTACCTCCTCGCATACCCCCGAGACCTCCTCGCTTACACCTCGTCTTATTTCCTCCTTCATTTCTCCCATTTCTTTAGTAGATGCCGCCCTCATCTGTTCCAATTCATCCCTCTGAGCATCCAATTTAGCGTCTAACCCGATTTTCACCTCCTATATCTGGTTCCCCATCCGTTTGATTTCCCGGGCGGATTGCTCCCCTACTTCCCGCAATTTGTCGTCCATTGTGTTTTCTAACCCCCTTAACCTATTTTTCACCCCCTCTATCTGATTCTCCTGGGCAGCCATTCTATTTTCCACCCCCGTTAACCCATTCTTTACCTCTTTTATCCCGTTGTCTAACCCCTCAATTTTATTGTCTAAACCCTCAAATTTATTTCCCAACTGTTCGCTGGTACCCCTCGCTTCGTCCCTCATTGCCCCCATCATTCTGCTTTCCATTTTCTCACTATCAGCCCTCCTTCTGTCTTCCATTTCTTCACCCGACTTAACCATAAGGGCCCTCATTTCAGCCAGAAATAATTGCATGTCTTCCACCGTTGGTACAAAGGGCGCGGCTCTATTTGGTGCCACTGTACCCACGTGCGCGAGGACGCCATTTTGCGCGCCTGATACTCCCTCAACCACCTCCTCATTGCTCTCCTCCATTTCTTCCCTCCGGTCCTGGGTTACCCCTAACCCCTCTTCTATTTCACCCACCTGCATCTGATCGCCTTGACTAGCCATGGCGCGATTTTCAAATTTAAGTTTTTATAAAACAAATTTCGGCCCACTCGTAATTTGAGCGCACTAAGCGCTTCAGGTCCGTTCTCGCTCCTGGCACCAATTGTTACGGACCGCGGATAAGATGTTAATTTGCCGAGCGGATGGCGCCGCGGCCCTAACAGTTACCCCGACTAACCCGATTCCTGAACGTTGGCCAAAATCGCGCCACAGATATTCAATATGGAAAAGACAAAAGCGACACGGATGTGAAGGAGAAGAAGACAGAAGAAGGGAATACGAATATAATTTATTTACTATTTACAACCAAAAGTAACCAAGGAAGAAGGAAGGATAATAAAATAATTTACAGAAGAACTCAGAGACACAGTGAAAATCGCTAGCTTACCTACAGTCTTAATTAACCCAGGGACAAGACAAACAGAACAAACTCACGTACACGAATGGGGAAATTGCAGGCAGGAATGACAGGAGGTGGGTGGCTGGAGGGGGAGGAAGGCACGGAGCTGGCTGCAGCTTGATCCCACACGGGATGTCGGGCTGGACCTCGACGGCCGCCGATGCCACCGATCCTGTCGTGTGCGCGGGGTAACGGGTCGGAGCTGCTTGGTGGAGCCAACGCTGCTGGTGGGGGGTCTGGCTCTCTCTCTCTCTCTCTCTCTTTCTTAGTCCAACCCAGTCCAACAACTTCCTCTCTTGCTTAGTCCAACTCTTAGTCCCACTCAGTCCAACTCTTCCTCTCTTGCTTAGTCCAACGACAACTTCCTTTGCTTTCGCGCGCGCTCTATATAGCGCCTCAGGCGATCAAGCCGCTGGTGTCCAGGACACGCCCATCGGTCAGCTCGCCTCGGCTCTGATTGGTCGGCATGGCCCTCTGGCTCAGCCCTTGATGACGATGGGCGGGCACGCCCAGGAGTCGGCAGCTCCTCCCCCTTCTTCTCCAAGCCGACCTCGTGGCTAATGGAGTCGCGGAGGGAACAGTTGGCAATTGTTGGAAGGGGAATGTGAATGAAAGGGGATCTACTCATTTAATGCAGTGCAATGGAGTGTTTCAATTAATGGAAGACACAGCCTTACACTAATCTATCTATAATTCCAGTAATCTCTGTACGTCTGTACGTTTGTTTGTTTGTCTGTGACCGCTGTTTCTCGACAACTACCGGTCCGATATACTTGAAACTTGCCAGGTATATTGCTGGGGACCCGAGGATGTGCCTTTTCAAGGTTTCATATTAATCGGACAATTACTTACCGAGCTATGTCCAAAAAACGATTCAACCAATCAGAGAGCAGCGAACGATCGCGTGTGCCGAACGTGGAGGACACACTCTGCCTCGGATGGCACATTTGAGAGCGTATTCATTTATTTCACGTTTGCAAACTATGTTGGCGTTAAACTATGTTTTAAAACTAATAAAACCGAATTTGCGATTAATTCGCTTTCCTGCGCGTTTGTGCACGCGATGGCGATTTCTTTACCAAACTCCGGAAGCCGTTCGCTTTGGACCAAACCATTGCATGTAAATAGAGGGGGGGGATTGTCACCGTACTCGCAAGCCGTTCGCTTTGGACCAAACCATTTCATGTAAATAGAGGGGGGGGATATAATTTTAGATATAGATATAGTACGGGCAATGCCCTAGTACACATAATAAGGATATAACTGTCAACAAGGGGGGAAATCTATGATTGGCTAACGTGTGGTGTTTATGAACTAATTACGGGACGCACTTTGACCTTTATACATAACTGGAGCAAGGAGGGCGATATTTTTACAATGTACTATACCATAAAAAAACACAATAAAAAAAAAACACAATCCTCATATCCACAACAATATATATATATACTAGCTGAGGTACCCGGCTTCGCCCGGGTTGAATAAGAATAAGACAAATATATGATGAAAAGAACATGTATATTTTAGAGCAATATCACAGTACATTGCCTACATGACGTTTTGTCTCGCGCCTGATTTCGCATCGCTCCAGGTTCTTCACCTCGCTTCAACCATTTTCACAACCATCCAGACGTTAATCTGGTGTGTGTGTGTAACGTGGATTTTGAGTGGGAATTTGCGGTTCGTCGATTGGGAGCCGTTGAACGTCCATACCCGAAGGTGTGATTTCCCAGCCGTCTCTTGAGGACAATTTTGCCTCTCTTTGGCAGTGTGACTGTCAACCGAGCGGGATTCTGGTCTCGATACAACATCGTTCTGACGATCGCTTCAACATCACCCGTCCCACAATACCCGACCTGTCCTACAGTACCCGAGCCATCCCACAGTACCCGACCCGTCCCACAGTACCCGACCCGTCCCACAGTACCCGACCCGTCCCACAATACCCGACCCGTCCCACAATACCCGACCCGTCCCACAATACCCGACCAGTCCCACAACACCCGACCAGTCCCACAACACCCGACCAGTCCCACAACACCCGACCCGTCCCACAACACCCGACCCGTCCCACAACACCCGACCCGTCCCACAACACCCGACCCGTCCCACAACACCCGACCCGTCCCACAACACCCGACCCGTCCCACGTACCCGACCCGTCCCACAGTACCCGACCCGTCCCACAGTACCCGACCCGTCCCACAGTACCCGACCGGTCCCACAGGCACAATACCCGACCCGTCCCACAATACCCGACCAGTCCCACAACACCCGACCAGTCCCACAACACCCGACCCGTCCCACAACACCCGACCCGTCCCACAACACCCGACCAGTCCCACAACACCCGACCCGTCCCATAACACCCGACCCGTCCCACAACACCTGATCCGTCCCACAACACCCGACCCGTCCCACAACACCCGACCCGTCACACAACGATTGAAATGGCAGACTTTGCAGCACCGAGTCAGCTCTGACTGGAGCTAAAAAGCTTTGGACTCTCACAATCGGCAAAGCCAGAGGAGCCCAGGGCCTGGAAGCAGGATGAGGGGAGGTCGGAGGGTACGTTAGTCATTACCGTGTCTGGGAGAGAAGGACTTGCACGGATATGGCTTTGGGAGATTGTGGCTTGGGTCAGATTCCCAGAAGGAATTCGTAGCGATGCCGTTAACCACGATGCCGTCCATGGGCATTTCCACTGTGAACACCAACGTGCATTTCCTGGGTTTCACCTGCGCTCCTGCAGCGCCGCACTCCTCCGCATTTGGGGAAGGTCGAGATTAAATCGACCGTCGTTCGTTAACCAAAAAAATATTTCCAACAGTTTAAATAATTATTGTTTCCAACAGTTGGAATTTAATGAAATTTGAATTCGAATAAAATCTCAACTAAAAAAAAAACCGTTTATTCGTTCTTGGCGCGAAAAAATGGCGCGCATTTTGTCATTATGTGCGACTTTACGTCACTCCTACGGACGTGAAAACATTTGTTTTCCTTAAAGATATATTTAAAATAAATAAAATAGTACATAAATTAACAATAAAAGACGCTAAAAAACAATTTAAAATACAATAAAAAGCACATTAAAAATATATAAATATGTAGGTACAGTATACTGTACGTACGCGCAACCGCTGCTTCGCATTCACAACAGAGGCGACGTACAGTATTCCTTTACTGTGTCTGTGTTAGCCATGGGTCTGAAGAAGGATAATGCTAGTGTTTCCAAGCGTAATGTGGTTACGATGGACGATAAGGTCAATCTGATTAAAAGGTATGGAAAAGGTGGAAAAGTGTCGGTGATAGCGCATAGACCTCATCGCGAATCGGAACCGCAATGCATCATGGGATCGGAAAGGGGCAATAACGCCACCACAAACTACACCATGGAATTGCAGCTGGCGCGGTTTTTTAAACCATTGATATTAAAATAAACAGTCGCCTATAACCACCGGGATTTTATGCTGATTCCGAATCTGTGTCTAAAACTTTTCTCCAATGTGTAGTTCTTGAGTTATAAGCGGACATCAAGACAGACAGACACTCCTCCTTTATATATAGAGATATATATATACATATATACTAGCAAGGAACTATGGAACTATGCACGGGTGGGAAGCCAAAAGCAAACAAACAATACAGAAAATGTGAATGGTAAACCATGGAACCAATAAATTCCACATTTCCGTGCCACCTTCAGTCGAACGTCAGACATGGACAGCCGGTTCGTGAATGACTTGGGCAAAAATGGCAAATGGGAAATGATGAACCAATAAATTCCACATTACTGTACAACCTTCAGTCGAATGTCAGACTTGGATAGTCAGTTCGTGAATGACTTGGGCAAAAAAACAGCGATTGCGAAACGATGAACAAATAAATTCCACATTTCTGTGCCACCTTCAGTGGAACGTCAAGCATTGACAGCAGCTTCTTGAATGACGGTGAAAAACGGCGAATAGGAAACAATGAACCAATAATTTCCACAATCCTGTGCCACCTTCAGTTAAACATCAGATATGGACAGCCGGTTCGTGAAGGACTTGGGCAAAAAACTTACCCAGTCTGAATGGTTCTATTCCCAGTCAATGGTGAATCTGCATATGGCGAATCTGCATATGGCGAATCTGCGAATGTCACGGTTAGAAAGTAGAAACCCTCACGTCATTTCCTCATTCATATTTAAACTCAATATCACTATTTTCATTCCAAAGAGCAACATTCCAATCATACATTAATACTATAACAAAATACTGTGTCAAATCACGATTGTATTGAGATATTATCAAACCAGCTCATTGTCATCTGTTCACTTCCGGATTTGGAAGCAGGTCCATATCGAGCCAATTTCAAAATCACAATTTTAGTGAGGAATTTATAAAACCTCCTACCTGCCTTAAAACATCTGCTGGGACCCCAAAACGTTCCACAGAAGGTTTGCCGGTTGGGAGGGAGTGGATGGGGGGGGGGGGGGGGGGGCGGTGACGGGGGGGGGGGGGGCGGGGACTAGCCCCAAAACTGAGGGAGTAGTTTCCTTAGTATGGCGGTGAAAAGTTTTTTTGAGTTCTTTTTCACAAAGTTTGATTTACATGTTTAATTACATTTTTACAATCTTCATCAGTTCGCAAAGCCAAAGTTTAAGACTCATTCCGGAGGGTTCCTTGAGACTTAAAGTGTCGAGAGAAGAGGATTGTTTTTATCATTCTTAATTATATTATTTCATCTTATTATGGTAAAACACAACCTGTGTTTTCAAACCTTACCGAGATATAAATTGTGTGATAATAAGGGTTGTTCAGGTTAACAAAAAAAACAACTGGGTGTTAGCATGTTACACAGCCGGTTTTATACACTGTCTTTAAAACCAACAATACACCTGGGAGATTAGTCTTAGGATTTAGAGAATTCTCACAGCAGGGCTGGCAGGGCAGCTTAGAGATATGCACACTCAGCTTTGAGCTGTTGAGCTGCCGAGTCTGGGTTCCAATCTCGACCCAGGTGAACAATCTCGCCCTGATGTTTTACATGCAAGGTGATCCATCAATGTGGGCTTCGTCCATCGGAAGGATGTTGAGCAGGAGGATCCGTCTGCTAGCACGAGTCATTCATTGGTGGACATTAAAGATCTTACGGTGTCTTTTGTGAAAAGTAGGTGAGTTATCGCCGGCACATTCAACAAATTCCAAATTACTTATTGTTTAATGCCAGGCCTGACCAGCCAGTTCCAGAAACACTTGGGGCAAAACCGTTCCCCCAAGCCGACCCCACAAGAAGATGGGAATAATTGTGGTCATTACAAAAACGAAGACTAAAACGTCACTCGGTGGAGTGCATACCTCCGACAGGCTGAACAGGTTATATTTTGTATTTTTTTTTTTTTTTTTTTTTTTGTATACTGAATCGAGGCTCGTGAAAGAGCTAACATTTACTTCACAAACAAATCGACCAGACAAACAAAATATACGAAAAGAGGGAGCGGACGACAAGATGGGGAGAAAAGGGGAAGCACACAAACACAACATCCGAGAGCAGGGAGATGTGTGGAAGGGAGAGGGCCCGGGGGGCGGAGGCATGGGAAGGGGGGGCGGGGGGGGGGAGGGAGAAGTATAAAGCACAAGGACACCAAGGACTTCCAGGACAGAAGTTGGTATTTCAAAAAGAGGAATTGGGGTGAAATTAGCAGGGGTAGAAAAGCTCAAGGTTTTGGATGGGGGAAGATAAGAGATGGTGGTGAACAGCTGTTTTAAAGACTTGGAGGGTGGAGTGGGATTGAAGAGAGTGAGGGAGTTTGTTCCAGAGGCGGGAAAAAAGAGGAATGAAGGAGTGAATGTGAACAGAGTGTCTTGATTTTGGCAGTTTAACCAAAAGAGGGTTGCAGGCAGATCTTGTGCGACCTGTAGGAATATTTGCGGGACAGAGCCCAGAGAGAGCTGGGGGGGCAAGGCCAGAGAGGAGTCGGTAGAAGACGGAAAGACCACCAACCTGCCTGCGATGAGTGAGTGAGAGGCCCTTGGAGTTAGCTTCATCGCGGGAGATTCCAATGATTCTGAATGCTTTGGTTTCAACAGTGCGAAGGCGAGCTAGGTGTGAGGCAGGAGCACCAGCCCAGAGGGGAGAGCAGTATTCCATTGAGCTGCGGATGAAAGCCTTGTATGTGGTGAGGAGCTCAGGTGTGCCAAGGAAGGACTTCGCACGACGGAGGATGCCCAGTCGGCGACTGGCTTTGGAGGCCAGATTTGAAATGTAGTTTTTCCAGGAAAGATCATGGCAGATAGTGAGACCCAAAAGCTTGAGTGACAGAACTTCTTGGAGAGGATTATTCAGAAAGTGGATGGGAGGGTTGTCCAGTCGGTCTTTTCGGAGAGACATCGTAAGAGTGTGAGATTTGTCAGGATTGAAAGACATGTTCCACTTGTTTGCCCAGTCTGTGATTTTGTCAAGGTCTGCAGAGAGTGATGAGGCTGCAGACTGCCGATCTGAGGGATGAAGAATGGAGCGACAGAGAGTAGAGTCGTCAGCAAAGAGATAGAGAGGATTTTCAAGAGAGTCAGAGAGATCATTGATGAAGACCAGAATAAGCACAGGGCCCAGAACACTGCCTTGGGGAACTCCAGCCTGAAGAGGAAGAGGAGATGAGAGAAACCCATTCAGGGCCACACGTTGACTACGACTAGAGAGGAAGTCCACCAGCCATGCGTGGAGATTTCCATGGATACCAAAAGAGGAGAGTTTGGTGAGCAGAGTGGGGTGCCAGCCTGTATCGAAGGCACGTGATATGTCAAGGGAGACTGCTCTAATTTCCTGTTTGGCATTGAGGACCTCCATCCATTGTTGAGAAAGCAGAAGCAGCATGTCCAGAGTGGAGTGTCCAGGTCTGAAACCAAATTGATGATCAGAGATCAAGCCATTGGAGAAGAGGAAAGATTTCATATCTGAAGCAATGATGGATTCCATGACCTTGCTGATAATTGGGAGAAGGCTGATTGGTCTGTAGTTGCTGGGATCTGTTTTTGCACCTTTTTTGTGCAAAGCGGTGATGTTGGCAGATTTCCAAGCAGATGGAAGATGACCTTGAGCAAAAGAGAGGGTGAAGAGAACAGAGAGAGGGAGTGAAAGAGTGGAAGAACATGATTTTAGGACCCGTGGGCTGATGCCGTCAGGTCCAATTGCAGAATCAGAGTCGAGGGTTGACAGACACTTTTCCACCTTGTCAGGAGGAAAGGACACAGAGTCCAGGAGCAGCTGGGTACGACTGGGTACGGTGGGTACAGAGAGGGATGGGTTTGGGACACAAGATTTAGAGGCAAACACAGAGTTGAGGCATTCGGCTTTTTCACGTGTGGAGTCAGCTGTGTGGCCATTTAAGGTGAGGGAGGGGATGGAGGGGGAACAAACACCAGAAACAGATTTTACCAGACGCCACCAGGATTTGGAAGAGGGAGACAGATAAGAGAGTTCGGTCCTGAGGACGGAGAGATATTGTTTCCTGGCTCTCCTGAGGGTGGACACACACTTGTTTCGGGCTTTGTGAAAGGAAATGAGATTTCCTTCCGTTGGATTTGCTTTCCAGGAGACGAAAGCAAGTTGTTTCTGGGCAATAGCCTCACCACAAGATTCCGTGTACCATGGACAGGAGGAAGGGTATGACAACTGAAGACGAGAAGGGATAAAACTGTGCATGAGAGAGAGCAATTTACTTTGGAAGAATTCCCAGGATGAGTTGATGTCAAAGGCAGTAGAGATGGGAGACCAGTCCAGATGATTGATGGCTGCTTGAAGACCGTGCCAGTTGGCCTGAGTGAAATGCCAGACTCGTCGACGCTGAGGAGGCTCTCTGAAAATGGTCAGAGAGATGTCCACTTTAACAAGCACATGATCAGAAGAGCCGATTGGAGCAGTATCCCACTAATAGGCCGGATCTGCATCGAGGACACGTGACAAAATACGACTTTTTTTTTTACATGCTTTTCAACTTTTTTTCTTTAAACAATCGGTGTGGTTCTTTTCTTTAAATAATGGGTGTGGTCCAATAATGGGTATGGTCCAATAATAGTCTATCCGATGGATCGGTGTGGTGGAATCATGGGTGTGGCCGATCGGATGGATCGGTGTGGCTCCATCTTGGGAGTGGTCCATCATGGGTGTGGTCGATTGGATGGCTGTGGTCGATCGGATGGGTGTGGTGCCGATGGTCACTGAGGGTAAGGTTTGGAGACAAACGGGGGTTGGGGGACAAATTCACCAAAACCCACACCGACTGTGTTCGTCTGCACCGAGCGGGGGTGTGGGGTGCAGGACGCGAGGGGTGCGCCGGGGCGTTGTACCGGTGCGTGGTACGCCCAGACATTAACCAAAATCTCATCGGCTTGTTATTGTCATCTACCCAACTCATCCACCACGTTTTGTCATAATCCATCCATAACTTTTTTAGACATTGCTATGTACGGTATATCGTTTTTTGACCCGATCTTTCAATGGTCAAGAATCACTTGAAAAGAATATTGTATCCGGATCTGGATGTTCACCAAAATCTAATCAATTTGTCATTGTTACACACCCAACTTGTCCACCAAGTTTCGTCCAAATCCGTCCATAACGTTTTGAGGTATCCTCCTCATAGACAGACAGACAGACAAACAAACAGACAAAGACGGGTGAAAACATCGGATGTTCTATCCACTTCAAACAAACTTCTATCCACTCATCCCAACCCTCTCTTCCTCATATGTGGCGACTTCAACTGTCATCATGCCAGCTGGCTGGGTGTGGGTTCATCTCTCACCAGCCATGGCACCTCAGCAAAGGACTTCTGCGACTCACTGGGATTGACACAATCTGTCAATTTCCCGACCCGGATCTCAGCCAATGGTGTATCTTCTCTTCTAGACTTGGTAATGACAAACTTCCCTGCTAATGTCTGCTGCTCTTCTTCTGCTCCAATCGGTTCTTCTGATCATGTGCTTGTCAAAGTGGACATCTCTCTGGCCATTCTCAGAGAGCCTCCTCAGCGTCGACGAGTCTGGCATTTCACTCAGGCCGACTGGGACGGTCTTCAAGTAGCCATCAATCGTCTGGATTGGTCTCCCATCTCCACTGCCTCTGACATCAATTCTTCCTGGGAATTCTTCCAAAGCAAACTGATCTCTCTCATGCACAGATTTATCCCATCTCGCCTTCAGTTGTCTTACCCTTCCTCCCGTCCATGGTACACTGAATCTTGTGGTGAGGCAGTTGCCCTGAAACAACTTTAGTGGGGCGGCTTAGCCCAAATATTCAAAAGAATTGTGCATTTTGTGAAACAAGCACCAAATTTGGCACAAATGTACATTGGCACAAAACACATTAATTTGGCACAAAACACATTAATATGTTGCGAACATTTTCAGATATTGGGCCACTTGAAATTCCGTAATTTTTTTTTTCAAATTTTTTCAAATTTCGTAATTTCAAATTTTTCGGGTGACACCGTCACAATTTCGGTTTGGCCCACTCTTCTTGTGCAAACTGCTCCAGTTCTCCCAGATTTGAAGGGTGCCTTCTCCCAACTGCTGTTTTCAGATCTCCCCACAAGTGTTCAATGGGATTTCGATCTGGACTCATTGCTGGCCACTTCAGAAAGGTCCAGCGTTTTGTCTTGAACCATTCCTGGGTGCTTTTTGAAGTGTGTTTGGGATCATTGTCCTGCTGCAAGATCCAAGACCTTCGACGGAGACCCAGCTTTCTGAGATTGGGTTGAACATTGCGCTCCAAAATACCTTGGTAATCTCCTGATTTAATGATGCCGTGCACACATTCAAGGCACCCAGTGCCAGAGGCAGCACAGCAACCCCAAAACATCACTGCACCTCCTCCATGTTTGGCTGTAGGGAAGGTGTTCTTTTCTTTCAAGGCTTTATTTTGTTTTCTGGAAACAGAGATGATGTGCTTTACCAAAAAGCTCTAATTTGGTCTCATCTGTCCACAGGACATTCTTCCAGAAGGATTTTCACTTGTTCAGGTGTATTTTGGTAAACTCCTGTCGGGATTTATTATGTCTCTCTCTCAGCAGTGAGCTCCTACCATATAAACACCTTTCATTGTGTTGGCGATGGATGGTGTGAGTTTAAACTGTCGTACCTTGTGTCTGATGGTCAACTTGAATATGTTTGGCAGTTGATCGATGTGCTTTCTCCATCATTTGAACAATCCTTAGCTTCAATCTTCGATCAGGTTTTCTGTTGTGGCCACGTCCAGGGAAGTTAGCTACAGTGCCATGGGCCTTAAACTTCCTGATAACATTGCGTACGGTGGCGCAGGAACATCAATGTCTCTGGAGATGGAGTTGTCGCCTTGAGATTGTCCATGCTTGGCTATAATCTTGTTTCTGACCTGCTCAGACAATTCTCTGGTTTTCTGTCTTTTCTCCATGCTCATTGCGGTACACACAGTGCCACAAAACAGCCGAATGACTCCTTTTCTCTTTTCAAACTGGTTGAATGAGTGATTTTTATATTGCAGGCACCTGCAATTCACCACAGGTGAGTTCAATTCCAAAGTAAAGGAGAATCACCTGCTTGAAATATAATTATTTCTAACAACTTCTGAAAGGTGCCAATAATATTGTTTGGGCCATTTTAGGATTTCTGTGTGGAATAAGCTAAGATTTAGTAATTTTTTCAGCTTTTTTTGTTTTGTTCCACTTGAAACCAAAGAAATACATACAGTATGTGGATAACAAAATATTTTTTCATTTCAACAATTTTCTGGAAGAAATGGTGCATTATTTGAAAAAAGTGAAAGGGTGCCAATATTTTTGGCCACGACTGTACAAAAAGTTGCCTTATTTTAGTACTGGATGATAGTTTCATCACCTTAGCCACATTACTTCAGGAACAGGTAGCTGCACAGGCTCCTTTTATATCATGTTCCTTAAGACATCTCTTTTAGGATCTGGGGCCTACCTGTGCATTTTGTGAAATGAAAGAAATGCATCACTGCAGCTCCTTTTTACATGAACCTTGCTAGTATAGTATTGTGAAACACCAAGTTACCCATATTGAATCACAAATAAAAGTAGATTACACAATTTGATGGATTCTGTACCTTATTTTGGCCAATTGTTTCATTTCTAGCGTTTCTGAGATACCCATTTGTGTCTCAGCTTCATGTTACTGCCAATTGTATGCACAACAGCACCTTGAGGAAATGCAGCTCATCAAGAAGAAACTTCCTCACTCTGCTTACTGTTTATCTTCAAGGTATTGTGGCACACTTGACGGCATTTATATGTTAATCTGCATCTATTTGATGATTACGGTATATTTCATCCCAGGTATGTTTCATCCCTGGTGGGAAAATATAATTGGTTTACAAACTTTAAAAGACTATGAAATTAAGGGCATCCAAAGAAATGCAAAATGTTTTTTTTTATGTCTCCGTCGATAAAGTCGTCGGAGGCATTATGTTTTCCGGTTGTCCGTCTGTCTCCTTCCGTCCGTCCATCCGTACGGGCGAAACCTCGTTTTTCTCAGCAACCATATGTCCGATTGAGACTAAACTTTCAGGGTAGGAGTGACACCCATGCAGAATGTTTTTATGATAATTGTGACGTCATAGGTCATGTGTGGTATGGCAGCCATCTTGGATTAAAAGCAAATAATTAAAAAAATATTTCTCAGAAACCTGTGAATGGAAAAATTTGAAACTTGGCACATTGTCAAGTACTCCCAATGGGGAACAAAAGCATGATAATGATGACATCATAGGTGAAGTGGTGTACCAGCCAAAATGGTTTAATCGAATGTCTTATCCTAAAAATCTGAAATTGCATGCACATGATCTATGACCCATTTGTATAGAAATATTAAATTTATCATAGGTCACATGGTTTGGCGCCCATATTGGATTTAAGGAAAATATGAAATAATCATATCTCTGAAACCGCTCACCCTATTGATGCGAAATTTTACAAATATCATCTCACAGCACTGTTGCATATACTGTAGTTTGAAAATGATGATTTCATAGGTCACGTGGTTTGGCAGCCATCTTGGAAAGAAAAACGAACCTTATCCGATCAACACGAAACTTCACAAACGTGATCCCCTACCCATACATATGCAGAGTGGTGGCATCTACCCATTGTGGGACTATGTGGAGGCATAGTGGCGACACAGTCGCATTGTTCTAGATGGCAATGGCCGAGTATACAGTAGAAGTTGCTTTTGATTACCTCGGCCACTGAAGATGGATGGAGCTTAGGTTTTCACCCTTGTTACTTGGCAAAAAAACATTTTTTTAACAAGTATGTTGATCACTCCGGTTTGTGTGTTTGTTTGTTTGTGCGTTTGTCTGTCCGCTCATTTATACTTGCCTACAGGTCACAATTTTAAACGGATCTTCACGAAACTTCACCAAATGGTAGAGTTTGTGGTCCGAAAAATCCTACATATTTTTGAGGTCAAAAGGTCAACATAGGCCAAAGGTCAACCACTCTTTTTCAAATTTCTAAAATCATCAATTTTCATCTGATTGACTTGAAATTTGAATAGGATTTTCATATCAGCTAACTGAATTCAACCACCAACTATTTTTAAGATCAGCGTCGGCCAAAAGGTCAACATAGGCCAAAGGTAACAATTTCCAATTTCTAAAATCCTCAATTTTCATCCGATTGACTTGAAATTTGAATGGGATTTTCATATCAGCTCACTGAATTCGCCCAACAACTATTTTTGAAATCAACAAAGGCCAAAAGGTCAACAGGCCAAAGGTCAACAACAATTTCCAATTTCTAAAATCCTCAATTTTCATCCGATTGACTCGAAATTTGAATGGGATTTTCATATCAGCTAACTGAATTCGCCCAACAACTATTTTTGAAATCAACAAAGGCCAAAAGGTCAACAGAGGCCAAAGGTCAACAACAATTTCAAATTTCTAAAATCGTCAATCAGCATAGGCCAAAAGGTTTGTTGATCAGCATTGGCCAAAAGGTCAACATAGGCCAAAGATCAACAACAATTTCGAATTTCTAAAATCCTCAATTTTCATCCGATTGACTTAAAAATTGAATGAGATTTACATATCAGTTAACTGAATTCAACCAACAACTATTTTTGAGGTAAACATAGGTCACAAGGTCAACATAGGCCAAAGGTCAACCACTTTTTTCGAATTTCTAAAATCCTCAATTTTCATCCGATTGACTTGAAATCTCAATAGGAGTTGCATATCAGCTTACTGAAACCACCCACCAACTATCATTGCCGAAGATCACCGTTCATGTACGATATGTCAACAGCTGGGGATATACTGGATTAGGCATTTCCATATATGGAAAAAGTGTTTTTTTTAAGTGCCTGTATGAAACATTTTACAGATGTCCACTTTTTCCAATGCAAAATTTAAACCCAATTGTGAAGTCTGATGTTCAAACTTGAAAGAGGCTTCGTTCTCCATCTTGTTTCGGCTGGTATGATGCCTCCTCCTTTCAGCTGGTATTTATTTGCCATTGAAAATATATTCATATCTCCATGCCTCCAGCTATAAAGGACAGAGAATGTAATATTGAGAAATGAGTGTCAGGCACTGTCTTTGTTCAGAGAAGAAGAGATATTCGAACAATCAGTGGAAGAGATGGCGGACTGCAGTTCAGATTAACCTTCCTGATTAAACTGCCAGATGCTGTGGCGCCTTGGTGGTAACCTGAAAACTGCCAGAGTCAGACACTTTCAAGAGGTCACGATCTGAGGAACTAAGAGGGAATTGAGGAAGAGAAATAAATGTTGAAAGTGAGGGTGGACATGATCAAGTCTAGCAGAAAATGGGAGCCATTAAGAGAAATATGGATTGGGGATCCAATACATTGAGGAAGGCCTAAAAGGCCTTTGCTGCAATACCATGTATGAGGAATGACACCAAAACAGCTGTGTAATTCTGGCAGTAAAAGTCACCACAGATTAGGAGAATAGAGCTGAGGGTTCAGGGCATAGTAAGGAGATACAGTTCACTGATACAGAGTCATCACAATGGGGAGGGTAGAAGACCACAAACATACCGTACACAAAATGGCGCTGCTGAAAGTAACACAGATCCAAAGAACTTCTACAGGGATTTAGGGTGGGCTAAGGCTGGAGGAAAAGGTGCTCCTGATGTTGGCCAAAACACCACGACCAGTAAGATCATTGGGTCTATCCAAACAATAAATGGAATAATCATGGAGGAAGATGGGCAAGTCTGGGATATCCTATGGGAGAAAGGTTTCTGTTGGACAGATTATATCTCTGGATGATGTAGAAACCTGTTGAGAATTAGCTCTTGAGATTGGAGTGTAGGCCTCTGTATTATAGTGGATGAGGTGGAAAGCATTTGGTGGTGAAAAACTGGGTGAGAAAACAAAGGGGGAGGAATTGTGGAGGTAAAGAATTGCTGGCGTTGAATGCATGGGGGAGGGGGCGATGGAGGGATGGGTGGAAGCATGGACAGTTAAAGAGGCAGGAGCAGACCTGAGGGGTTGTGAGGGAGGGATAGATGTGTGTGCGTGCTTATTACAACAAGGTGGTTAACTTTTCTGAACACCAATGTCAGCAATATGGACATACACATCATGACTGGGATGAAGAGAAAGGCAATTGAATGCTGTGTAGAAGGCTGCGCTACCTGTGTGGTGGATTGTTGTGAATGGGTATATATACTGCCCAGGTAGGGGGAAGCAAAAATAGCAGTAAGTATGGATACAACAACACAACAACATGCATTTTAAGGCCATGTTCCCTGCTAGAGCGGGGGTTAGCCTTGCGGTCCCCATGACAATCTTCTCCATTTTACCCTATTTTCTGCATCTCTCCTTGTTAACCCCCTTGCCCGCATTTCTTCTTCCACCATCTTTAGCCAAGTCTTTCTCGGTCTTCCCCGTCCTCTACTTCCTTCTACATTAACTTCCATCACTCTTCTCAACCAGTCACTTTCATCCTTCCTCAATATATGACCAAACCATCTCAACCTGTTCCTCTTCACAGCATCAATCACAGGCAATATTCCCATCATCTTTCGCAATTCATCATTTGTCTTCCTCTCTCTCAACGATACTCCGCACATCCATCGAACCATTCGCATTTCCACCCTTTCCAGCCTTCGTTGCTGCTCTACGTTCATTACCCATGTCTCGCTCCCATAAATCATAACACTTCTCACACATGCAGCATACACCTTTCCCTTCAGCTTCAGCGACACTCTCCTCCTCATCAGCACGCCACTCAGTTCCCGAAACTTCTTCCATGCACATCTCACTCGAGCAACCGTTGCCGAGTCTGATCCACCTTCTCCATTCAGCATGTCTCCGAGGTAGCAAAATGTTTTCACACCTTCCAGCTTCACACCGTCTCCAATATCCAACTCAACATTTCCTCCATCTGCAGCTCCCTCTGTGCACACCTTACATTTGAATGTAGCTGCCACACTGGTTAATGACCCTCTCAGACCACTACATTTTTGATGAACCCACTCAGCACACATTGTACATTGAATGGAGTTCACTCCGACACCCTTCCTGCACACAGCACACGGCCACTTCCCAGTTCTTTCCACCTCACCACATGCTTTACCACTTGCCATCACCTTTGTCTTTCCGATATTCACCTTCAGACCTTTTGTCTCCATACATTCCTTCCACTTGTTCATCTTTTCCTTCAGTCCATCCATACTTTCCGCAATCAACACCAGATCATCTGCATACAACAACTCCCACGGTAAACCCTCCTTTACGGTCTGAGCCAGCACCTCCATCACAGCTACAAATAGTAGTGGACTTAGTACCGACCCCTGATGCACTCCCACCTTCACCTCAAACACACCACTGTTCCCGTCCTTCGTCCTTACAGCTGTGCGTGCTCTTTTGTACATTGCCATCACTACTCTGATCAACCATTCCTCCACTCCTAACTTCCTCAATGCCCATGTCAATACTTTGCGTGGAACCCTATCAAATGCTTTCTCCAGATCAACAAACCCAAAAAACAACTTCTTCCTCTTATCCATGTACTTCTCCTGCAACTGCCTCACAATGAAAAGCGCATCTGTCGTTCCTCTTCCTGGCATAAATCCAAACTGCATTTCGTCGATCTTCACTTTCTTCCTTATCCTCCTCTCCAACACCCTTTCCAATACCTTCATTCCATGCTCCAATAACTTTATCGCTCGGTACGAGCCACACTCCAGAGGGTCACCTTTCCCCTTGTATAGAGGGATGAGGGTACTCAGTTCCCAATCCACTGGAATGCGGCCTTCTTTCACCACCAGATTACAGATCTCTGTCATTCTCTTCACACCCCAACTTCCTGCTGCCTTCAACATATCTCCCACAACTCCAATCGGCCCTCCCGCTTTTCCACTCTTCATTGCTTTTATCGCTTCCTCAACTTCCTTCTCAGTTATCTTCTCTGCCGGTCCTAAAACTGGGTTACTCTCTATGTTGCCATCCCATTCATTCTCTGTATTCAACAGCATTTCCATATATCTTTTCCATCTTCCTTTAATTCCATCTGGGTCGACAACGATTTGTCCCACTTCATCCTTCAAGCAACTCACCCCCATCACATCACACCTCTCTTTCGCTATCTGCTTTGCAATCCTGAATACTGCTTTCTGACCCTCTTCCGAATCCAAGCATTCTCCGAACATTTTCCTACATGCCTCCTGCGCCTTTGCTACCTCTTTCTTTGCAGCCTTCCTGGCTGCCTTATAACTTTCATGCTCTGCTGTTTCTGCTCCCGTACCCTTCGCCTTCTGCCACTCTTTGAACTTCTTCCTCTTCTCGTCAATCCTCTTTCCAACCTCAACATCCCACCACCATGTTTCCGAGTGCCTCGGTGGTCCTTTTGTCCATCCACATACCTCACCAACAGCTCCCAACAGACTAGCTTTCATTGACATCCAACCACTTTCAAGCTCAACCACATCATCCTCTACCCTACTCAGCCTCTCTTTTAATGTCTCCCTTACTGTCACCTCTTTCAACCTCCACACCTTCATTCTCGGTTGGTACTTCACCCGCCGAGCTCTCCTCGCACCTTTCACCCTTATGTCGCAGACAACCAAGTGGTGCTGTGAAACAGCCTCCTCCCCCGGGATCACCTTTGTGTCCCGGAGGTGCCCCCTATCTCGCCGACGCACCATCAGGTAGTCAACGGTTGTCGTCGACCCACCTGACGTGTATGTAACAAGCTTATTGTCCTCTTTCTGGAACTGAGTATTACAAATCAACAAATCAGCTCCATCAGCAAACTCCAAAATCCTTTCACCTTCTCCATTTCTCACACCATATCCGTAACCCCCATGAACTCCCTCAAAACCATCCATACTCCTTCCCACATGTCCATTCAGGTCTCCTCCCACCACAACAACTTCCTCATCTTTCACGTTTTCCATCAGCTTCTCTATCGCACACCAGAACTTGTCCTTCTCTTCATCGCTTCGACCAACCTGTGGAGCATATCCCGAGATGACGTTCACCAAGAGCTTTCCAATCATCATTTTCACCATCATCAACCTATCACTCACTCTAGTCACACTCACCACACTGTCTACAAACTCCTCAGAAAACAGGACACCAACACCATTCACGCCCTCCGGGCACCCTTGCCACACAAACTTGTATTTCTGTCCCTGCCTACCCTTCACCATTCTCACACCACTTCCCTTCCATCTCGTCTCTTGCACACAACATATGTCCACTCTTCTTCTGACCAATACTTCCACCACTTCTCCTGATCTCCCTGTCATTGTCCCCACATTCCATGTCCCAAACCTCAGAAACCGATCTCCACTTCGGGCTGCACCCTGCCCATATGTACTTGTGATTGTCATGGTTCTCTTTTTGAGGCAATGTTTTTATGGCCGGATGCCCTTCCTGACGCCAACCCTCTTAGTCGTCTCTTACGACACGCCGGGATACGGTGTACCTATTCTGACCAGGGTACACACTGGGAAACGTTTAAAACATGTAAATTCTGGGGGGGGGGGGGGGGGCGTCAGCATCACGGCTGCGGTTTAAACATATTCCAACAATATCCAAAGTAAGTATGGATGGAGAATGGTAAAGGATCAGAGGAGGAGATTAAATAATGAAAGATTGGCTATAATTCACATGAGTAAGCAGCAGAACCAGAATACACATGAGAGAATGAAAAGGTGGAATGAAGAATTTAACATTTTTGTGTGGGGTGGGAAGGGTGGAAGCAGACAATTGATAGAGAATGAAGAAAACTGGAGATCTGGTCAAATATCAAAAGCAAAAAATAGCTAAAAAGAAAAAGAAAGATAGTGCATAAGAAAGTCTTGGGATCAGGAGAGCAATTGTAAAAGTAGTGTTAGGAGGGGGGAAGATGGCAGGTAGTTTTATCTTCACAAGGCGGAGTAAGAGAAGGAATTAGAGGGAGGAAAGTGGGTAAAAGCAGAGATGTAGAAGGATAAGAGGAAGAGTGTAAAGAAGAAAATGAACAAACAGGGCAGCTAGACCACATAACAGTAATCCAAAAGAGGCGAAATGACTATGTTAAGGACTTGGAGGTGGAGCATTAGACACGAGCTCTTAAGTTGATAGAATGAACATTAACAACAGGTGGACAAAATTAATACAATCACAGGAACTCAGCTTATTGTGAAACGTAGGTACATGTTTTGAGCCAGAACCAGGAAGCCTAACATTTACAAAATTGAGAAAATGTCAAAGCCTAAACTATAATGAACAAGAAAGAGCAATCAGAGATCGCAAACCCTCGCCAGGATGTATTGCCAGTGGTTTTTAAGGCGTTTGTGTTAAAACAAATATGGCCGCCGAACCACGTGACCAATGACGTCATCATTATTTTTTTTCTAAACTAATTTATTCCTAGATTATGCTCAAGAACTTTCATCTTCATAGGATGAAGTTTTGTACTTGCCGAATTATGACGTCATAATGGAGGCACCTATGACATCATCATTATCATATTTTATTCCCCATGGAGAGGTCTTTACAATGAGTCATGTCTCAATTTTTTTCTATTCAGCGCTTTCGGAGATATAGAGGTGCAAATTTTTTAGTTTTTCCAAGATAGCGGCCGAACCACGTGACCTATGACGTCATAATGATCGTTAAAAAATTAAACAGGTGGAGTTGCACCTATGGTGAAAATTTCCTGGTCAATCGAACCAACGGTTGCCAAGAAAATCATATTTATTCTGTGCGGACAAACAAGCAAACAAACAGACAAACAAACAAATGAAAAATCGGTCAGAGATCGAGGACTTGCCGGAATTAAAAATATGGCGGCCGAACCACGTGACCGATGATGTCATCATTATTTGCTTTCTAAACTAATTTATTCCTAGATTATGCTCAAGAAATTTCATCTTGATCGGATGAAGTTTTGTACTTGTCGAATTACGACGTCATAATGGGGGCACCATTATGTGGTCACGTCATAATGGAGGCACCTATGACATCATCATTAACATATTTTATTCCCCATGGAGAGTTCTTTACAATGAGCCATGTCTCAATTTTTTCTATTCAGCACTTTTGGAGATATAGAGGTGCAAAGTTTTTTTGGTTTTTCCAAGATGGCGGCCGAACCACGTGACCGATGACGTCATCATTTTTTTTTCTCCACCAGTTTATGCCGACATGGCGCTCAAGAAATTGCATCTTGATTTGATGAAGTTTTGTATTTGTTGAATTATCGAATTATGACATCATAATGAAGGCCTTGGGCTGAGAGAGTTAAAAAAATTGGGCACAGTCTATTCCAGTGCAAGACAAATATGTGTGTAAAGTATGGCGATTCTATGTGCAACGATGTAGAAGTAGTACTGTGCACAAACAGACAGACAGACAAACAGACTAGAAATCGGTCAGAGACCGAGGACTTGCCGGAATAAAAAATTGACGTCATCATTATTTGTTTTCTAAACTAATTTATTCCTAGATTATGCTCAAGAAATTTCATCTTGATTGGATGAAGTTTTGTACTTGTCGAATTATGACGTCAGAATGGAGGCACCTATGACATCATAATTAACATATTTTATCCCCCATGGAGAGCTCTTTACAATGAGCCATGTCTCAATTTTTTCTATTCAGCACTTTCGGAGATATAGAGGTGCAAAGTTTTTCGGTTTTTCCAAGATGGCGGCCGAACCACATGACTAATGACGTCATCATTCCTTTCTTTTTTTCTCCACCAGTTTATGCCGACATGGTGCTCAAGAAATTGCATCTTGATTGGATGAAGTTTTGTACTTGTCGAATTATCGAATTATGACGTCATAATGGAGCCTGGTGCCTGGTGTTGGCTTAGCGGCTAGGGTGCAAGCTTAGGATCCTAGGATCCTGGGTTTGAATCCCGGTCGATCGCTGAATTAACGCCAGGGGGGTTGACTCAGCCTGTTCATCCTTCCGAGGTCGGCTAATTGAGTACCAGTTCACTGGTAATTCCCTGTTTGTCGTAAAAAGGCGACAAACAGGGTTGGCGGCAGGAAGGGCATCCAGCCGTAAAACATGGCTTCAAAAAGGGGACCAGCAACAACAAACAACAACAACAACCACGGTGCCCGAAAAAGGCCAACCCCCGCTTTGTGGGGAAAAATGGCCTCTAAAGGTGGTTTTTATTTTATTTTTTATAATGGAGGCCTTGGGCCAAGAGAGTTAAAAATTGGGCACAGTCTATTCCAGGGCAAGACAAGTATGTGTGTAAAGTATGGTGATGCTATGTGCAACGGTGTAGACGTAGTACTGTGCACAAACAGACAAACGGACAGACAGACAAACAGACAGACAGACAGACAGACAAACCAACCAACCAACATACTTGCTGGAATCTTTTCAGGCAAGTAACAAACGGACTGAAATGCAATACCCTCTCCTCAGGCGAGGGTAATAAGAACACCATCAGCAAGTTGAACTCTCGGTGGAAGATGAGCAGCAATGACATAATGGATTATCCACAAATTGCATGCATCATGGGAAACCACAAATGTGCAACAGTAGCACAAATCAGGGCATTTTCAAGTAACATTTGGCCAGTGACTTTGTACAAAGATCTAAAGGTGGCCTTTTGTCAACCTTTTCACATGGTATGAAGCATCACAACTCACCTTAATTGTTTATACTGTACTTGGCAGATGCAGGTCGACGTCTTGGTGCAACTGAACTCATCCTGATGCAGGTCGAGTCGAAAACCATCGTGCGATGGTGCATCTGGTGTCACTGCATCTTGAGAACACGAGCCTGCATTTAAAAGAACAAGAATGACCGCACTGTGGTCACAACCTGCGACAAAATTGGGTAACGTACGGATTGGGAAACGCACATTTAAAACACTCTTAAAAGCTGAGCAGCACAATTGGGAAACACATTTAATGCGCTATTAAATAATTAACTCGACACCTCCATGTCACCCTCCTCACGGTTATATCAGAACGAGTTGATTCCTCACACAGTCATGAATTACGTAATGCTATTTTTTGGTAATTTGTGCAATGTAATGCTTGATTACATAACACTAGCAACGGTACCGGCCATACGGGTGGGGCTTCAATTGGGAGGCCTAAATGAAAAGACAAAATATCAGAAATTGAAGGCGTTTTTTTTATTTTAAACGATTTATATAAACATCCGTTAAATCCATCACACGCAAATCATCAAAATCTAAACAGTATTTGTAGAATTTCAATAAAAGCCACATCACTGTTCATATCGGTAAATATTATTCCATCATGTTTGGAAAAACTGGAAAACTGGAAAATTGGAAAAATTTTCCTGATTGGAAAAACAATAATAATAATAATAATGCATTTATTTTATATAGCGCTTTTCAGGAAGCCAATAGCCTATTTTACTCCAGGAGGTCCCAGGATTACCCACCCAAAATTTCGTTGCGATCGATTCAGCCGTTTTTGTGGTATTTTTGAACGGACAGACAGACAATTGGTGAATTATAGTAAGATAACACTTGATTACAGTGCATTATGACGTACCTACCGTGCATTCTTACAGGCTTGATTAAACCTTACTATTATTCGACATGTGATTATATTTTTTGCGTACACTCATTGTGAATAACACTCGACTCAAACAAAGCCAATTATAGAAATTTGACGCAACAAACCCAGGCAGTGCTTAATCAACAGAGGCCTACAGACCTAATGTGCTCAGCCCACCAGAAAACCAAGATGGTGGCCATATTATTTCGTCTCAGTGCTATGGTGGGTGGAGTCAAGCCACAGATCTGGGTGTGGTCTGGCAGCTGTTCAACCAATGGGTGCACATTTTTTAAAAATCGACCCTCAACAAGAACCCAAACAACTACACCACCAACAGCAACACAAAGCTCTTGTAGACCCGTGACATGCCACAGGCAGGTAAGAACCATTGTTAATCTGTCATTAGTACAAGCAGGTCGAGAAAATCCCACAGTTGAGTTAAGTGGTTACAAGGTCACATAGTGTGAAACAATTGACATAAAGGCCGCCCCAGGATAGTGGGGTTAACCGAATCATAGAAACAGTTAAAGTAAAGATTAATACATGCACACACTTACAAAAACTACTCATACAATTCAAATAGATTCTCACAATATTCCAATTGGAGCTCATTGGAAATGGAATGAGACTTTTTTTTTTAATAGGACAGAAAATGAACGCAGCCATCCACATATATGTTGTAGCCAGAAATTAATAGAATGAACGAGTAAAGATATTGAGCTTTTCTCGTTAAACCACGTTTGCATATTTTGAGCCAAATAATGTACGAAGGTATATAGTACGAAATCAAAGGGGGTACGGAAATTTATGGAGGTAAGTTTGACCCCAGAGAAAATGAGTGCTTAAGCAATGATTAAAAATAAATCTGTGGAATGTATTATAAGATCACACCAGAGAGCGTGATGAGAGATTAATTGCAGGTGGAAGGAAGTTGGGATTCTGTAATGGACTCAAAAGCCTGCTTTCCCATCAAAGCATTTTTGAAGGACAGGTGGTTCAGACTATGAATTTGAGTTCAATCCAACCTCTCTTTAGGACACTCGGGGAAGGAGATGAGACCCAACAAAGTGAGGGTAATAAGGAATTGTGAACATCGCAGCATTATAGACCTGATAATAATAATAATAATAATAATTCATTTATTTTGTATAGCGCTTTTCCAGAAGCCCAAAGGCGGTCACCACGTCACGCGGCACGAATGCGCGCCTGTGTCGTTGGAGGTATTGACTTATATAGGGTTGGTTTTCTAAGGCTGTAGGCCGCACCTCATTTTGTCGAATAAAGTGGTATGCGGGTGGTTCCGGTATTTGGGACCGTAGGGACGGAAAGTGCAGGTACGGGGTGCTTGGCACTCCCCAGCCGGCCCGCTCTGAAGGTTCGGATCGGGACACCGGGATTCATTCCGGTCGCCCGGTCGGCCCGGACGTGGGGGTGCGGGGCCTGTCACGGAACGTCAAAACAAACTCCTCCCTCCCATCCCATCACCCTCCCATCACCCTGCCCCATCACCCTGCCCCATCACCCTCCCCCATCACCCTCCCCCATCACCCTCCCATCACCCTGCCATCACCCTCCCATCACCCTCCCATCACCGTGCCATCACCCTGCCATCACCCTCCCCCATCACCCTGCCATCACCCTCCCCCATCACCCTCCCCCATCACCCTGCCATCACCCTGCCCCATCACCCTCCCCCAACACCCTCCCCCATCACCCTCCCCCAACACCCTCCCCCATCACCCTCCCATCACCCTGCCATCACCCTGCCATCACCCTCCCATCACCCTCCCCCACCACCCTCCCATCACCCTCCCATCACCCTGCCACCACCCTCCCATCACCCTGCCATCACCCTCCCATCACCCTGCCATCACCCTCCCATCACCCTCCCATCACCCTCCCATCACCCTGCCATCACCCTCCCATCACCCTCCCCCATCACCCTGCCATCACCCTGCCATCACCCTCCCATCACCCTTTATTGGACCATTTGACTTCTATAGGGTTGGTTTTCTAAGGCTTATATCAGGATATTAACTTATATCAAATAAGTCTTTTAAGGTGAAAGCGCGATGACGTCACCACGTCACGCGGCACGAATGCGCGCCTGTATCGTTGGAGGTATTGACTTATATAGGGTTGGTTTTCTAAGGCTGTAGGCCGCACCTCATTTTGTCGAATAAAGTGGTATGCGGGTGGTTCCGGTATTTGGGACCGCAGGGACGGAAAGTGCAGCCGGCCCGCTCTGAAGGCTCGGATCGGGACACCGGGATTCATTCCGGTCGCCCGGTCGGCCCGGAGGTGGGGGTGCGGGGCCTGTCACGGAACGTCAAAACAAACGGCCTGCCGGGGCCGCCCAAAAGTCGGGCGTGAGGGGCGCGTCCACTAATGGAACGCCTCTCGCTTCCCAGATCGAGGGCCACGTGGTCAGGAGAACCTCGTCCCTTCTGGTTGCCCTGCCGTCCCGCCGTGGGCGCTGGCAGGGTGTACTTCAAACTAAGCTTAAGTGTCAAGTGTTAAGTTCCTCCTTGCCCTCGCAAGGGAAAGGCTAGGGTCAAGCTCTTCCAAACTCCCATCACCCTGCCACCACCCTGCCACCACCCTCCCATCACCCTGCCATCACCCTCCCATCACCTTGCCATCACCCTCCCACCACCCTGCAATCACCCTCCCATCACCCTCCCATCACCCTGCCATCACCCTCCCATCACCCTTTATTGGACCATTTGACTTCTGTAGGGTTGGTTTTCTAAGGCTTGTATCAAATAATCAATTTATATCAAATCTTTTAAGGTGAAAGCGCGATGACGTCACCACGTCACGCGGCACGAATGCGCACCTGTGTCGTTGGAAGTATTGGCTTATATAGGGTTGGTTTTCTAAGGCTGTAGGCCGCACCTCATTTTGTCGAATAAAGTGGTATGCGGGTGGTTCCGGTATTTGGGACCGCAGGGACGGAAAGTGCAGCCGGCCCGCTCTGAAGGTTCGGATCGGGACACCGGGATTCATTCCGGTCGCCCGGTCGGCCCGGAGGTGGGGGTGCGGGGCCTGTCACGGAACGTCAACACAAACGGCCTGCCGGGGCCGCCCAAAAGTCGGGCGTGAGGGGCGCGTCCACTAATGGAACGCCTCTCGCTTCCCAGATCGAGGGCCACGTGGTCAGGAGAACCTCGTCCCTTCTGGTTGCCCTGCCGTCCCGCCGTGGGCGCTGGCAGGGTGTACTTCAAAATAAGCTTAAGTGTCAAGTGTTAGGTTCCTCCTTGCCCTCGCAAGGGAAAGGCTAGGGTCAAGCTCTTCCAAATTTCCAAACACTAGGAATCGGACATCTCAAATTAATTAATTAATTTGTTAACACATCTCAGTCGCCCGCGACCTCTCTAGCGCGGGCGTCGAACCAGTTCATTCCCGGTGCGACCGGGCCGAGTATCGGCCCGGCCGTGGCCGAAGCCGTTGATTCCGCCGTAGCACGCTAACGTGTAGGCTCGCGCGCCCCTGGTCCGCCGGGGCTCCGCGGGTGTCCTACCGTGCCTGGCTTGCCGGTGCCCGGGGACGGATCTCGCTGTCTAAACATGGTAGCGCTAGGCCAGTGGGACCGCCGGGACCCACGTGCACTCACATGGTGTTGTGCGCGTGGGCGGCAGTATCAGACCGGGGCGCCCAAAGGCGCCACGCACCCAAACGCTCCCCGGCTAAAGTTCATCCTGAAAGCGCCCACATTGTGCGGACAAACCAAGTCAAGGGCCACGTGGTCAGGAGAACCACACTGTGCCTATCGGCCGGCCTCAAAGACCGAAATTGTGACGGTGTCACCCGATCTGGGAAGCGAGAGGCGTTCCATTAGTGGACGCGCCCCTCACGCCCGACTTTTGGGCGGCCCCGGCAGGCCGTTTGTGTTGACGTTCCGTGACAGGCCCCGCACCCCCACCTCCGGGCCGACCGGGCGACCGGAATGAATCCCGGTGTCCCGGGTGTGAGGGGCGCGCCCACTAATGGAACGCCTCTCGCTTCCCAGATCGAGGGCCACGTGGTCAGGAGAACCTCTTCCCTTCTGGTTGCCCTGCCGTCCCGCCGTGGGCGCTGGCAGGGTGTACTTCAAACTAAGCTTAAGTGTCAAGTGTTAAGTTCCTCCTTGCCCTCGCAAGGGAAAGGCTAGGGTCAAGCTCTTCCAAATTTCCAAACACTAGGAATCGGACATCTCAAATTAATTAATTAATTTGTTAACACGTCTCAGTCGCCCGCGACCTCTCTAGCGCGGGCGTCGAACCAGTTCATTCCCGGTGCGGCCGGGCCGAATATCGGCCCGGACGTGGCTGAAGCCATTGATTCCGCCGTAGCCCGCTAACGCGTAGGCTCGCGCGTCCCCGGTCCGCCTGGGCTCCGCGGGTGTCCTACCGTGCCCACGTCGCCATGCTCGCTGAATAAGCGAGCCAGGCGTGGTGCCCGGGGACGGACCTTCGCTGTCTAAACATGGTAGCGCTAGGCCAGTGGGACCGCCGGGACCCACGTGCACTCACAAGTTGTTCTGCGCGTGGGCGGCAGTATCAGACTGGGGCGCCCAAACGCTCCCCGGCTAAAGTTCATCCTGAAAGCGCCCACATTATGCGGACAAACCAAGTCCGATTTCTAGTGTTTGGAAATTTGGAGTAGCTTGACCCTAGCCTTTCCCTTGCGAGGGCAAGGAGGAACTTAACACTTGACACTTAAGCTTAGTTTGAAGTACACCCTGCCGGCGCTCCCGGTGGGACGGCAGGGCAACCAGAAGGGACGAGGTTCTCCTGACCACGTGGCCCTCGATCTGGGAAGCGAGAGGCGTTCCATTAGTGGACGCGCCCCTCACGCCCGACTTTTGGGCGGCCCCGGCAGGCCTTTTGTTTAGACGTTCCGTGACAGGCCCCGCACCCCCACCTCAGGGCCGACCGGGCGACCGGAACAAGCCTTAGAAAACCAACCCTACAGAAGTCAAATGGTCCAATAAAGGGTGATGGGAGGGTGATGGCAGGGTGATGGGAGGGTGATGGGAGGGTGATTGCAGGGTGGTGGGAGGGTGATGGCAAGGTGATGGGAGGGTGATGGCAGGGTGATGGGAGGGTGGTGGCAGGGTGATGGGAGGGTGATTGGAGGGTGATGGGAGGGTGATGGCAGGGTGACGGAGGGTGATGGCAGAGGGTGATGGCAGAGGGTGACGGGGGAGGGTGACGGGGGAGGGTGACGGGGGAGGGTGATGGGAGGGTGATGGCAGGGTGATGGGGGAGGGTGATGGCAGGGTGATGGGAGGGTGATGGCAGGGTGATGGGGGAGGGTGATGGGGGAGGGTGATGGGGCCTCCCTATAGAAGTCAGTATCTCCCACCCACCCGTTGGGATTCCAGCCTTTCTACTGCATCTTAGATTAAGGGGAAGAATTTTTTCATATTCAGACAATTTAAACAATTCTCATACTCATTATCTCTCTCTTTCTCCCCCTCTCCCTCTCTCTAAAATTGACAACATCTGTATATTAACCCATGAAGTACTGGATTTATTTGTTCGTAGCCCAGAAATGTTTTTTTGTAATCGGCTTTTCTCCACCAATTAGAAGCAAGCTTTCATAAGTTACCCAGGGTATTATACATTGTAAGAAAGTCATGACTCGTTGGGTTCATGACAGTTTAAACTCATTTGCATACAAATAATGGCTAGAACACACCCATATAATGACCATATTTGGTAGGGCCACGATCATGGATCGTGGCCGGTCGACCTGTGCGTGTCGATCGATCATGATCGTGCCTCGGCATGTGCTATGGGTTAATCTGTAGGCCTATATTAAAGCAGCCGGATTTCTCTGTCTGTTTCTCTCTTTCCACCCATTGGTTGGACAGCTGGCCTGACTCCACCCACAATTGAATCTCAAAAATCAAATCATATGTCTGCCATTTTGGTCCCTACTTATAAGGCCTAGAGCTTCAGGCTTCATGCCTCTGGTGTGCATTCAAAGACTGAACAACGTGTCTTCTATCATGAAACAAGAAAGAGCAATCAGAGATTGCAGATCGTCACCAGGATGTGCTTGTGTGGTGTATTTTGTGGGGTGTTTATTAGCTGCTGTGTTTGTGTGGTTTATTGATGATGTAGATTTATGTTCAATCCAATATAGCTGCCAAGGCAAGTGACCAATGATGTCATCAATTTAATTCTCCAATATAATTTTTGTGTAGATCATGCTCAAGAATTTTCAAAGTAATTGGATCAAGCGTTCTACTTGTCTAATTATGATGTTAAAATGAAGGCACTTAATATATGTTGTTCCCTATGGGGAGTACTTGACAATGAGACGTTTTAATTTTTTCCATGGAGCGGTTTGGGAGATATAGAGGGGCAATTTTTTTCGTTTTTTTCCAAGATGGCGCCCGTACCACATGACATATGACATCATAATTATCATTAAACAATACCGAAAGTCTAACAGCAGCGTAGCCGGGCTTGTAAAATATTATAAACCACAAACACATATGATTAGCTTTTTTAAGAGTCGCTAATGCTGTTTGCAGCATTAAACAAAGAAATTTGGAGGAATCCAGACATCCGTGAGGTAAGTTTTACTTACAGAACTGAGGAAAGATCCACTGTAATCTATGCACCCCACAAGGATTGGGTTAATAACATCCTATCAAAAAACCGAGGCGAATTCCTTACTTCTGCTGTTGTTAGTACCATACGCCGCTTATCATTGAATCATGAACCATACACTGCTTCAATCCATTAACATTGTATTCAAGACATTGGGATTAAAGTGTTATGGTCATATTTACGATATTATTATAATTACTATTTTGAAAACTGTACCACTGAAATGATACACGACTGTGTTAAGAAACATGGGCTTAATTTGTCCGAAGCGGTCTGAAGGTGAGGCATAAAGCCTAAGGCCTATATGTACCATTTTGATGGAAGAGCCGTAACGCCGATGCTTTCAATATTTCGTGATCATTTTAACAATCAGTTTGTTTGTATTTCACACTGAATGAAAAACGTAGATGTAGACCATGGCGATTGTGATATATGACAGGTTCGATGATATGTTCGGCCTGAACGAAATTGGAATCAAAATGCCGGAGTGTGGAGAGTCAGCCACTGTATCGCAGTAATGTAATCAGACGTAATCACATCACCCTGTCATGTGACCAGATCCTCAGCTCTGATTGGTATACGTTTGAAGGGACATACATACGGATGGACAAACACTGTTCTAGACAGCTTCGCCCTCTGGGCTACTCCATAAAAATCTACAAGAGGAGGCACTCCTGTGGTGAAAATCCCTTGGCAATCGGACCAACAGTTGCACAGTAAGGCATACTCATTCTGTGCGGACAAATAGGCAGACAGATAAACAAACGGACCCAAATGCAATACCCTCTCCTCTGGTGAGGGTAATAAAGGTATGTTTTGAGGAAAGAAAGAAAAGGTACTGAGGAAAGAAAGGTAAAAGAAATGCTTTGATTACAACCCACATAGAGGAAATGAGGTAATGCATGTTTCGTTCAAAAATGATCGAGGCAGCGGTCCACTATACACTGCCCAAAGAAAACTTTCGTACTTGTGAAAAACACTGGTGGAAAAAAAACGGCAGGTTGTTGGACATAACTTTCGTTTTAATCTGACTTTTCAAGTCTGAATAGTGTGCAAATACAGGATTTATAAACAAAATGTATTTCACAATGGACATGTAATTCTTTATCTTCACATTTCACAATGGACATGCAATTCTTTATCTTCACATTTCACAATGGACATGTAATTATTTATCTTCACATTTCACAATGGACATGTAATTCTTTATATTCACATTTCACAATGGACATGTAATTCTTTATCTTCACATTTCACAATGGACATGTAATTCTTTATCTTCACATTTCACAATGGACATGTAATTATTTATCTTAACATTTCACAATGGACATGCAATTATTTATCTTCACATTTCACAATGGATATGTAATTCTTTATCTTCATATTTCACAATGGACATGTAATTATTTATCTTAACATTTCACAATGGACATGTAATTCTTCATCTTCATATTTCACAATGGACATACATGTAATTATTTATCTTCACATTTCACAATGGACATGTAATTCTTATTCTTCACATTTCACAATGGACATGTAATTATTTATCTTCACATTTCACAATGGACATGTAATTCTTTAATAATATAATAATAATAATAATAATAATAATTCATTTATTTTGTATAGCGCTTTTCCAGAAGCCCAAAGGCGCTTTGACAGAGTGGAAAACATAATGCATAACAATACATGAAAACAACAATTGCAAAAAGACAAGAATCAATAGGGAAATATTTAAAGCAAAAGGAGGGAGAAGGAGAAGAGATAGTCAGGGGTTAAATGCTGTGGGTTGAATGTTGAATGCAGCGTTGAACAGGTGGGTCTTTAGTGATGTTTTGAATGTGGTGAGTGAGGAGGAGTCTCTGATGGTGTGAGGTAGTGAGTTCCAGAGGGTGGGAGCAGCGATGGAGAAGGCCCTGTCCCCCCAGGATCTGAATTTGGTCCGGATGGAGGGGGTCAGGAGGTTGGTACCAGCAGAGCGGAGGTTGCGGGTGGGAGTGTGTCTGGAGAGGAGGTCAGCCAGGTAGGATGGGGCCAGGTTATGGAGGGCTTTGTATGTCAAGAGGAGGATTTTGTACTGGATTCTCTGGGGGATGGGGAGCCAGTGAAGCTTGTAAAGGACGGGGGTGATGTGGTCACGGGTCCGGGAATGAGTGAGTAGACGGGCAGCGGAGTTCTGAATGTATTGGAGTTTATTGGTGATTTTTGAGGGTGAACCATAGAGGAGGCTATTGCAGTAGTCCAGACGGGAGGTGATGAAGGCGTGGATGAGGGTTTCTGTAGCCGTGGAGGAGAGGGATGAGCGGAGACGGGCAATGTTTTTCAGGTGAAAGAAGGCTGACTTTGTGATCTGTTTAGTGTATTTGTCGAAGGAAAGGGTTTGGTCAAAGATGACGCCAAGATTCCGGATGTGAGGGGAGGTGGATACTGGGATACCGTCGATGTTGAGGGCAAAGTTATGGGTGGATTTTGTGAGCGTTTTTGGGCCAATGATGATTATTTCAGATTTATCACAGTTAAGCTTGAGGAAGTTGATTTGAAGCCAGGATTTTATTTCAGTGATGCAGTTTGTCAGGATAGAGTGGGTGTCGGTGGAGACGGACTTGGTGGAGATGAAAAGCTGGATGTCATCGGCGAAGCAGTGGAATTGGAGACCATGACGGCGGATTAAGTGACCGAGCGGGGACAGGTAAAGGATGAAGAGGAGGGGGCCAAGAACTGAACCTTGGGGGACACCTTGGGGGAGGGGAGCAGTGGGGGATTTGCAGTTATTGATGGAGATGAACTGGCATCTGTCAGAGAGGTATGATTTAATCCAAGAGAGGGCAGTGCCGGTGACGTTAAAGGTGGATTCAAGTCGGGTGAGGAGGATAGTGTGATCGATGGTGTCAAAGGCAGCGCTGAGGTCGAGGAGGACGAGAATGTTGAGGTTGCCAGCGTCAGAGGAGAGGAGAAGGTCGTTGGTGATTTTGAGGAGAGCAGTTTCAGTACTGTGGTTGGAGCGGAATCCGGATTGGAATGTTTCATACAAGTTATTGGCAGAGAGATGATGTTTGAGTTGAGTGGCTACAGCGCGTTCCAAAACTTTTGACAGAAAGGGTAGGTTGGAGATGGGTCTGAAGTTGTTTAGGGTGTCAGGGTTTAGACCAGGTTTTTTTAGAATGGGGGTAACAGCAGCAATTTTGAGGGAAGGTGGGACGATGCCTGTAGACAGGGAGGAGTTTATTGTTGCAATGATAAGTGGAGAGAGAGCAGGGAGGGAGGCTTTGACAAAGCTGGAGGGGATGGGGTCAAGAGTGCAGGTGGCAGTTTTCATTCCTATGAGGAGTTCAGAGAGGTCAGTAGGAGAGATTGGGGAGAACCGAGACAGGGGATGGCAGGACAAGGGGGGGCAGGTGGTTGGAGGGGGAGCGGGTGCGGCGGTGGTCAAGCTGTTGTAGATGTTGTCAATTTTGCGTTGGAAGAAAGAGAGGAAGGAGATGCAGTTGTCTACTGTGAATGACTGGGTGGTGGTGTTCAGGGGGCGGAGGAGTTTGTTTATTGTCGAGAAGAGTGCTTTTGGGTTTCCGGAGCCAGAGTGGATAATTTGAGAGTAGTAGGCAGAGCGGGCGCGGGAGAGGGCATCTTTGTAGTGTTGTATGTGGTCCTTGTAGGCTTGGGAGTGAACTGTGAGACCCGTTTTATTGCGGAGTCTTTCAAGTTGGCGAGCACGAGTTTTCATCAGGTGGAGTTCAGGGGTAAACCAGGGAGCAGAATGGGTGAAAGAAACTGTTTTGGTTTTTACAGGCGCAAGCTGGTCAAGGCAGGAGGAGAGAGTGTGGTTGTAGTAGTCAGTGAGGTCGGAAGGGGTGTGGAGGTCAATGAAGGGAGAAGTGGACATTTTTTCAGAGAGGGTGGATGAGAATGAGGTAGGTGAAAGAGCGTTTAGCTTACGGAAGTTGATTGTGCGATAATGCCTTGGTGTTGGGGCGGGGATGTTGATGGTCAGAGTGATGGCTAAGTGGTCAGAGAGGGTGAGGTCGGAGCCATAGAGATGGTGCAAATTTAATCCAGTGGAGCAGACAAGGTCCAAAATGTGACCACGGATATGGGTAGGAAAGTCGACATGTTGAGTGAGGTTAAAGCAGGTGAGTAAATCAGTGAAGTCAGTGGTTATTGTGGAGTCAGTGGAGTCCATGTGGATATTGAAATCACCAAGGAGGAGGATTGAGGGGGAGAGGGAACATAGCTGGGTCAGAAAGTAGGAGAAGTCAGACAGGACTGATGGGTGTGGTTTGGGAGGGCGGTAGACGACAGCCATGACTGACTGCGTGTGACCAGAGAGTTTTAAAGCCAGGTGTTCAAATGATGGAGCAGATGAGATGGAGATGAGGTTGGTCTTGATGTCTTGACGGTGGATAACGGCAATTCCACCACCTCGGCCCTCCGAGCGTGGTTTATTGACGTAGGAATATCCATTGGGTGTGGTGAGGTTGAGTGTGTAGTAGTCCAGAGGTTGTTGCCAGGTTTCGGTGAGACAGAGAAAGTCCAGTTTGTTATCCAGGATGTATTCGTTCAGGATGAGGCATTTATTGTTGAGGGACCGGGTGTTGAACAGGGTGAGCTTGATGTTGTTTTGAACAGCAGGGATGAATTCAGGTGATTTAGCCAGGGTTCGTAGGCAAGAGGTGCGATCGTGTGGGTTGCTGTGACCAGGTGCGCTGGGACGAAGAGTGAGAGTGCGCTGAGCCGACCAGAGGACGGGGATGGAGTGACCTGATTGCAAATAAACAAACTTGCGACCGGAGCCACGGTGAATGTACCTGGGTCGTCGGAGGAGTCCATTTGATTTGATGGCAGAGATGCATGATGGGGTGGAGCGGGTATTGAGCAGAAGAAGCCTTGCGGCGGAGTACTTCAGAGCCATGCCAGGCAGGAGCGAAGGGACGAGTACGAGGCCAAGGTCGAGGAGGCAAAGCGGCAAACGCAGCGGCAAACGCAGCGGCAAACGACTGCAGCCGCTAATCAAGACCACAGCGGCAAACAAGGCCACAAAGACCACAAGGCCACCGGCAAACAAGGCCACGGCCACAAACAACGGGAGCGGGCCTTTCGATTCCGTATTCCGTACCATCAAAAGCAGATTCCGTTATCCAGCCGGAGAACACGCGGCACGTGCGGGTGTGAAAAGGCAGGACAGGTGTGAGATGTCAGGTCAGAAAAGTAGAAGCAGACCCTGTACATCCATCCAGTCGGAGAAGCGGCGAATATGCAACGCCAGCGTCCTCTCGCAACCGAACCCGGAAGATGAATGAAATCTTCACAATCTTTATCTTCACATTTCACAATGGAGATGTAATTATTTATCTTAACATTTCACAATGGACATGCAATTCTTTATCTTCACATTTCACAATGGAGATGTAATTATTTATCTTCACATTTCACAATGGACATGTAATTCTTTATCTCCACATTTCACAATGGAGATGTAATTATTTATCTTAGCATTTCACAATGGACATGTAATTCTTTATCTTCACATTTCACAATGGACATGTAATTATTTATCTTCACATTTCACAATGGACATGTAATTCTTTATATTCACATTTCACAATGGACATGTAATTCTTTATCTTCACATTTCACAATGGACATGTAATTCTTTATCTTCACATTTCACAATGGACATGTAATTATTTATCTTCACATTTCACAATGGACATGTAATTCTTTATATTCACATTTCACAATGGACATGTAATTCTTTATCTTCACATTTCACAATGGACATGAAATTCTTTATCTTCACATTTCACAATGGAGATGTAATTATTTATCTTAACATTTCACAATGGACATGCAATTATTTATCTTCACATTTCACAATGGATATGTAATTCTTTATCTTCATATTTCACAATGGACATGTAATTATTTATCTTAACATTTCACAATGGACATGTAATTCTTTATCTTCATATTTCACAATGGACATACATGTAATTATTTATCTTAACATTTCACAATGGACATGTAATTCTTTATCTTCACATTTCACAATGGACATGAAATTATTTATCTTCACATTTCACAATGGACATGTAATTCTTTATCTTCATATTTCACAATGGACATGTAATTATTTATCTTCATATTTCACAATGGACATGTAATTCTTTATCTTCATATTTCACAATGGACATGTAATTATTTATCTTCACATTTCACAATGGACATGTAATTCTTTATCTTCACATTTCACAATGGAGATGTAATTATTTATCTTAACATTTCACAATGGACATGCAATTCTTTATCTTCATATTTCACAATGGACATGTAATTATTTATCTTAACATTTCACAATGGACATGTAATTCTTTATCTTCACATTTCACAATGGACATACATGTAATTATTTATCTTCACATTTCACAATGGACATGTAATTTTTTATCTTCACATTTCACAATGGACATGTAATTCTTTATCTTCACATTTCACAATGGACATGCAATTATTTATCTTAACATTTCACAATGGACATGTAATTATTTATCTTCACATTTCACAATGGACATACATGTAATTATTTATCTTCACATTTCATAATGGACATGTAATTATTTATCTTCACATTTCATAATGGACATGCAATTATTTATCTTCACATTTCACAATGGACATACATGTAATTATTTATCTTCACATTTCACAATGGACATGTAGTTATTTATCTTCACATTTCATAATGGACATGTAATTATTTATCTTCACATTTCATAATGGACATGTAATTATTTATCTTAACATTTCACAATGGACATGTAATTATTTATCTTCACATTTCATAATGGACATGTAATTATTTATCTTCACATTTCATAATGGACATGTAGTTATTTATCTTCACATTTCATAATGGACATGTAATTATTTATCTTCACATTTCATAATGGACATGTAATTATTTATCTTAACATTTCACAATGGACATGTAATTATTTATCTTCACATTTCATAATGGACATGTAATTATTTATCTTAACATTTCACAATGGACATGTAATTATTTATCTTCACATTTCACAATGGACATGCAATTATTTATCTTAACATTTCACAATGGACATGTAATTATTTATCTTCACATTTCATAATGGACATGTAATTATTTTTCTTAACTTTTCACAATGGACATATAATTATTTATCTTCACATTTCACAATGGACATTGGACATACATGTAATTATTTATCTTCACATTTCATAATGGACATGTAATTATTCATCTTCACATTTCACAATGGACATGTAATTCTTTATCTTCACATTTCACAATGGACATGTAATTCTTTATCTTCACATTTCACAATGGACATGCAATTATTTATCTTAACATTTCACAATGGACATGTAATTATTTATCTTCAGATTTCACAATGGATATGTAATTCTTTATCTTCACATTTCACAATGGACATGCAATTCTTTATCTTCACATTTCACAATGGACATGCAATTATTTATCTTAACATTTCACAATGGATATGTAATTCTTTATCTTCACATTTCACAATGGACATGTAATGCTTTATCTTCACATTTCACAATGGACATGCAATTATTTATCTTCACATTTCACAATGGACATGTAATTATTTATCTTCACATTTCATAATGGACATGTAATTATTTATCTTCACATTTCACAATGGACATGTAATTATTTATCTTCACATTTCATAATGGACATGTAGTTATTTATCTTCACATTTCATAATGGACATGTAGTTATTTTTCTTCACATTTCATAATGGACATGTAGTTATTTATCTTCACATTTCACAATGGACATGTAATTATTTATCTTCACATTTCATAATGGACATGTAATTAATTATTCATCTTCACATTTCACAATGGACATGGAATTCTTTATCTTCACATTTCACAATGGGCATGTAATTCTTTATCTTCACATTTCACAATAGACATGCAATTCTTTATCTTCACATTTCACAATGGACATGTAATTATTTATCTTCACATTTCACAATGGACATGTAATTCTTTATCTTCACATTTCACAATGGACATGTAGTTATTTATCTTCACATTTCATAATGGACATGTAGTTATTTATCTTCACATTTCACAATGGACATGGAATTCTTTATCTTCACATTTCACAATGGACATGTAGTTATTTATCTTCACATTTCATAATGGACATGTAATTCTTTATCTTCACATTTCATAATGGACATGTAATTATTTATCTTCACATTTCATAATGGACATGTTGTGGCGGACACAAAAGCCCACTGGCGTGGTGACATCATTCCGCGCACCAAGTGGGCGGTGGCCACGCCAGAGGGGTAGGCGTGGCCTCATGATATACACCGGGCGCGCAGCCCGGAGCGCGCCAGTGTTACAGTGAGCTCCTGAAATAAAGACGCTTATAAGGTACCGCTTGTCCGCTTCCTCCTTGCTCGCAAGCAGCGCGCGTAACGCCGCGCTTTACTGGTGACCCCCTCGACGTTGGATCTGCCGGAGCGATCCTTCCACACGCGACGCCATTGCCATGGCCAACTTCATCAAACTTCCCGAATTTTGGGAGGCTCAGGCCGAAGTCTGGTTCGTCCAGGCCGAAGCCCAATTTCAGCTTCGGCGCCTCACCGGCTATGACACGCGCTATTGCCACGTCGTCGCCTCCCTCGGGCCCGGCACGGCCGCTCGAGTTGTGTCCGTCCTTCGCCACCCACCGGACGGCCACAAGTACGAGGCACTCAAGCGGCTACTCCTAGCCACGTTCGGCCTCACGGACGACGCACGGGCCGACCGCCTCCTGGATCTCCCCGAGCTCGGTGACACGCGCCCGTCGGTCCGAATGGACCATATGCTGTCACTGTTGGGCGACGAAGCCCCCGGTTCTCTATTCCGGGCGCTTTTCCGTCGCCAACTTCCAGCACAGGTTCGCCTCGCGTTGGCCGGGACCGGGCTAACGGAACCCCGAGCATTGGCAGCCGAGGCGGACAGGTACTTCGCCGCTTCGGACACGCGGGCGAGAGTCGGCGTGGCCGTCACGGCCCTCGAGGCTGATGCTGCTGATGCTGCTGTTCCACAGCATCAGCTTATACAGCATACGCAGCATGCTGATACGCACCTCGTGACCGCCGCCACGCCCCGCCCACCGCCGCGGCGAAAACCGCCACCGCGGGGAAACCCGCCAACTCCACCGGCCTGGCGGAGCCAGCCGCGCTCCTCCAGCTCCACCACCTGGTGCTGGTTCCACGCCAAGTTCGGCCACGAAGCTCGGCAGTGTCATCCGCCATGCTCCTTCAACAGGTCGGGAAACGCCCGGGCCGGCGCTCAATAGTGGCGATGAGCGCCGGCCGTTCGAGCAGCCTGCTGTTCATAACGGACACCTTCTCCGGGCGCCGTTACCTGTGCGACACGGGAGCGCAGGTGAGTGTCGTTCCCGCCGGCACGTCAGACAAGCACGCCGCGGGTGGGGGCCCCGCGCTGCTTGCCGCGAACGGGACGCCCATCCGTACGTACGGAAAACGCTGCCTCTCTCTGCGGTTCGGAGGGCAGGTTTTCCGATGGACGTTCGTCACCGCCGACGTGCCCATGGCACTGCTTGGCGCAGACTTCCTGTGCGCTAATGGGCTCCTGGTCGACGTCAAGCGCAGACGTCTTGTCCAGGCCGCGACGTTCAGCTCGCTCGCTTGTGCGTTGCCCAGCTCAACGAGCGGCTTGCCAAGCGGCTTGCCGAACGGTTCGGTTCCGGCCACGTTGGTCTGTACGGTTCCGGCAGCGGACGCATTCACCCGCCTCCTCGCCGGCTTCCCGGCCCTCACGCGGCCCACCTTCTCGGCGGGGGCCGTCAAGCACGGGGTGGCCCATCACATCCCCACCGTCGGGCCACCGGTCTACGCCAGGGCACGCCGCCTCGAGCCGACGAAGCTGGCGGTGGCAAAAGCGGTGTTCGCTACCCTGGAGCGACTCGGCATCGTTCGGCGCTCAGAGAGCGCTTGGGCGTCGCCGCTGCACATCGTGCCGAAGCCCGGCGGGGGATGGCGACCGTGTGGGGACTATCGCCGTCTCAATGAGGCCACGACTCCCGACCGCTACCCCGTCCCCCACATTCAGGACTTTTCCGCCCGTTTGGCGGGCAGGTCCTTCTTCTCGAAGGTGGACCTCATACGCGGCTACCATCAGGTCCCCATCAGGCCGGAGGACGTCCCAAAGACGGCGGTCATCATGCCATTCGGACTCTTCGAGTTCCTGCGCATGCCCTTCGGTCTGAAGAATGCGGCTCAGGCGTTCCAGCGACTGATGGACAGCGTCCTGCGCGACTTGGATTTTGTCTACGTCTACCTGGACGATATCCTCGTCGCCAGCGCATCCCGCGAAGAGCACCTACGCCACCTCCGCACGCTCTTCGAACGCCTGGGCCAGCATGGCCTGATTGTGAACCCCGCAAAGTGCCGGTTCGGCGCCGCCATAATCGATTTTCTGGGGCACCGTGTCACCAGGCACGGAGCCGTCCCCCTGCCGGCCAAGGTGGAGGCGGTGAAGGGGTTTCCGCGCCCCCGCACGATCAGAGGGCTGCAGGAGTTCCTGGGCATGGTGAACTTTTACCATCGGTTCCTGCCCCGTATCGCCCAGCTCCTGCGCCCCCTGCACGAAGCTCTCCGAGGTAAGCCGGGCAAAGGCGACGTTACCTGGACCGAGCAGATGGACACGGCGTTCACAGGCGCGAAGCTCGCCTTGGCTAACGCCACCATGCTCGTGCACCCGGCGCCCGATGCACCGATCGCCCTCACCACCGATGCCTCGGACTACGCGGTGGGCGCGGTGCACGAGCAATGGGTGCGTGGAGCTTGGCAACCGCTGGCGTTCTTTAGCCGGCAGCTTCGCCCGCCCGAACGCCGTTACAGTACCTTCGACCGCGAGTTGCTCGGGCTTCACTTGGCGGTCAGGCACTTCCGCCATCTGCTCGAGGGCCGTGCGTTCACTGCCTTCGTCGACCACAAGCCGCTGATCTTCGCGATGGGCAAGGTCACCGAGCCGTGGTCGGCCCGGCAGCAGCGTCACCTCTCGGCCGTGTCCGAGTACACGACGGACATCCAGCAGGTCGCGGGGAAGGACAACCCGGTGGCGGATTGCCTTTCCCGGGCCATCGCCCATGCAGTCCACCTCGGCATCGACTATGCCCGGATGGCAGCGGACCAGGCCGCTGACCCCGACGTCCAGGCCTTGCGGACCGCCGTCACGGGCCTCCGCGTCACCGAGGTGCCATTCGAAGGCGCGGGCGCGGCCCTCTTGTGCGACGTCTCCATCGGGCGTCCTCGCCCCATCGTGCCCGCGGGCTGGCAGCGCCAGGTGTTTGACGCCATCCACGGCCTGTCCCACCCGGGCGCGAGGGCCTCCCAAAGGCTGATCGCCGACAAGTTCGTCTGGCATGGCCTCCGGAAGGCCGTCCGCGGCTGGGCCAGGACGTGCCTCGCGTGCCAGCGCACCAAGGTGCACCGGCACACCCAGGCCCCGTTGGCCCCGTTCACGGAGCCGGAACACCGGTTTGACCACGTCCACGTGGACCTGGTGGGACCTCTGCCCCCCTCGCGGGGTTTCACCTACGTCCTCACCATGGTGGACCGCACCACCCAGTGGCCGGAGGCCGTGCCCTTGGCGTCGACAACGGCGGCCGATGTCGCGCAGGCTTTCATCGCCACCTGGGTCGCCCGGTTCGGCGCCCCCTCAGACATCTCGTCCGACCGCGGCCCCCAGTTCACCTCGGAGCTCTGGGGGGCGGTCGCGCAGGGGCTCGGGGTCCGGCTGCACCGAACCACGGCCTACCACCCCCAGGCTAACGGCCTGTGTGAGCAATTTCACCGCTCATTGAAAGCCGCGCTCCGGGCCACCCTCCGCGACGGCGGCTGGGTCGACAGGCTCCCCTGGGTCCTGCTGGGCCTCCGGACGGCGCCCAAGGAGGACCTGCGCGCATCCGTGGCGGAGTTGGTCTTCGGGCAACCGCTGCGGGTGCCGGGCGAGTTCCTCCCCGACTCCACGGCACCATGGTCCGCGGCACAGCAGCGCTCCGCTCTGCAAGAGACCGCCCAGAGGTTCGCCCCGGTGCCAACGGCATGCCACGGGCACCCACCGACGCATGTCGCCCCGGAGCTTTGCACGGCGGAGTACGTCTTCGTCCGCCACGATGCCCACCGGACACCACTGCGGCCCCCGTACGACGGGCCTTTCCGCGTGCTGGAGACCGGGGCGAAGCACTTCACCCTGGACATCGGCGGTACTCCTGACCGCGTTTCGGTAGACCGCCTCAAGCCGGCCCACCTCGACGTGGACCATCCACCGCCAGTGGCCCGACCCCCGCGTCGGGGCTGGCCCCCTGCGGGCGGACCCCCGGCACCGCCCAGCCCGCCGCCACGCCGCCCCCCGGTCCTGCACCCATCCCAGGGGCATCCCACCTGGCATCCCTGCACCCCGGATGCCGCCGATCGCCAGGGGGCGCTTCGGCCGGGTCATTCGTCTGCCCCGCAAACTGTCCCTCCAGGTGCGCGGGAATTCTGGGGGGGCGCGTGTGGCGGACACAAAAGCCCACTGGCGTGGTGACATCATTCCGCGCACCAAGTGGGCGGTGGCCACGCCAGAGGGGTAGGCGTGGCCTCATGATATACACCGGGCGCGCAGCCCGGAGCGCGCCAGTGTTACAGTGAGCTCCTGAAATAAAGACGCTTATAAGTTACCGCTTGTCCGCTTCCTCCTTGCTCGCAAGCAGCGCGCGTAACGCCGCGCTTTAATGTAATGATTTATCTTCACATTTCATAATGGACATGTAGTTATTTATCTTCACATTTCATAATGGACATGTAGTTATTTATCTTCACATTTCATAATGGACATGTAGTTATTTATCTTCACATTTCATAATGGACATGTAGTTATTTATCTTCACATTTCACAATGGACATGTAATTCTTTATCTTCACATTTCATAATGGACATGTAATAATTTATCTTCACATTTCACAATGGACATGTAGTTATTTATCTTCACATTTCATAATGGACATGTAGTTATTTATCTTCACATTTCACAATGGACATTTTTTTTTGTTTGTTTTTGTTTTTGTATACTGAATCGAGGCTTGTGAAAGAGCTAACATTTATTTCATGAACAAATCAACCAGACAAACAAAATATACAAAAAGAGGGAGTGGAAGACAAGATGGGGAGAGAAGGGGAAGCACACAACCACAACATTTGAGAGCAGGGAGAAGTGTGGGAGGGAGAGGGCTTGGGGGCAGGAGGCGTGGGAAGGGGGGGGGGGCGGGAGAAGTAGAAAACACAAGGGGACCGAAATTAGCGGGGGTAGAAAAGATCAAGGTTTTGGATGGGGGAGGATAAGAGATGGTGGTGAACAGCTGTTTTAAAGACCTGGAGGGTGGAGTGGGATTGAAGAGAGTGAGGGAGTTTGTTCCAGAGGCGGGAGAAAAGAGGAATGAAGGCGTGAAGGTAAGCAGAAAGTCTTGATTTTGGCAGTTTAACCATAAGAGGGTTGCAGGCAGATCTTGTGCGACCTGTAGGAATATTTGGGGGACACAGCCCAGAGAGGGCTGGGGGGGCAAGGCCAGAGAGGAGTCGGTAGAAGACGGAAAGACCACCAACCTGCCTGCGGTGAGTGAGTGAAAGGCCCTTGGAGTTAGCTTCATCGCGGGAGATTCCAATGATTCTGAACGCTTTGGTTTCAACAGCGTGAAGACGGGCTAGGTGTGAGGCAGGAGCACCAGACCAGAGGGGAGAGCAGTATTCCATAGAGCTGCGGGTGAAAGCCTTGTATGTGGTGAGGAGCTCAGGTGTGCCAAGGAAGGACTTCGCACGACGGAGGATGCCCAGTCGGCGACTGGCTTTGGAGGCCAGATTTGAAATGTGGTTTTCCCAGGAAAGATCATGGCAAATAGTGAGACCCAAAAGCTTGAGTGACAGAACTTCTTGGAGAGGATTATTCAGAAAGTGGATGGGAGGGTTTTCCAGTCGGTCTTTTCGGAGAGACATCGTAAGAGTGTGAGATTTATCAGGATTGAAAGACATGTTCCATTTGTTTGCCCAGTCTGTGATTTTGTCCAGGTCTGCAGAGAGTGAGGAGGCTGCAGACTGCTGATCTGAGGGATGAGGAATGGAGCGACAGAGAGTAGAGTCGTCAGCAAAGAGATAGAGAGGATTTTCAAGAGAGTCAGAGAGATCATTGATGAAGACCAGAAAAAGCACAGGGCCCAGAACACTACCTTGGGGAACTCCAGCCTGAACAGGTAGAGGAGATGAGAGAAACCCATTCAGGGCCACACGTTGACTACGACCAGAGAGGAAGTCCGCCAGCCATGCGTGGAGCTTTCCATGGATACCAAAGGAGGAGAGTTTGGTGAGCAGAGCAGGGTGCCAGACCATATCGAAGGCACGTGAAATGTCAAGGGAGACGGCTCTAATTTCCTGTTTGGCGTTGAGGACCTCCATCCATTGTTGAGAAAGCAGAAGCAGCATGTCCAGAGTAGAGTGACCAGGTCTGAAACCAAATTGATGATCAGAGATCAAGCCATTGGAGAAGAGGAAAGATTTCATATCTGAAGCAATGATGGATTCCATGACTTTGCTGATAATTGGGAGAAGGCTGATTGGTCTGCAGTTGCTGGGATCTGTTTTTGCACCTTTTTTGTGCAAAGTGGTGATGTTGGCTGATTTCCAAGCAGATGGCAGATGACCTTGAGCAAAAGAGAGGGTGAAGAGAACAGAAAGAGGGAGTGAAAGAGCGGAAGCACATGATTTTAGGACCCGTGGGCTGATGCCGTCAGGACCAGTTGCAGAATCAGTCGAGGGTTGACAGAAACTTTTCCACCTTGTCAGGAGGAAAGGACACAGAGTCCAGGAGCAGCTGGGTACGACTGGGTACGGTGGGTACAGAGAGGGATGGGTTTGGGACACAAGATTTAGAGGCAAACACAGAGTTGAGGCATTCATCTTTTTCATGTGCGAAACATGTCACACTTCACATTTCACAATGGACATGGAATTCTTTATCTTCACATTTCACAATGGACATGTAATTCTTTATCTTCACATTTCACAATGGACATGTAGTTATTTATCTTCACATTTCATAATGGACATGTAATTATTTATCTTCACATTTCATAATGGACATGTACCGTAAATTTCGGACCATTGAGCGCATCGTTATATAAGCCGCATCCCCTAATTTTTTTTTTAAACTGGAATTTAAACACACACAAGCCGCACTGGTTTATAAGCCGCAACCATTTATTAACCACAAAAAGTGAGAAACTCGACAGCCACAGAAACTTGTCAGACGCGCGCAAAGCACAAATTCAATCATGGTTGCCTTTTTTGTTTACAGTCCGATTGAGAGGTAGGTCAAAGGTCAGAGGGACCTCATCCATATTAATTATGTCCTGCGGAGCAATGACGTTCTCTGCTATTTTCTCCTGCGTGTAGTTCCGAAAGTTTGCGATTTTTTCTTCGAAGTCAGGAGGGAGTTGTTGACAGAGAGTCGTTCGTGCTCTGACAGAAAGACCTTTGCGTTTCATAAATCTGAAACACCATGACTGCCCGCCCTGAAATTCTTCTATTTTCTTTTCTGCAGCGATCGATCTTGCTTTGAGTCTAATCTGAACAGTAGAAACACCCCGACCATCCACTCTCTGTGTGTTAACCCAGTCTTCAAGTTCGTCTTCCAGTTCGGGCCATCGGCATTTCCTACCTCTGAAAGCCTTTGTTGACTTTTTGCAGCGAGAAACTTCGCCCCTCTGCTTTCTCCAACGTCTGATCATGGATTCATTCACTCCAAGTTTATGAAAATTCCATAAACAAGCCGCATCGTTATTTTAGCCGCAGAGGTCAAAGTTGAGGGGAAAAGTTGCGGCTAATAGTCCGAATTTTACGGTAGTTATTTATCTTCACATTTCATAATGGACATGGAGTTATTTATCTTCACATTTCACAATGGACATGTAATTCTTTATCTTCACATTTCACAATGGACATGTAATTATTTATCTTCACATTTCATAATGGACATGTAGTTATTTATCTTCACATTTCATAATGGACATGTAGTTATTTATCTTCACATTTCATAATGGACATGTAGTTATTTATCTTCACATTTCACAATGGACATGTAATTATTTATCTTCACATTTCATAATGGACATGGAATTCTTTATCTTCACATTTCACAATGGACATGTAATTCTTTATCTTCACATTTCACAATAGACATGCAATTCTTTATCTTCACATTTCACAATGGACATGTAATTATTTATCTTCACATTTCACAATAGACATGTAGTTATTTATCTTCACATTTCATAATGGACATGTAATTCTTCATCTTCACATTTCACAATGGACATGGAATTCTTTATCTTCACATTTCACAATGGACATGTAGTTATTTATCTTCACATTTCATAATGGACATGTAATTCTTCATCTTCACATTTCACAATGGACATGGAATTCTTTATCTTCACATTTCACAATGGACATGTAATTCTTTATCTTCACATTTCACAATAGACATGCAATTCTTTATCTTCACATTTCACAATGGACATGTAATTATTTATCTTCACATTTCACAATGGACATGTAATTCTTTATCTTCACATTTCACAATGGACATGTAGTTATTTATCTTCACATTTCACAATGGACATGTAATTATTTATCTTCACATTTCACAATGGACATGTAATTCTTTATCTTCACATTTCACAATGGACATGTAATTATTTATCTTCACATTTCACAATGGACATGCAATTATTTATCTTAACATTTCACAATAGACATGTAATTATTTATCTTCACATTTCACAATGGACATACATGTAATTATTTATCTTCACATTTCATAATGGACATGTAATTATTTATCTTCACATTTCATAATGGACATGCAATTCTTTATCTTAACTTTTCACAATGGACATGTAATTATTTATCTTCACATTTCACAATGGACATGTAATTATTTATCTTCACATTTCACAATGGACATGTAATTCTTTATCTTCACATTTCACAATGGACATGTAGTTATTTATCTTCACATTTCACAATGGACATGTAATTATTTTTCTTAACTTTTCACAATGGACATGCAATTATTTATCTTCACATTTCACAATGGACATACATGTAATTATTTATCTTCACATTTCATAATGGACATGTAATTATTCATCTTCACATTTCACAATGGACATGTAATTCTTTATCTTCACATTTCACAATGGAGATGTAATTATTTATCTTAACATTTCACAATGGACATGGAATTCTTTATCTTCATATTTCACAATGGACATGTAATTCTTTATCTTCACATTTCACAATGGACATGCAATTATTTATCTTCACATTTCACAATGGATATGTAATTCTTTATCTTCATATTTCACAATGGACATGTAATTCTTTATCTTCACATTTCACAATGGACATGTAATTATTTATCTTCACATTTCACAATGGACATGCAATTATTTATCTTTACATTTCACAATGGACATGTAATTATTTATCTTCACATTTCACAATGGATATGTAATTCTTTATCTTCACATTTCACAATGGACATGCAATTATTTATCTTAACATTTCACAATGGACATGCAATTATTTATCTTCACATTTCACAATGGACATGTAATTCTTTATCTTCACATTCAACAATGGACATGCAATTATTTATCTTAACATTTCACAATGGACATGTAATTATTTATCTTCACATTTCACAATGGACATGTAATTATTTATCTTCACATTTCACAATGGACATACATGTAATTATTTATCTTCACATTTCATAATGGACATGTAATTATTCATCTTCACATTTCACAATGGACATGTAATTCTTTATCTTCACATTTCATAATGGACATGCAATTCTTTATCTTAACTTTTCACAATGGACATGTAATTATTTATCTTCACATTTCACAATGGATATGTAAATATTTATCTTCACATTTCACAATGGACATGTAATTCTTTATCTTCACATTTCACAATGGACATGCAATTCTTTATCTTCACATTTCACAATGGACATACATGTAATTATTTATCTTCACATTTCATAATGGACATGTAATTATTCATCTTCACATTTCACAATGGACATGCAATTCTTTATCTTCACATTTCACAATGGACATACATGTAATTATTTATCTTCACATTTCATAATGGACATGTAATTATTCATCTTCACATTTCACAATGGACATACATGCAATTCTTTATCTTAACTTTTCACAATGGACATGTAATTATTTATCTTCACATTTCACAATGGACATACATGTAATTATTTATCTTCACATTTCACAATGGACATGTAATTCTTTATCTTCACATTTCACAATGGACATGCAATTCTTTATCTTCACATTTCACAATAATAATAATAATAATAATTCATTTATTTTGTATAGCGCTTTTCCAGAAGCCCAAAGGCGCTTTGACAGAGTGGAAAACATAATGCATAACAATACATGAAAACAACAATTGCAAAAAGACAAGAATCAAGAAAACAAACAGCAGCGATATACGGCATATATATAAGACAAGAATCAAAAAGACAAGACAAGAATCAATAGGGAAATATTTAAAGCAAAAGGAGGGAGAAGGAGAAGAGATAGTCAGGGGTTAAATGCTGTGGGTTGAATGTTGAATGCAGCGTTGAACAGGTGGGTCTTTAGTGATGTTTTGAATGTGGTGAGTGAGGAGGAGTCTCTGATGGTGTGAGGTAGTGAGTTCCAGAGGGTGGGAGCAGCGATGGAGAAGGCCCTGTCCCCCCAGGATCTGAATTTGGTCCGGATGGAGGGGGTCAGGAGGTTGGTACCAGCAGAGCGGAGGTTGCGGGTGGGAGTGTGTCTGGAGAGGAGGTCAGCCAGGTAGGATGGGGCCAGGTTATGGAGGGCTTTGTATGTCAAGAGGAGGATTTTGTACTGGATTCTCTGGGGGATGGGGAGCCAGTGAAGCTTGTAAAGGACGGGGGTGATGTGGTCACGGGTCCGGGAATGAGTGAGTAGACGGGCAGCGGAGTTCTGAATGTATTGGAGTTTATTGGTGATTTTTGAGGGTGAACCATAGAGGAGGCTATTGCAGTAGTCCAGACGGGAGGTGATGAAGGCGTGGATGAGGGTTTCTGCAGCCGTGGAGGAGAGGGATGAGCGGAGACGGGCAATGTTTTTCAGGTGAAAGAAGGCTGACTTTGTGATCTGTTTAGTGTATTTGTCGAAGGAAAGGGTTTGGTCAAAGATGACGCCAAGATTCCGGATGTGAGGGGAGGTGGATACTGGGATACCGTCGATGTTGAGGGCAAAGTTATGGGTGGATTTTGTGAGCGTTTTTGGGCCAATGATGATTATTTCAGATTTATCACAGTTAAGCTTGAGGAAGCTGATTTGAAGCCAGGATTTTATTTCAGTGATGCAGTTTGTCAGGATAGAGTGGGTGTCGGTGGAGACGGACTTGGTGGAGATGAAAAGCTGGATGTCATCGGCGAAGCAGTGGAATTGGAGACCATGACGGCGGATTAAGTGACCGAGCGGGGACAGGTAAAGGATGAAGAGGAGGGGGCCAAGAACTGAACCTTGGGGGACACCTTGGGGGAGGGGAGCAGTGGGGGATTTGCAGTTATTGATGGAGATGAACTGGCATCTGTCAGAGAGGTATGATTTAATCCAAGAGAGGGCAGTGCCGGTGACGTTAAAGGTGGATTCAAGTCGGGTGAGGAGGATAGTGTGATCGATGGTGTCAAAGGCAGCGCTGAGGTCGAGGAGGACGAGAATGTTGAGGTTGCCAGCGTCAGAGGAGAGGAGAAGGTCGTTGGTGATTTTGAGGAGAGCAGTTTCAGTACTGTGGTTGGAGCGGAATCCGGATTGGAATGTTTCATACAAGTTATTGGCAGAGAGATGATGTTTGAGTTGAGTGGCTACAGCGCGTTCCAAAACTTTTGACAGAAAGGGTAGGTTGGAGATGGGTCTGAAGTTGTTTAGGGTGTCAGGGTTTAGACCAGGTTTTTTTAGAATGGGGGTAACAGCAGCAATTTTGAGGGAAGGTGGGACGATGCCTGTAGACAGGGAGGAGTTTATTGTTGCAATGATAAGTGGAGAGAGAGCAGGGAGGGAGGCTTTGACAAAGCTGGAGGGGATGGGGTCAAGAGTGCAGGTGGCAGTTTTCATTCCTATGAGGAGTTCAGAGAGGTCAGTAGGAGAGATTGGGGAGAACCGAGACAGGGGATGGCAGGACAAGGGGGGGCAGGTGGTTGGAGGGGGAGCGGGTGCGGCGGTGGTCAAGCTGTTGTAGATGTTGTCAATTTTGCGTTGGAAGAAAGAGAGGAAGGAGATGCAGTTGTCTACTGTGAATGACTGGGTGGTGGTGTTCAGGGGGCGGAGGAGTTTGTTTATTGTCGAGAAGAGTGCTTTTGGGTTTCCGGAGCCAGAGTGGATAATTTGAGAGTAGTAGGCAGAGCGGGCGCGGGAGAGGGCATCTTTGTAGTGTTGTATGTGGTCCTTGTAGGCTTGGGAGTGAACTGTGAGACCCGTTTTATTGCGGAGTCTTTCAAGTTGGCGAGCACGAGTTTTCATCAGGTGGAGTTCAGGGGTAAACCAGGGAGCAGAATGGGTGAAAGAAACTGTTTTGGTTTTTACAGGCGCAAGCTGGTCAAGGCAGGAGGAGAGAGTGTGGTTGTAGTAGTCAGTGAGGTCGGAAGGGGTGTGGAGGTCAATGAAGGGAGAAGTGGACATTTTTTCAGAGAGGGTGGATGAGAATGAGGTAGGTGAAAGAGCGTTTAGCTTACGGAAGTTGATTGTGCGATAATGCCTTGGTGTTGGGGCGGGGATGTTGATGGTCAGAGTGATGGCTAAGTGGTCAGAGAGGGTGAGGTCGGAGCCATAGAGATGGTGCAAATTTAATCCAGTGGAGCAGACAAGGTCCAAAATGTGACCACGGATATGGGTAGGAAAGTCGACATGTTGAGTGAGGTTAAAGCAGGTGAGTAAATCAGTGAAGTCAGTGGTTATTGTGGAGTCAGTGGAGTCCATGTGGATATTGAAATCACCAAGGAGGAGGATTGAGGGGGAGAGGGAACATAGCTGGGTCAGAAAGTAGGAGAAGTCAGACAGGAATGATGGGTGGGGTTTGGGAGGGCGGTAGACGACAGCCATGACTGACTGCGTGTGACCAGAGAGTTTTAAAGCCAGGTGTTCAAATGATGGAGCAGATGAGATGGAGATGAGGTTGGTCTTGATGTCTTGACGGTGGATAACGGCAATTCCACCACCTCGGCCCTCCGAGCGTGGTTTATTGACGTAGGAATATCCATTGGGTGTGGTGAGGTTGAGTGTGTAGTAGTCCAGAGGTTGTTGCCAGGTTTCGGTGAGACAGAGAAAGTCCAGTTTTATCTTCAGACAGAGAAAGTCACAATGGACATACATGTAATTATTTATCTTCACATTTCACAATGGACATGTAATTATTTATCTTCACATTTCACAATGGACATACATGTAATTATTTATCTTCACATTTCATAATGGACATGTAATTATTCATCTTCACATTTCACAATGGACATACATGCAATTCTTTATCTTAACTTTTCACAATGGACATGTAATTATTTATCTTCACATTTCACAATGGATATGTAAATATTTATCTTCACATTTCACAATGGATATGTAATTCTTTATCTTCATATTTCACAATGGACATGAAATTATTTATCTTCACATTTCACAATGGACATGTAATTATTTATCTTCACATTTCACAATGGACATACATGTAATTCTTTATCTTCACATTTCACAATGGACATGTAATTCTTTATCTTCACATTTCACAATGGACATGGAATTCTTTATCTTCACATTTCACAATAGACATGCAATTCTTTATCTTCACATTTCACAATGGACATGTAATTATTTATCTTCACATTTCACAATGGGCATGTAATTCTTTATCTTCACATTTCACAATGGACATACATGTAATTATTTATCTTCACATTTCATAATGGACATGCAATTATTCATCTTCACATTTCACAATGGACATGGAATTCTTTATCTTCACATTTCACAATGGACATGTAATTCTTTATCTTCACATTTCACAATAGACATGCAATTCTTTATCTTCACATTTCACAATGGACATGTAATTATTTATCTTCACATTTCACAATGGGCATGTAGTTCTTTATCTTCACATTTCACAATAGACATGCAATTCTTTATCTTCACATTTCACAATGGACATGTTATTATTTATCTTCACATTTCACAATGGACATGTAATTCTTTATCTTCACATTTCACAATGGACATGCAATTATTTATCTTCACATTTCACAATGGACATGTAGTTATTTATCTTCACATTTCAAAATGGACATGTAGTTATTTATCTTCACATTTCACAATGGACATGGAATTATTTATCTTCACATTTCACAATGGACATGTAATTCTTTATCTTCACATTTCACAATGGACATGCAATTATTTATCTTCACATTTCACAATGGACATGTAATTATTTATCTTCACATTTCACAATGGACATGTAATTCTTTATCTTCACATTTCACAATGGACATGTAATTATTTATCTTCACATTTCACAATGGACATGCAATTATTTATCTTAACATTTCACAATGGACATGTAATTATTTATCTTCACATTTCACAATGGACATACATGTAATTATTTATCTTCACATTTCATAATGGACATGTAATTATTTATCTTCACATTTCATAATGGACATGTAATTATTTTTCTTAACTTTTCACAATGGACATGCAATTATTTATCTTCACATTTCACAATGGACATACATGTAATTATTTATCTTCACATTTCATAATGGACATGTAATTATTCATCTTCACATTTCACAATGGACATGTAATTCTTTATCTTCACATTTCACAATGGAGATGTAATTATTTATCTTAACATTTCACAATGGACATGGAATTCTTTATCTTCATATTTCACAATGGACATGTAATTCTTTATCTTCACATTTCACAATGGACATGCAATTATTTATCTTCACATTTCACAATGGATATGTAATTCTTTATCTTCATATTTCACAATGGACATGTAATTCTTTATCTTCACATTTCACAATGGACATGTAATTATTTATCTTCACATTTCACAATGGATATGTAATTATTTATCTTCACATTTCATAATGGACATGTAATTCTTTATCTTCACATTTCACAATGGACATGCAATTATTTATCTTTACATTTCACAATGGACATGTAATTATTTATCTTCACATTTCACAATGGACATGTAATTCTTTATCTTCACATTTCACAATGGACATGCAATTATTTATCTTAACATTTCACAATGGATATGTAATTCTTTATCTTCACATTTCACAATGGACATGTAATTCTTTATCTTCACATTCAACAATGGACATGCAATTATTTATCTTAACATTTCACAATGGACATGAGTAGTGTAATAATGTTGCTTCTGGGACACCTCCGTTTAACATGGGAAATCCCTATCTAATGTCATTTACCCCCTTGTCTTTTTCAAAAATCATAAACACCTCTATTTCTCCCACCCTCATCTTTATGAACCTTTTGTCTGTAGTACCTATCCTTAATGTTGTTCATTAGACCACTCAAACACTACAAATATTTGTTTTCTCTTATAGACCTATCATCCTTCTTCTACATATCATCTGGCAGATTAATCTTTGACCCACTCAAACATTGACCCATTCACTTCCATATTAATTCTTTCCCTCCCTCATTGCCCCTAAACACCTCTATTTCTCTCACCCTGTTCTTTACGAACCTTCTAACCTTTTGACATGTTATCCTTATTCATTAGACCACTTAAACACCTGTGATCCTTCTGACCTTATGGACCTTTTAACCTTTTACTCTTAATATCATCTGGTGAATATAACCCACTCAAACAACGACCCTACAAATATTTGTTTATGCGTGGGAAATAATTTAATTCTCCTACAACTCTCTTCACCATCTAATATATTAACAAAAAATATGTTTGAGTTTGGTTCTTTATTAAGATATTTTAACTGAGCTAAGATAAAATGGTAAACCTCCCTCAATGTTCTTGTTTGAGCGCCTCCAGTGCCACATACCATTTTTAAATTAAAGTATATATTTTCCTGACAACCATCAAAGTTTTCCGTCCACTCAAAAATATTTCCATCTTTTTTACCCAATTCACCAGTATTTAAATTAATTCTCTTATTTGTTTTGTGAATTTTTTTACCAGTTGCCTTTTCAATTATACCTATTTGATATTTTTCACATTCGTTATGTTTACCATTTATATACCAAGGTTGATTACACCTCCACTCTTTAGTCTGGTTGGTACTTGGTTCTATCATTTATATAATAGTAAAAAGGCGGCGGTAGCCCGTTAAAATCCCTAACCCCCTTTTTAACTTATCACTTATGTATATCTTATCACTTATATACTTATATAACCATAAGGGAGACTATCAATTCCATTTTTTAAAATAAACCTCTTATCATCAAAAGCCCCCAATGCTTTCTTATTTATCTCTTCTGAATATAATTGATGTTTATAACTTCTTATTCCATTAATCTTTCTAAACTCTTCTTTCTTTGTTGTTAAACAGTTATAATAATCCTTAAAGTTTATTGTTTCTTTAATAACATTTTTCTTTACACCTTTTAACTTCTTATCAGTCTTTTCAACGTTATTCACAATGTATTTATAAGCATAAGCCTTTGACCTCAATCCCACAAATTCACTCATAACATTTCCTCCTAATTCATCCTTGAACTTTCCAATCACCTTTTTATTTTTAGAAGAGAACAACTCACTCTCTGGACTGTAATTACTCGTGTCATAGATATTAATGTCTCTTTTCATGTCTGAATAAACATCGTTGGTATTAATTTTCAAAATAAAACTATCTGTATCCATATAAAGTAGATTAACATCATTTTGATATTTCTTCCTCAAGTTATTATAAAAGTAATCATACATTAATGACTTTGATAAATCAAGAATTGTTGTTCCAATATAAATAGGTTTGTTCATTTCAATACTCTCTTTAATCAAATGGATCGCACAAAAGTTCTCAGTAAAGACCTCAGCTCGAGTAAAACTCGGTCTATTAATTAATTTTGATGCTTGTTCCCAAGATGTTGATAGTCTGATATTTTGTCTTTTCCTCACATTCTCCATAGTCTTACCAAAGACCGCATTATTCATCAATTTATAAAAGTCTTTCTCAAAATCTGTTTTTGACTCTGTTCTTCTTTGTGTATTAAAATCAATGTACCCCTTTAACCAATGACTTTGATTGAACTTTAGAACCCTATGGATCTTCTCTACTCTTAGACCTTTTGATAAATATTGTCGCAAATTTCTTTGGTGTAGAACATAATTTTTCTTGTTATATAATGTAGTAAGTAATTTTTCTGTTGATTCACCTATATCAAACGATCGTTGATAATCACTCAACCATTCTTTCTTTGGACTTTCTTTCTCACAAGCAAATGGGAGATCTTTGTGTAGGTTATGGAGTTCCTCTGGATATTTTAAATCAATTTCAAAATAATAACCAACTTTTTCTTCATCCAATTCTTTTTGTGTAGAGATACATACATCTTGTAAAACGTTTTTGTAGTCTTTTTCCTTTACCCATCTAAGTTTTCCATAAGGAAGAGCCTGAGACATTGCCCAGCCATACAGGTTGTTCGCGTCATAGTACATCAAGTAAGAACTCTCTTTCGTTGGATCATAATTTGGAAGATATTTGTTATTTGCTTTTGCGTATCTACTCGAGCAGACTTGTGAAATTCCACCTCTTTTTGCCTTTTCAATCATCAAAAGCATATCAACATCGGTTATCAAATCCAAATCTTGTTTTGTCATTTTCAACATCGCACTCCAGGCCAATCCAGGTGCTGTGTAGTAGTGAGCAGGATCCAATCCATATCCAGTGCGACAAACAGATCTAAAGGCTTCAAATACATCGGCCAATAAAAGCACATCAGTTTTGAGATACAAATCGTGATACTCGCCAAGATTCTTGATGTTATATTTTTCCCAAACATTTTGTGCGTGTACATAATCTTTATCAGATATATTACTGTTGTTTAATTTGTTATAGAAATTTTCTTTTGAAGGAAGTTGTGTTTCATTGAATCTCTCAAATGAGTCCATATAGTCATAGGGGTAAATTCCCTTTTGTGTTAGAAAATCTTTATCTAAAAAATACTCTGAAAGACATGGAAACTCTTTTAGATTTTGAACCAAGTTAACCAATGGACTTGCCATGAATTTAAATGTATCAAGAAATCTGATATGAGTAATAGGAGATGTGTGAATTGTTTTTGTGAATGAAATGTATTTCTGATCCGTGTTTGGAATTGCTGAGATACTTCCAGAAGTCTTTGAGAGTTCCTTGATAAATAGATGTGTATCATAATGAGCATTGTTATGAAGAAAGACAGGAATGAAAGAGGGGAGTTGATAATTAATATTACAACTTTGATGAGCCGGACCTCTATATTTACCAGTGAGATGACAATGGTCTCTAACCTTTAGACCTTTACCAATTTTCTCCTCACAAATATGACAGACATTGTTTTTTATAAATTCCCTTTTTTCTTTACTTGTTAAGGACATTGGTTTATTGGTTTCTCTCATTATCTTGGTTAATCGAACACAGTCTTTTTCTAGTCGTTTCACAAACTCCTCTGGGGTATTTGAGCCTCTATACATCTCTAACTTGTTATATTTATCACCAACGGATGATTTGATATAATAACAAAAACCACAAGGAGTATGTTTTTGATATTTATTTGTGTATGATTCTTTTGGATCTTGAGAAGCAGTATCAATTTTTTCTAAAATACTTTCAAAATCAGCATATATAACAAATGGATGTTTGATCTTTTTATTTTCATCTTTGAATGTGATCTTTGAGCCTTCTTTAGGCATATTGATTACCGTTGATTTATGTTCGCCACAATAATTTGAATGTTTATCTAATCTTTCTTGTGAATTGAAGAAGTTAAGACAACGCAAACAAATATATATTTTATTTGTTCTCTTACAGACTTGTGGTTTTATTAATTTAGCAATATCTTTGATGTATGTATAATGTGAATTTTCGCCTGAATTAAAATATAGAAGATTAATATGAGTTTGTTTACAATTGTCAGAAAGCTTTAAAACCTGGATGTTGTTTGTTTCTGTTAGACCATAAACATTAACTGATAAATTATTCATCTTTTCAAATTTAGGAATATCATTTAAAGTCATCGGAAACTTTAGATCTTTCGTATTTAATGTATTCTCATATTTTTTATAATGAGATACTCTTTCATCATGAAAATGTGGAGGATGTAAGTGTGCTAAAATAGACCAGAGAAAACATTTATTGTCTTTATTTTTGATATTGATAACTGCTTTTCTATTTTTGATAACACTGGGTAAATCAATGTAAGAAGAAGCTTTTAGAGGATCTGATTTAAGAATATGAATGTCTATGTAAATAATTTTTCCTATATTGAATCCACTTCCTACGATTGAATTATCCACATCTTGCTCTTGTTTAATAAGTTCATCATAGACTCCTGATGTTTTAAAATCTTGATATGAAGATATAAAGTGTGGCTCAGTTCTCATGTATGGTGCATCTATAACTCCTTCATCCTTTGTCATTTCTAATTTTACTCCCATATAAAATTTAAGTGGTTTCATTTCCTTTAGTGTTTTTTCAATCAACGTTTGAACAGCAGGTTTAACTATTTCTACAGCATCAACTATAGACTCTGGTTCAGGAGGTTTGAAGTTAAAGACTCTTATTTTAATATGTCCTTTGAATGCTCCATCAGAGTTTTTAGTTGTGATAAAATTTGATAAATGTAGATTTGTTTTAAGATGTATTTTGAAGCCTTTCTTGAGGATATTTTTATTACATGTAGAACAGTGTTTTGTTTCAGGTGGAAGAGGGGAAAGTTTGTTAAAATGTTGTATGTATGTTTTGCGGTGAGAATATGTTGTTTATAATATTTTACTTCCTTCTCGCAAGTATCACAATAAACCATATTTATAGCGTGAGAAAACGTGGTGTTTTATATATATCACTGTGCTTAAAATAAAACACTTTTGAGCTTTACAGCTCCGTTTTATATATATCGCTGTGCTTAAACTAAAACACTTTTTCACTCAGAATCATCTAAGTCATAACTATCACATGAATACTCAGAATCATACTCAGAGTCATCAATAAAGCTACTCTCATAACTATCATTTGAGCACAAACTATTAGTATCATAACTATCATCTGTGTTCAATGAAATACTATCATCACCATCATCCAAGTTCAATGAAATAGTAAAATCTTCACTGCTGTATTGACTCATATTTATAGGGCTACAATTCATAGTCTGATTCTTCAGAGTCAGATGGTAGAGGTGAATTTGGATGAAGACGTGTATATGTTTCTAGCGAACCACTTTTAATTATATATTTTTTAAAAATTCTTTTAGTTTTCTTCTTCCAAATAATCTTGATAATCATCATAAGCCGTTCGTCTTTTTTCTTCTTTGGGATATGGTTGAACTGGTTGATCTGGATACAAGCGTATAAATTTGTCTAAATTAAACATTAAAGTAAAATTTCTTTCCTTATGATCTATTTCAATTTTTGATAGATGCATGATGCCTTTAAAATTACAATAAACCATCTCACCAATAAGATGGTCAACATAATCTTTTAAATAATAACCGCCGCAAGTATCTTTAACTTTATTCATAAATGTGAATCCAAAAGACCCTCCCATAGTTTTATCATAAAATGTTTTTTGTTTAAGGGTTAGCAAATTGAAAGCTTTTTTAATTTGATCAATAATTATTGAATCAACACTAATAAATTTTTTATTACACATCTGAAAATGAATCTCTCCAACAGACCATTTTAAATCAGATATATTTTTAATTGAGCTTCTTTCCAAATATCTTGGAGGAGAGTGGCTCAATAACGTATCAGTTTTTTCAAGAGGATCTCTGAGAATTCCGCTGAAGAAATCAATTGTGTTTTGAATTGTGTGCCCCATTTATATATGAAAACTTTACTTAAACTAAATAACATTTCCATCGAGCCTAATAATTTTTCTTTCAATATCCTTTTGGATAATAATATTTTTTACATTAAAAGTTATCTTCAAATAATCTTTAATTATAATTGACCTAAATGTCATCTCCCCGGTTATGATTTTATTATTAACATCAATATCTGTTTTATTAAAAAATATACATACATCTCCTTTACTTGAGTTGATGGTCTTATCATTAAGTTCCAAAGAAGTGGAGTCCAATTTTTCACCAATCTTTTCATAAATAGCCATTAGAAGGGGGGAGACATGATCCAAATAGACTTTTATCGATTTTTTAGCTGGAATAGAAAATCCGCGGCCTTTAAACATAATTGATGGACTAATATTATCATTTAATTCGGGATAAACCCAAAAATTACCATATTTATCTTTGTTCAACTTTACATCTTTGACACAATCAATAGAACCTTCGGTAATAGATTGAAATTGGTCTTTTGTGTTGTGAAACATTGTATTTATTAATGAATAAACTTGCGTTTAGTTTAAGTAAAAATTTACTATATAAATATGATAAGTTCTGAAGGATATTTAGAATTTCCAGACTCTCCATATGATAAATTAGAGAATTGTCCGGCTTGTGATAGAATAGGGCTTAATAATGAGGGTTCATATAAACAATGTATTTTCTGTGATTTAATTTTAATTAATGATAATAAAAAATATAAAAAAATATATAACTCTTTTAAATTAGAACCAAAAATGAATTACTTTACAAGATTAATAAGAGAGATGAATGTTAAGTATTGTGATGATAATACACCATTTCTTTCAAGGGAAGAGACTAATTGTATTGAGGAAATGTATAAGGGTTTAATGATATTTATTATTCAAAATAATTTTAATGGAAATGTTAATACAAGATACTATATAAATAAAATAATGAATTATTTTGAAATTAAACCCGAACTCAGGATAAAATATAGAGTTTCTAAAATAGCTCAAAAGAAGTTAGATGACTTGTTTTCCAAATATATAAATGAATGATTTTTTACCCGTTTGGGAAAATAAGATAAAATTTAATAACCATAAAAACATTCCAAATTCATTGAGATGTCTAATAGTTGGTTCAAGCGGATGTGGGAAAACCTGTTTACTTTTAAAGATGCTCCTTGGTTCTAATTTTTTAGATTATGATAATTTAATAATTTTTACAAAGTCAAGTTTTCAACCCGAGTATCAACTACTCTCACAGGGTTTTAATGCAGGTCTTAAAAAGGAAGACATTATTGGTTTATTTAAACTTCAAAACAAACTAAATGATTATAACATTGAGGATATAATACAACTATTTTGTGATACACAGAAATCAAAATCGAAACCCATAACTTGTATTCTCAGTGATAATACGGATGATATACCTTCACCTCAAGATTTAGATAAATCAAAAAAGAACCTCGTCATCTTTGATGATTGTGTTAATGAGAGAAACCAAACAGTAATGGATAGCTACTATACAAGAGGGAGACATTCTTCTTGTAATTGTATATATCTTAGTCAATCATATTTTCAACTCCCTCGACGCTCAATAAGAAACAATGCCAATACTTTTATTTTATTTAAGTTAAATTCAATAGATGTAAATAATTTTTGGAGAGATAATTGCTCTACGTTATGTAGTAAAAAAGAATTTGAAAATTATATGAAACACACGATTGGAAAATATAAATATATTGTTGTGAAACAAGATGAGATACTAAATGATATTTTTCAATACTAAATGAATACCGAAGAAAGAGAAAGAAAGTTTAAGGAACATCAACAATTAGTTTCAAAAGTTGTTAAACAACAGGAAGAGATAAAGAAGAAACGGAGACAGAAACTAACTGGTGAAGAAGCCTTTGAAAGAAAACAAGAGAAATTCTTTAAACCACTTTTGAAAACTCAACACTCACCTACAGTTCCCACGGTAGAATTTACTCCGAAAAAACTTCAAATGCTCAAAGATTTTAGTCAGATAACAAAACAAGAACTTGGAAAATTAGAATATAATGATGAAGAATTATTTCAGAAACTTGAGGAGGTAAATCAACCCCCTAATTATGTTGTGGAAGCTCTTCAAAACAATGAATATTCGGCGGGTTCAAAAACCAGAGCAGGTCTCATTCCAACAGAAGAACCAGCAGTGTTTCATCTTGTGGAAGAAAAGGTATTGATATTTAATGATGAATTGATGTTCTTGAGTTCTACTCAACCAAATGTTAAATTAACTCCAAGATTAATGTTTCTTCTAACAAACCCCGGATTCAGCGGTTCAAAATATTTTGAGGAACCACTTGATATGGAAAGAGAGGAAGATAGGGTATATATTGAGTTGTTAAATGCACTTGATTATGGAGTTTCTGTTGCTGGTAAAAGTAAGAAGAATGAGAAGGAGAAACATATTATTGATGCTTTAAGTAAGCTTGGTTCGGGTGTTAGTTTTCTTCCAAATGACCCATCACAATTAGTTAATAGGCTATTATTGTTGTTAGGTAGTAAGAAGGCTGGAAACAACAATTGTTTTAATGAATCCTCAGCCATTTTAGATCAGTTGATGAATATGAAAATAATTAATAAATGTCAATACAAAGATATTTTATTAGATATTAAATAAGATGAGAAGCACAATTCTTAGTTTTAATTTCACAACGAGCGATTACACAGCTTCATTCCCTTACCCACTACAACTTGACCCCCTTACCTCATATGAGGCATCTTTATTGTCGATGGAAACTTATAATACCTTGTTTAATATCACAGAGAAAAACAACAAGTTTAGTTATAATCCAGGAAGTGAATATAAAACTATAACCGTTTCACCCGGAGCTTACGAGATTTCTCAAATATCTTCAGAACTCTCTCGCCTTATGAAAGAAAAAGGTGATGAACCAAAAAATATTGTAATAGATATTCAAAAACACACTTCAAAATCAACTATTAAACTTAAAAATAATTATAAAGTTGATTTCACGATTGAAAATTCGTTTAGAGAGCTATTGGGTTTCTCTTCAAAAAAGATTGAAAATAACGGGACGTTTTACAGTGATAATGTTATCCAAATATCCTCCGGTATAAATTCAGTATTAATTCATTGTGATTTGATTGATGGTGCTTATAACGATGGAATAAGAACAAATACAATATTTTCATTCAGTGCATACTCAACCCCGATTGGTTATAAATTTAATATGGAACCAAAAAATCTTGTCTATTTACCTGTGTCAGGAAAAACCATATACAGAGTAAATTTTAGGATAACCGACCAAGATAATCGTATGATATCCTTTAATGATGAAATTATATCCATCAGAATTCACCTACGTGAAGTTTTTCAATAAATAAATAATGGTTATTGTGAGAAAACACGAGTTGGTAAAATATAAAATAATTACAGGGGAGGGCATGTTCCTTTCACCAGACTATACAAGGTATGTGGGTAGAGGATACTATAAACCTAAGAGACAACGAGGTGTAGGTCATCAATTTCGAAATAAAGGAGATGGAATAATTGATACTCTAATGGGTATTGGTTCAACCATCCTTAAACATAAAGACCTAATTGGTTCAACTGCTTCTGCCGTGGGCTCCGTTGCGGGTGCTATAAAGAGTATAAAAGATGCTCAAAAGGAGTCTCATAAATTACAAGCAATCAAAGAAATAAAAAAAGGTAAAACTCAACTATCTTCACAAGAACGACAAAAAATCATTAAAATACTTGGGTCAGGGTTTCAACAATTTTAATGCTATATAAATACAAGTATGGAAGCGATTGATAGTATCTATGATTTGGATGATACGATTATCATTTCAAACTCCACTAAAAAGGAAGACTATTTTAAGGTAAATGCTATAACAGGAACAGACTGGAATTCAAACGGAACAAAAAGTTTTGAAATAAATAATCAACAAACTTACTTGAATATAGCTGATAGTTTCTTGCTGTGTAAATTTAAATTCACTAAGGCTGCGAATAATACTAATGCTACACTCGTAAATGATTTCTTCTGGAAAATGTTTGACAGTGTCCGCCTGTATATTGGAACACAAGAGGTTGAAGCGGTTGATTATGTCTCTGCTACATCTGAAATGATGAAATTTACACTATATTCGTTTAGTGATAGAATGGGTAAGGGAGCTGTTGAAGGTTTTATTCCTGATATGTCAACGGGAACAAATGCTGACCCCGGTTATAGTCAAAGGAAGTCAATGTATAATGATGAAACAAAAGCTGAGAATAGTTTTACCGTAGCAGTACCTCTGAAAGGTATATTTGGATATTGTGATTATGATAAAGTTTTGTATGGTCTTAAAATTAGATTTCAACTACAAAGGAATGATAATGTAAATAGGTTGCTTTTTGGGGATGAAAATGCTTTTGGAGACAACAATAAATTTGTTATTAATGATTTGTGTTGGTATATCAGTGAATATACTCCTAATCTTAAAACGGAAGAGATGTTAAATAGAAGACTTAACTCAAAGAAACCACTAAATGTATCATACCTTAAAAGAAGATGTCAACACGTTAAACTGGAACACACTACCTACACTTGGAATTTGGGTGTTCTTCAAGGAAAGCCACGATACCTCTGGCTCATTTTAAAAAAACCAGATGGAGAGGACGGTACTAATAAGAATAATGCGCTGAGTGATAATGCTAAGGTGAAACAACTTCGGGTTTCTCTTGATGGCACATTTTATCCGCGAGATAGATTGGAAATTGATTGGGAAAAAAATGATTATGCGGAAGCCTACAAGTCCTACCAAAAGGTGTGTGAAAGTAATGGTAATAATGATCCTATTTTGGATATGGTTGCGTTTCAAAAACTTTATACAATCTACGCAATTGACCTGAGTTCTCAAAAGGAAACTATAAAGTCTAATCGAGTGGATACTTCTCTATACATTGAAAGAGGGGAGAGTGAAGAGGTTAATGCATATTGTTTGCTTTTGGAGGAAACAGAATTACAGATTAATACAGATAATGGTGTTATGATTAATATCACTTAGGTTTTTTCTCATAAATAAATGGTTGGGGTATATGTTAATCAAATCAATCTTAATAAATTAACATCTTGTATTCAAAATCAAAAGCCTTGTATTATTAATGTTAATACAATTCAAAGAAAAGGAGCTGTAAGAATTGATGTTTTACTCACACACACACAAGTAAAAACACTAAATGATGTTGGATCACTTAAAATTAAAATGACGAAACCTATGTTAAAGAAATATTCAATAGACGAGTCAAGAGGAGGATTTCTCCCGTTTCTAATTCCTTTATTTGCTGGTTTAAGTGCAGCGGGAGCATTGACTGGTGGTATTTCAGCAGCGGTAAAAACTGCTAACGAAAGGAAGGCACAACTAAAAGCTCAAAAAGAATTGGAAAGACATAACAAGGAGTTGGAGAAACAAATTAGTGGAAGTGGTGTAATTGTAGATTTTGCTCAAAAACTTGAAAGTCTACCTGATAAAGCTAGATTGTTGGTTGGAGATATGCTTTCCTCTATCGCTCAAGCGGGTGTTAAACTAACTAAACGGGGTAATGGATTGTATCTTTCTCATAAATAAATGGATAAATGGTTTAAACAATTTGGAAAGAATACAACGTCAAATATAGAACTATCTAAGTATTGTAAAACACTAAAAATTGATAACGTGGTAATCTGTATGAGAGATGAATTAACACATATAAATAAGAATACAAAGAATATTATTATGAATTTAGACACACAGAATGGTTCTCATTGGGTTTGTATTCATAATAGTCAGGATAAATATTATTTTGATAGTTATGGTATGCCACCACCTGTTGAAGTAATACAATTCTTACAGAATGGTGTTTATCAAACATTTCAAGTTCAAGAAATTAATTCTAAATGTTGTGGTCAATTATGTTTATATGTATTATTTCAACTCAACAATAATGAAAATTTTTATGATATCATTTTTAATCTAATATAAATGACATGTTGGAAAAGATGGTTCTATCTTTGGAAAATCCTCTCAGGATATTGATTTATCAAATTATTATACAAAGGCACAGGCTGAACGACAAAAATATAGTGTAAGTAAAAATATTAATATGAAGAATACTTATAAATTAATCAATTATCCAAACCCTACAGATGCAAATGACTTAATTAGATTTAGTGATTTATCACAATATATATTTTTAAAGAAAACAGCACGTTTTGTTAAACAAGTAAAATTTACAACCACAACACCTGGTTATACTGACCATACACCTTTCCTCATTGAATTTAACTACCTGCTTACAATTGAATTTTATAAAGAAGGACATATAGTTAATATGCGAATTAATAAATGGGGGTACGATATGCCTGATTTAGGGTATAATTGGTCTTTTTCAATAAACATAGAAGACCTACATGATTTAAATCAGTCTCGTAAAGAAGAATATTATCCACTTGGTGAGGATAAGGATTTATGTGGAAGTACAATTAATAAACAACAAATACATGGTTTTAAGAAAAGAAAAATATATGATAGTATAGCGATGGTTAGCATGACAAAGAAGGAAGGTCATGAGATAAGGATAGAAAGCCAAGGAATACAAACCAATTTGGTAGTGGGAAGATGGGGTGGTATTACCTGTCATAATATTAATCTCACATATATTTCTGATACATAAATGGCAGGAAGAAGACTACAAGAGAATTATAATTTTTGTATTCAAGGATACCTACAAGAAAAGGGTGCTCGGTATTACATACCTTATGATTTGGAGCATATACATGGGAATTTTGTCATAAAAAACTGGCCTTATACTGACATTGCTAAACCCACAAATAGAGACTTGTTAAAAATATTAAATAAAAATGAACTTCTCAAAGTTATGAAATATAAAACTCTTTTAGAAATTATCAACAAATCTTATTGGTACCCTATTATGAGAAAAATAATTATAGATACAAGAATATCTCAAAATCCAGATGAGTATATGTATAATATTCTTTGGGGCTCAAACTCAAGGGTTGCAAGGGCTGAGGAAGGAATTGAAGAAGAGAAGGAGGAGAGGGAGGAAAGGGAGGAAAGAGAGAGGGAAATCAGTGAGATTCGTAAAAGATTAAATGTATTACAACAAATAAATCAATCTCAACGCACCGAAGAGGAAAATAAAGAAAGAATGACTCTTGTGAAGAAATTGGTTTTAAAAACGGATGAGATGAGTTCAATTTCAGGGAGGAGATCTAAACGAGAAAGTGGTGAAGAAGAAGAAGAAAAAGATTAAGTGGTATTGACTTTAGTTAGTTTTATTTGTAAATAAATGGAGGAGAGAGTGAAGGCATTCCTTAGGATTCTTTATGTTTTTAAAATAAAGATTGAAATGTATATGTTGAAAACCAAAAAGGTTTTGATACTCTGTCGGAATTTTTCTGATAAATAAATATGAGTTATTGTCTCAAATGTAAAAAGAAAACTAAATCTAAAAGTGTATTGTATGTTAAAGCTAAAAATAATAGAGTTTATCAAAAAGGAATATGTCAAGTATGTGGCTCTAAAAAGTGCCAATTCATCTCTCCTAAAAGAGGAGGAGACATACAAAAGTTTCTCTCAGGAAGTAAATTTACAACAACTGGAATTCCAGGGGAACTACATCTACCTGGATATTCTTTCTGTGGTCCTGGAACAAACCTGGATAAAAGATTAGATGAGGCTGACAATCCTAAACCTTGGTCTAAACCTACAAATAGGGTTGACGAAGTGTGTATGAAGCATGATATTGCTTATGGGAAAACCACTACGTTGACTGAAAAACATAAAGCCGACAGAGAAATGTTGTATAATTTGTCTTTGATACAAAATCCAACGTTGAGAGATAAGGTTGATAGGTTTATTGTGAGAAATTTGATAAATGCTAAATTGAAACTTGGCCTTGGTTATTCACCCTCAAAAAACTATTAGGCTCTAATGATGTCATCAAGACTGAGGAGCTTTTGGCTGATGAATTACATAAACCTATAATCACAAAGTTTAAAAGAAGGAAAGTTTATTCTAAATACACCGACCACATATGGTCCGCTGATTTAATCGAACTAAAAAATGATAAGGGATACAAGTATGCTTTAACCGTTATTGATTTGAGGAGTCGATTTGCTTGGGTTGTTCCTTTGAAAAACAAGAGAGGTTATACTCTGATGTTAGCCTTCCAACAGATATTTAATAAAAGTAAAAGAAAACCAAAGAAACTGTGGACCGATGAGGGAACAGAGTTCTATAACAAAATATTTATGAAATTTCTTAAGGGGGAGGGTATTAAATTATACAGTACCTTTAATGAAGGAAAAGCAGTTGTTATTGAGCGTTTTAATCGTACTTTAAAAGAGAAATTATATAAAAAATTCACACAACTCGGTTCTCAAAAATGGGTGTATTTAATTCAGGATATTGTTGATAATTACAATAATACAGTTCATTCATCAACAAAATCAAAACCATCAGAAACATTTACAAAATTAGAATATGAAAAGGAGATTAATTTGAGAAAGCCCAAGTTCAAAGTTGGTGATTTGGTAAGAATATACAAATGGAAAAGCCATTTTGAAAAAGGTTATACACAAAAATGGACTCGTGAATTATTTAAAATCATTGATGTAATGGATACAGTTCCTTGGACTTACAAATTAAATGATATGAATGGGGAAGAAATCTTGGGTTCATTTTACTCACAAGAATTACAAAAAACAAAACTGATAAGCCATTAAACAACAACCATCCATATACATAAGTGATAAGTTAAAAAGGGGGTTAGGGATTTTAACGGGCTACCGCCGCCTTTTTACTATTATATAAATGATAGAACCAAGTACCAACCAGACTAAAGAGTGGAGGTGTAATCAACCTTGGTATATAAATGGTAAACATAACGAATGTGAAAAATATCAAATAGGTATAATTGAAAAGGCAACTGGTAAAAAAATTCACAAAACAAATAAGAGAATTAATTTAAATACTGGTGAATTGGGTAAAAAAGATGGAAATATTTTTGAGTGGACGGAAAACTTTGATGGTTGTCAGGAAAATATATACTTTAAGTTAAAAATGGTATGTGGCACTGGAGGCGCTCAAACAAGAACATTGAGGGAGGTTTACCATTTTATCTTAGCTCAGTTAAAATATCTTAATAAAGAACCAAACTCAAACATATTTTTTGTTAATATATTAGATGGTGAAGAGAGTTGTAGGAGAATTAAATTATTTCCCACGCATAAACAAATATTTGTAGGGTCGTTGTTTGAGTGGGTTATATTCACCAGATGATATTAAGAGTAAAAGGTTAAAAGGTCCATAAGGTCAGAAGGATCACAGGTGTTTAAGTGGTCTAATGAATAAGGATAACATGTCAAAAGGTTAGAAGGTTCGTAAAGAACAGGGTGAGAGAAATAGAGGTGTTTAGGGGCAATGAGGGAGGGAAAGAATTAATATGGAAGTGAATGGGTCAATGTTTGAGTGGGTCAAAGATTAATCTGCCAGATGATATGTAGAAGAAGGATGATAGGTCTATAAGAGAAAACAAATATTTGTAGTGTTTGAGTGGTCTAATGAACAACATTAAGGATAGGTACTACAGACAAAAGGTTCATAAAGATGAGGGTGGGAGAAATAGAGGTGTTTATGATTTTTGAAAAAGACAAGGGGGTAAATGACATTAGATAGGGATTTCCCATGTTAAACGGAGGTGTCCCAGAAGCAACATTATTACACTACTGACATGTAATTATTTATCTTCACATTTCACAATGGACATGTAATTATTTATCTTCACATTTCACAATGGACATACATGTAATTATTTATCTTCACATTTCATAATGGACATGTAATTATTCATCTTCACATTTCACAATGGACATGTAATTCTTTATCTTCACATTTCATAATGGACATGCAATTCTTTATCTTAACTTTTCACAATGGACATGTAATTATTTATCTTCACATTTCACAATGGACATGCAATTCTTTATCTTCACATTTCACAATGGACATACATGTAATTATTTATCTTCACATTTCATAATGGACATGTAATTATTCATCTTCACATTTCACAATGGACATGCAATTCTTTATCTTCACATTTCACAATGGACATACATGTAATTATTTATCTTCACATTTCACAATGGACATGTAATTATTTATCTTCACATTTCACAATGGACATACATGTAATTATTTATCTTCACATTTCATAATGGACATGTAATTATTCATCTTCACATTTCACAATGGACATACATGCAATTCTTTATCTTAACTTTTCACAATGGACATGTAATTATTTATCTTCACATTTCACAATGGACATACATGTAATTATTTATCTTCACATTTCACAATGGACATGTAATTCTTTATCTTCACATTTCACAATGGACATGCAATTCTTTATCTTCACATTTCACAATGGACATACATGTAATTATTTATCTTCACATTTCACAATGGACATGTAATTATTTATCTTCACATTTCACAATGGACATACATGTAATTATTTATCTTCACATTTCATAATGGACATGTAATTATTCATCTTCACATTTCACAATGGACATACATGCAATTCTTTATCTTAACTTTTCACAATGGACATGTAATTATTTATCTTCACATTTCACAATGGATATGTAAATATTTATCTTCACATTTCACAATGGATATGTAATTCTTTATCTTCATATTTCACAATGGACATGTAATTATTTATCTTCACATTTCACAATGGACATACATGTAATTATTTATCTTCACATTTCATAATGGACATGCAATTATTCATCTTCACATTTCACAATGGACATGGAATTCTTTATCTTCACATTTCACAATGGACATGTAATTCTTTATCTTCACATTTCACAATAGACATGCAATTCTTTATCTTCACATTTCACAATGGACATGTAATTATTTATCTTCACATTTCACAATGGACATGTAATTCTTTATCTTCACATTTCACAATGGACATGTAGTTATTTATCTTCACATTTCATAATGGACATGTAGTTATTTATCTTCACATTTCACAATGGACATGGAATTCTTTATCTTCACATTTCACAATGGACATGTAATTCTTTATCTTCACATTTCACAATGGACATGCAGTTATTTATCTTCACATTTCATAATGGACATGTAATTATTTATCTTCACATTTCACAATGGACATGCAATTCTTTATCTTCACATTTCACAATGGACATGTAATTCTTTATCTTCACATTTCACAATGGACATGCAGTTATTTATCTTCACATTTCATAATGGACATGCAATTCTTTATCTTCACATTTCACAATGGACATGCAGTTATTTATCTTCACATTTCATAATGGACATGTAATTATTTATCTTCACATTTCACAATGGACATGTAATTCTTTATCTTCACATTTCACAATGGACATGTAATTCTTTATCTTCACATTTCACAATGGACATGTAATTATTTATCTTCACATTTCACAATGGACATATAGTTATTTATCTTCACATTTCATAATGGACATGTAGTTATTTATCTTCACATTTCACAGTGGACATGTAATTATTTATCTTCACATTTCACAATGGACATATAGTTATTTATCTTCACATTTCATAATGGACATGTAGTTATTTATCTTCACATTTCATAATGGACATGTAGTTATTTATCTTCACATTTCACAATGGACATGTAATTATTCATCTTCACATTTCACAATGGACATGTAATTCTTTATCTTCACATTTCATAATGGACATGTAATTATTCATCTTCACATTTCACAATGGACATGTAATTATTTATCTTCACATTTCACAATGGACATGTAATTATTCATCTTCACATTTCATAATGGACATGTAATTCTTTATCTTCACATTTCACAATAGACATGCAATTCTTTATCTTCACATTTCACAATGGACATGTAATTATTTATCTTCACATTTCACAATGGACATGTAATTCTTTATCTTCACATTTCACAATGGACATGTAGTTATTTATCTTCACATTTCATAATGGACATGTAGTTATTTATCTTCACATTTCACAATGGACATGGAATTCTTTATCTTCACATTTCACAATGGACATGTAATTCTTTATCTTCACATTTCACAATGGACATGTAATTCTTTATCTTCACATTTCACAATGGACATGTAGTTATTTATCTTCACATTTCATAATGGACATGTAGTTATTTATCTTCACATTTCACAATGGACATGTAATTATTTATCTTCACATTTCACAATGGACATGGAATTCTTTATCTTCACATTTCACAATGGACATGTAATTCTTTATCTTCACATTTCACAATGGACATGTAATTCTTTATCTTCACATTTCACAATGGACATGTAGTTATTTATCTTCACATTTCACAATGGACATGTAGTTATTTATCTTCACATTTCATAATGGACATGTAATTATTTATCTTCACATTTCACAATGGACATGTAGTTATTTATCTTCACATTTCATAATGGACATGTAGTTATTTATCTTCACATTTCACAATGGACATTGTTTTTTTTTTTTTTTTTTTTTGTATACTGAATCGAGGCTCGTGAAAGAGCTAACATTTATTTCACAAACAAATCAACCAGACAAACAAAATATACAAAAAGAGGGAGTGGAAGACAAGATGGGGAGAGAAGGGGAAGCACACAACCACAACATTTGAGAGCAGGGAAAAGTGTGGGAGGGAGAGGGCTTGGGGGCAGGAGGCGTGGGAAGGGGGGGGGGGGGGGTGGGAGAAGTAGAAAACACAAGGGGACCGAAATTAGCGGGGGTAGAAAAGATCAAGGTTTTGGATGGGGGAGGATAAGAGATGGTGGTGAACAGCTGTTTTAAAGACCTGGAGGGTGGAGTGGGATTGAAGAGAGTGAGGGAGTTTGTTCCAGAGGCGGGAGAAAAGAGGAATGAAGGAGTGAAGGTAAGCAGAAAGTCTTGATTTTGGCAGTTTAACCATAAGAGGGTTGCAGGCAGATCTTGTGCGACCTGTAGGAATATTTGACGGACACAGCCCAGAGAGGGCTGGGGGGGCAAGGCCAGAGAGGAGTCGGTAGAAGACGGAAAGACCACCAACCTGCCTGCGGTGAGTGAGTGAAAGGCCCTTGGAGTTAGCTTCATTGCGGGAGATTCCAATGATTCTGAACGCTTTGGTTTCAACAGCGTGAAGACGGGCTAGGTGTGAGGCAGGAGCACCAGACCAGAGGGGAGAGCAGTATTCCATAGAGCTGCGGATGAAAGCCTTGTATGTGGTGAGGAGCTCAGGTGTGCCAAGGAAGGACTTCGCACGACGGAGGATGCCCAGTCGGCGACTGGCTTTGGAGGCCAGATTTGAAATGTGGTTTTCCCAGGAAAGATCATGGCAAATAGTGAGACCCAAAAGCTTGAGTGACAGAACTTCTTGGAGAGGATTATTCAGAAAGTGGATGGGAGGGTTTTCCAGTTGGTCTTTTCGGAGAGACATCGTAAGAGTGTGAAATTTATCAGGATTGAAAGACATGTTCCATTTGTTTGCCCAGTCTGTGATTTTGTCCAGGTCTGCAGAGAGTGAGGAGGCTGCAGACTGCTGATCTGAGGGATGAGGAATGGAGCGACAGAGAGTAGAGTCGTCAGCAAAGAGATAGAGAGGATTTTCAAGAGAGTCAGAGAGATCATTGATGAAGACCAGAAAAAGCACAGGGCCCAGAACACTACCTTGGGGAACTCCAGCCTGAACAGGTAGAGGAGATGAGAGAAACCCATTCAGGGCCACACGTTGACTACGACCAGAGAGGAAGTCCGCCAGCCATGCGTGGAGATTTCCATGGATACCAAAGGAGGAGAGTTTGGTGAGCAGAGCAGGGTGCCAGACCGTATCGAAGGCACGTGAAATGTCAAGGGAGACGGCTCTAATTTCCTGTTTGGCATTGAGGACCTCCATCCATTGTTGAGAAAGCAGAAGCAGCATGTCCAGAGTAGAGTGACCAGGTCTGAAACCAAATTGATGATCAGAGATCAAGCCATTGGAGAAGAGGAAAGATTTCATATCTGAAGCAATGATGGATTCCATGACTTTGCTGATAATTGGGAGAAGGCTGATTGGTCTGCAGTTGCTGGGATCTGTTTTTGACCCTTTTTTGTGCAAAGCGGTGATGTTGGCTGATTTCCAAGCAGATGGCAGATGACCTTGAGCAAAAGAGAGGGTGAAGAGAACAGAAAGAGGGAGTGAAAGAGCGGAGGCACATGATTTTAGGACCCGTGGGCTGATGCCGTCAGGACCAGTTGCAGAATCAGAGTCGAGGGTTGACAGAAACTTTTCCACCTTGTCAGGAGGTAAGGACACAGAGTCCAGGAGCAGCTGGGTACGACTGGGTACGGTGGGTACAGAGAGGGATGGGTTTGGGACACAAGATTTAGAGGCAAACACAGAGTTGAGGCATTCATCTTTTTCACGTGCGAAACATGTCACACTTCACATTTCACAATGGACATGGAATTCTTTATCTTCACATTTCACAATGGACATGTAATTCTTTATCTTCACATTTCACAATGGACATGTAGTTATTTATCTTCACATTTCATAATGGACATGTAATTATTTATCTTCACATTTCATAATGGACATGTAGTTATTTATCTTCACATTTCATAATGGACATGGAGTTATTTATCTTCACATTTCACAATGGACATGTAATTCTTTATCTTCACATTTCACAATGGACATGTAATTATTTATCTTCACATTTCATAATGGACATGTAGTTATTTATCTTCACATTTCATAATGGACATGTAGTTATTTATCTTCACATTTCATAATGGACATGTAGTTATTTATCTTCACATTTCACAATGGACATGTAATTATTTATCTTCACATTTCACAATGGACATGTAATTCTTTATCTTCACATTTCACAATAGACATGCAAATCTTTATCTTCACATTTCACAATGGAGATGTAGTTATTTATCTTCACATTTCATAATGGACATGTAATTCTTCATCTTCACATTTCACAATGGACATGGAATTCTTTATCTTCACATTTCACAATGGACATGCAATTATTTATCTTCACATTTCACAATGGATATGTAATTCTTTATCTTCATATTTCACAATGGATATGTAATTCTTTATCTTCACATTTCATAATCGACATGTAATTATTTATCTTCACATTTCACAATGGATATGTAATTATTTATCTTCACATTTCATAATCGACATGTAATTCTTTATCTTCACATTTCACAATGGACATGCAATTATTTATCTTTACATTTCACAATGGACATGTAATTCTTTATCTTCACATTCAACAATGGACATGTAATTATTTATCTTCACATTTCACAATGGACATACATGTAATTATTTATCTTCACATTTCATAATGGACATGTAATTATTCATCTTCACATTTCACAATGGACATGTAATTCTTTATCTTCACATTTCACAATGGACATACATGTAATTATTTATCTTCACATTTCATAATGGACATGTAATTATTCATCTTCACATTTCACAATGGACATGTAATTCTTTATCTTCACATTTCATAATGGACATGCAATTCTTTATCTTAACTTTTCACAATGGACATGTAATTATTTATCTTCACATTTCACAATGGATATGTAAATATTTATCTTCACATTTCATAATGGACATGTAGTTATTTATCTTCACATTTCATAATGGACATGTAGTTATTTATCTTCACATTTCACAATGGACATGGAATTCTTTATCTTCACATTTCACAATGGACATGTAATTCTTTATCTTCACATTTCACAATGGACATGTAATTCTTTATCTTCACATTTCACAATGGACATGTAGTTATTTATCTTCACATTTCATAATGGACATGTAGTTATTTATCTTCACATTTCACAATGGACATGTAATTATTTATCTTCACATTTCATAATGGACATGTAATTATTCATCTTCACATTTCACAATGGACATGGAATTCTTTATCTTCACATTTCACAATGGGCATGTAATTCTATATCTTCACATTTCACAATAGACATGCAATTCTTTATCTTCACATTTCACAATGGACATGTAATTATTTATCTTCACATTTCACAATGGACATGTAATTCTTTATCTTCACATTTCACAATGGACATGTAGTTATTTATCTTCACATTTTATAATGGACATGCAATTATTTATCTTCACATTTCACAATGGACATGGAATTCTTTATCTTCACATTTCACAATGGACATGTAATTCTTTATCTTCACATTTCACAATGGACATGTAATTCTTTATCTTCACATTTCACAATGGACATGTAGTTATTTATCTTCACATTTCACAATGGACATGTAGTTATTTATCTTCACATTTCATAATGGACATGTAATTATTTATCTTCACCTTTCACAATGGACATGTAGTTATTTATCTTCACATTTCATAATGGACATGTAGTTATTTATCTTCACATTTCACAATGGACATTGTTTTTTTTGTTTGTTTTTTTTGTATACTGAATCGAGGCTCGTGAAAGAGCTAACATTTATTTCACAAACAAATCAACCAGACAAACAAAATATACAAAAAGAGGGAGTGGAAGACAAGATGGGGAGAGAAGGGGAAGCACACAACCACAACATTTGAGAGCAGGGAGAAGTGTGGGAGGGAGAGGGCTTGGGGGCAGGAGGCGTGGGAAGGGGGGGTGGGGGGTGGGAGAAGTAGAAAACACAAGGGGACCGAAATTAGCGGGGGTAGAAAAGATCAAGGTTTTGGATGGGGGAGGATAAGAGATGGTGGTGAACAGCTGTTTTAAAGACCTGGAGGGTGGAGTGGGATTGAAGAGAGTGAGGGAGTTTGTTCCAGAGGCGGGAGAAAAGAGGAATGAAGGAGTGAAGGTAAGCAGAAAGTCTTGATTTTGGCAGTTTAACCATAAGAGGGTTGCAGGCAGATATTGTGCGACCTGTAGGAATATTTGGGGGACAGAGCCCAGAGAGGGCTGGGGGGGCAAGGCCAGAGAGGAGTCGGTAGAAGACGGAAAGACCACCAACCTGCCTGCGGTGAGTGAGTGAAAGGCCCTTGGAGTTAGCTTCATTGCGGGAGATTCCAATGATTCTGAACGCTTTGGTTTCAACAGCGTGAAGACGGGCTAGGTGTGAGGCAGGAGCACCAGACCAGAGGGGAGAGCAGTATTCCATAGAGCTGCGGATGAAAGCCTTGTATGTGGTGAGGAGCTCAGGTGTGCCAAGGAAGGACTTCGCACGACGGAGGAAGCCCAGTCGGCGACTGGCTTTGGAGGCCAGATTTGAAATGTGGTTTTCCCAGGAAAGATCATGGCAAATAGTGAGACCCAAAAGCTTGAGTGACAGAACTTCTTGGAGAGGATTATTCAGAAAGTGGATGGGAGGGTTTTCCAGTCGGTCTTTTCGGAGAGACATCGTAAGAGTGTGAGATTTATCAGGATTGAAAGACATGTTCCATTTGTTTGCCCAGTCTGTGATTTTGTCCAGGTCTGCAGAGAGTGAGGAGGCTGCAGACTGCTGATCTGAGGGATGAGGAATGGAGCGACAGAGAGTAGAGTCGTCAGCAAAGAGATAGAGAGGATTTTCAAGAGAGTCAGAGAGATCATTGATGAAGACCAGAAAAAGCACAGGGCCCAGAACACTACCTTGGGGAACTCCAGCCTGAACAGGTAGAGGAGATGAGAGAAACCCATTCAGGGCCACACGTTGACTACGACCAGAGAGGAAGTCCGCCAGCCATGCGTGGAGATTTCCATGGATACCAAAGGAGGAGAGTTTGGTGAGCAGAGCAGGGTGCCAGACCGTATCGAAGGCACGTGAAATGTCAAGGGAGACGGCTCTAATTTCCTGTTTGGCATTGAGGACCTCCATCCATTGTTGAGAAAGCAGAAGCAGCATGTCCAGAGTAGAGTGACCAGGTCTGAAACCAAATTGATGATCAGAGATCAAGCCATTGGAGAAGAGGAAAGATTTCATATCTGAAGCAATGATGGATTCCATGACTTTGCTGATAATTGGGAGAAGGCTGATTGGTCTGCAGTTGCTGGGATCTGTTTTTGCACCTTTTTTGTGCAAAGCGGTGATGTTGGCTGATTTCCAAGCAGATGGCAGATGACCTTGAGCAAAAGAGAGGGTGAAGAGAACAGAAAGAGGGAGTGAAAGAGCGGAAGCACATGATTTTAGGACCCGTGGGCTGATGCCGTCAGGACCAGTTGCAGAATCAGAGTCGAGGGTTGCCAGAAACTTTTCCACCTTGTCAGGAGGAAAGGACACAGAGTCCAGGAGCAGCTGGGTACGACTGGGTACGGTGGGTACAGAGAGGGATGGGTTTGGGACACAAGATTTAGAGGCAAACACAGAGTTGAGGCATTCATCTTTTTCACGTGCGAAACATGTCACACTTCACATTTCACAATGGACATGGAATTCTTTATCTTCACATTTCACAATGGACATGTAATTCTTTATCTTCACATTTCACAATGGACATGTAGTTATTTATCTTCACATTTCATAATGGACATGTAATTATTTATCTTCACATTTCATAATGGACATGCAGTTATTTATCTTCACATTTCATAATGGACATGGAGTTATTTATCTTCACATTTCACAATGGACATGTAATTCTTTATCTTCACATTTCACAATGGACATGTAATTATTTATCTTCACATTTCATAATGGACATGTAGTTATTTATCTTCACATTTCATAATGGACATGTAGTTATTTATCTTCACATTTCATAATGGACATGTAGTTATTTATCTTCACATTTCACAATGGACATGTAATTATTTATCTTCACATTTCACAATGGACATGTAATTCTTTATCTTCACATTTCACAATAGACATGGAATTCTTTATCTTCACATTTCACAATGGACATGTAATTCTTTATCTTCACATTTCACAATAGACATGCAATTCTTTATCTTCACATTTCACAATGGACATGCAATTCTTTATCTTCACATTTCACAATGGACATGTAGTTATTTATCTTCACATTTCACAATGGACATGTAATTCTTCATCTTCACATTTCACAATGGACATGGAATTCTTTATCTTCACATTTCACAATGGACATGTAATTCTTTATCTTCACATTCCACAACAGACATGCAATTCTTTATCTTCACATTTCACAATGGACATGTAATTATTTATCTTCACATTTCACAATGGACATGTAATTCTTTATCTTCACTTTTCACAACAGACATGCAATTCTTTATCTTCACATTTCACAATGGACATGTAATTATTTATCTTCACATTTCACAATGGACATGTAATTATTTATCTTCACATTTCACAATGGACATGTAGTTATTTATCTTCACATTTCATAATGGACATGTAGTTATTTATCTTCACATTTCACAATGGACATGTAGTTATTTATCTTCACATTTCATAATGGACATGTAATTCTTTATCTTCACATTTCACAATGGACATGTAATTCTTTATCTTCACATTTCACAATGGACATGTAATTATTTATCTTCACATTTCACAATGGACATGTAATTCTTTATCTTCACATTTCACAATGGACATGTAATTATTTATCTTTACATTTCATAATGGACATGTAATTCTTTATCTTCACATTTCACAATGGACATGTAATTCTTTATCTTCACATTTCACAATGGACATGTAATTCTTTATCTTCACATTTCATAATGGACATGTAATTCTTTATCTTCACATTTCACAATGGACATGTAATTATTTATCTTCACATTTCATAATGGACATGTAATTATTTATCTTCACATTTCACAATGGACATGTAATTATTTATCTTCACATTTCATAATGGACATGTAATTCTTTATCTTCACATTTCACAATGGACATGTAGTTATTTATCTTCACATTTCATAATGGACATGTAATTATTCATCTTCACATTTCACAATGGACATGGAATTCTTTATCTTCACATTTCACAATGGACATGTAATTCTTTATCTTCACATTTCATAATGGACATGTAGTTATTTATCTTCACATTTCATAATGGACATGTAGTTATTTATCTTCACATTTCATAATGGACATGTAGTTATTTATCTTCACATTTCACAATGGACATGTAGTTATTTATCTTCACATTTCACAATGGACATGTAATTCTTTATCTTCACATTTCATAATGGACATGTAGTTATTTATCTTCACATTTCATAATGGACATGTAGTTATTTATCTTCACATTTCATAATGGACATGTAGTTATTTATCTTCACATTTCACAATGGACATGTAGTTATTTATCTTCACATTTCATAATGGACATGTAGTTATTTATCTTCACATTTCATAATGGACATGTAATTCTTTATCTTCACATTTCATAATGGACATGTAGTTATTTATCTTCACATTTCACAATGGACATGGAATTCTTTATCTTCACATTTCATAATGGACATGTAGTTATTTATCTTCACATTTCATAATGGGCATGTAGTTATTTATCTTCACATTTCATAATGGACATGTAGTTATTTATCTTCACATTTCACAATGGACATGGAATTCTTTATCTTCACATTTCATAATGGACATGTAGTTATTTATCTTCACATTTCACAATGGACATGGAATTCTTTATCTTCACATTTCACAATGGACATGGAATTCTTTATCTTCACATTTCACAATGGACATACATGTAATTATTTATCTTCACATTTCATAATGGACATGTAATTATTCATCTTCACATTTCACAATGGACATGGAATTCTTTATCTTCACATTTCACAATGGACATGTAATTCTTTATCTTCACATTTCACAATACACATGCAATTCTTTATCTTCACATTTCACAATGGACATGTAATTATTTATCTTCACATTTCACAATGGACATGTAATTCTTTATCTTCACATTTCACAATGGACATGTAGTTATTTATCTTCACATTTCATAATGGACATGTAGTTATTTATCTTCACATTTCACAATGGACATGTAGTTATTTATCTTCACATTTCACAATGGACATGTAATTCTTTATCTTCACATTTCACAATGGACATGTAGTTATTTATCTTCACATTTCATAATGGACATGTAATTATTCATCTTCACATTTCACAATGGACATGGAATTCTTTATCTTCACATTTCACAATGGACATGTAATTCTTTATCTTCACATTTCACAATAGACATGCAATTCTTTATCTTCACATTTCACAATGGACATGTAATTATTTATCTTCACATTTCACAATGGACATGTAATTCTTTATCTTCACATTTCACAATGGACATGTAATTCTTTATCTTCACATTTCACAATGGACATGTAATTCTTTATCTTCACATTTCACAATGGACATGTAGTTATTTATCTTCACATTTCACAATGGACATGTAATTCTTTATCTTCACATTTCACAATGGACATGTAGTTATTTATCTTCACATTTCATAATGGACATGTAATTATTCATCTTCACATTTCACAATGGACATGGAATTCTTTATCTTCACATTTCACAATGGACATGTAATTCTTTATCTTCACATTTCACAATAGACATGCAATTCTTTATCTTCACATTTCACAATGGACATGTAGTTATTTATCTTCACATTTCACAATGGACATGTAATTCTTTATCTTCACATTTCACAATAGACATGCAATTCTTTATCTTCACATTTCATAATGGACATGTAGTTATTTATCTTCACATTTCATAATGGACATGTAGTTATTCATCTTCACATTTCACAATGGACATGTAATTCTTTATCTTCACATTTCACAATGGACATGCAGTTATTTATCTTCACATTTCACAATGGACATGTAATTCTTTATATTCATATTTCACAATGGACATGTAATTCTTTATCTTCACATTTCACAATGGACATGTAATTATTTATCTTCACATTTCACAATGGACATGTAATTCTTTATCTTCATATTTCACAATGGACATGTAATTATTTATCTTCATATTTCACAATGGACATGTAATTCTTTATATTCACATTTCACAATGGACATGTAATTCTTTATCTTCATATTTCACAATGGACATGTAATTATTTATCTTCATATTTCACAATGGACATGTAATTATTTATCTTCACATTTCACAATGGACATGTAATTATTTATCTTCACATTTCACAACGGACATGTAATTATTTATCTTCACATTTCACAACGGACATGTAATTATTTATCTTCACATTTCACAATGGACATGTAATTATTTATCTTCATATTTCACAATGGATATGTAATTATTTATCTTCATATTTCATAATGGACATGTAATTCTTTATCTTCACATTTCACAATGGACATGTAGTTATTTATCTTCACATTTCATAATGGACATGTAATTATTCATCTTCACATTTCACAATGGACATGGAATTCTTTATCTTCACATTTCACAATGGACATGTAATTCTTTATCTTCACATTTCATAATGGACATGTAGTTATTTATCTTCACATTTCATAATGGACATGTAGTTATTTATCTTCACATTTCATAATGGACATGTAGTTATATTTATCTTCACATTTCACAATGGACATGTAATTCTTTATCTTCACATTTCATAATGGACATGTAGTTATTTATCTTCACATTTCACAATGGACATGGAATTCTTTATCTTCACATTTCATAATGGACATGTAGTTATTTATCTTCACATTTCATAATGGGCATGTAGTTATTTATCTTCACATTTCATAATGGACATGTAGTTATTTATCTTCACATTTCACAATGGACATGGAATTCTTTATCTTCACATTTCATAATGGACATGTAGTTATTTATCTTCACATTTCACAATGGACATGGAATTCTTTATCTTCACATTTCACAATGGACATGGAATTCTTTATCTTCACATTTCACAATGGACATACATGTAATTATTTATCTTCACATTTCATAATGGACATGTAATTATTCATCTTCACATTTCACAATGGACATGGAATTCTTTATCTTCACATTTCACAATGGACATGTAATTCTTTATCTTCACATTTCACAATACACATGCAATTCTTTATCTTCACATTTCACAATGGACATGTAATTATTTATCTTCACATTTCACAATGGACATGTAATTCTTTATCTTCACATTTCACAATGGACATGTAGTTATTTATCTTCACATTTCATAATGGACATGTAGTTATTTATCTTCACATTTCACAATGGACATGTAGTTATTTATCTTCACATTTCACAATGGACATGTAATTCTTTATCTTCACATTTCACAATGGACATGTAATTCTTTATCTTCACATTTCACAATGGACATGTAGTTATTTATCTTCACATTTCATAATGGACATGTAATTATTCATCTTCACATTTCACAATGGACATGGAATTCTTTATCTTCACATTTCACAATGGACATGTAATTCTTTATCTTCACATTTCACAATAGACATGCAATTCTTTATCTTCACATTTCACAATGGACATGTAATTATTTATCTTCACATTTCACAATGGACATGTAATTCTTTATCTTCACATTTCACAATGGACATGTAATTCTTTATCTTCACATTTCACAATGGACATGTAGTTATTTATCTTCACATTTCACAATGGACATGTAATTCTTTATATTCATATTTCACAATGGACATGTAATTCTTTATCTTCACATTTCACAATGGACATGTAATTATTTATCTTCACATTTCACAATGGACATGTAATTCTTTATCTTCATATTTCACAATGGACATGTAATTATTTATCTTCATATTTCACAATGGACATGTAATTATTTATCTTCACATTTCACAATGGACATGTAATTATTTATCTTCACATTTCACAACGGACATGTAATTATTTATCTTCACATTTCACAACGGACATGTAATTATTTATCTTCACATTTCACAATGGACATGTAATTATTTATCTTCATATTTCACAATGGATATGTAAATATTTATCTTCATATTTCACAATGGACATGTAATTATTTATCTTCATATTTCACAATGGACATGTAATTATTTATCTTCATATTTCACAATGGACATGCAATTATTTAGATTCACATTTCACAATGGACATGCAATTATTTAGATTCACATTTCACAATGAACATGTAATTCTTTATCTTCACATTTCACAATGGACATGTAATTCTTTATCTTCACATTTCACAATAGACATGCAATTATTTATCTTCACATTTCACAATGGACATGTAATTCTTTATCTTCACATTTCACAATGGACATGTAATTCTTTATCTTCACATTTCACAATGGACATGTAATTCTTTATCTTCATATTTCACAATGGACATGTAATTATTTATCTTCACATTTCACAATGGATATGTAATTATTTATCTTCACATTTCATAATGAACACGTAATTATTTATCTTCACATTTCATAATGGATATGTAATTCTTTATCTTCACATTTCACAATAGACATGTAATTCTTTATATTCACATTTCACAATGGACATGTAATTCTTTATCTTCACATTTCACAATGAACATGTAATTATTTATCTTCACATTTCATAATGGACATGTAATTATTTATCTTCACATTTCACAATGGATATGTAATTATTTATCTTCATATTTCACAATGGACATGTAATTATTTATCTTCACATTTCACAATGGACATGTAATTCTTTATCTTCACATTTCACAATAGACATGTAATTCTTTATATTCACATTTCACAATGGACATGTAATTATTTATCTTCACATTTCACAATGGATATGTAATTATTTATCTTCATATTTCACAATGGACATGTAATTATTTATCTTCACATTTCACAATGGACATGTAATTCTTTATCTTCTCATTTCACAATAGACATGTAATTCTTTATATTCACATTTCACAATGGACATGTAATTCTTTATCTTCTCATTTCACAATAGACATGAAATTATTTATCTTCACATTTCACAATGGATATGTAATTATTTATCTTCATATTTCACAATGGACATGTAATTCTTTATCTTCACATTTCACAATGGACATGTAATTCTTTATATTCACATTTCACAATGGACATGTAATTATTTATCTTCACATTTCACAATGGATATGTAATTATTTATCTTCAGATTTCACAATGGATATGTAATTATTTATCTTCATATTTCACAATGGACATGTAATTATTTATCTTCATATTTCACAATGGACATGTAATTATTTATCTTCATATTTCACAATGGACATGTAATTATTTATCTTCATATTTCACAATGGATATGTAATTATTTATCTTCATATTTCACAATGGACATGTAATTATTTATCTTCATATTTCACAATGGACATGTAATTATTTATCTTCATATTTCACAATGGACATGTAATTATTTATCTTCATATTTCACAATAGACATGTAATTCTTTATCTTCACATTTCACAATGGACATGTAATTCTTTATCTTCACATTTCACAATAGACATGTAATTCTTTATCTTCACATTTCACAATGGACATGTAATTCTTTATCTTCACATTTCACAATGGACATGTAATTATTTATATTCACATTTCACAATTAACATGTAATTCTTTATCTTCACATTTCACAATGGACATGTAATTCTTTATCTTCACATTTCACAATAGACATGTAATTCTTTATCTTCACATTTCACAATGGACATGTAATTCTTTATCTTCATATTTCACAATGGACATGTAATTCTTTATCTTCACATTTCACAATGGATATGTAATTCTTTATCTTCACATTTCACAATGGACATGTAATTATTTATATTCACATTTCACAATGGATATGTAATTCAGAATTATCAGAATTATCAGAATTTCAGAATTATTGGAATCTCCCGCGATGAAGATATCTCTGAGGGCCTTTCACTCACTCACCGCAGGCAGGTAGGTGGTCTTTCTGTCTTCTACCGACTCCTCTCCGGCCTTGCACCCCCAGCTCTCTCTGTGCTCTGTCCCCCAAATATTCCTACAGGTCGCACAAGATCTGCCAGCAACCCTCTGATGGTTAAACTGCCGAAATCTCGGCTCTCTGCTCACCTTCACTCTTTCATTCCTCTTTTCTCCCGCCTCTGGAACAAACTCCCTCACTCCCTTCAATCCCACTCCTCCCTCCAGGTCTTTAAAACAGCTGTTCACCACCATCTCTTATCTTCCCCCATCCAAAACCTTGATCTTTTCTACCCCCGCTAATTCACCCCAGATCCACCTTGTTTGAAATTCCAACTTCTTTCCTGGAAGTCCTGGCAGTGTCCATATGTTTTATACCTCTCCCACCGCCCCCTTCCCACGCCCCCCCCCCCCCCCCAAGCCCTCGCCCTCTCTCAGATCTCTCGATGTCTCCATGTCTCTCGGTCACTGCTCTCAAATGTTGTGTTTGTGTCCTTCCCCCTCTCTCCCCATCTTGTCTACCGCTCCCTATGTTATATGTTTTATGTGTCGGTTTGTCTTTCTGGGTGATTAATGTTCGCTCTTTCACGAGCCTCGACCTTGTATACAAAAAAAAAAAAAAAAAAAAAAAAAAAAAATTCTTTATCTTCACATTTCACAATGGACATGTTATTATTTATATTCACATTTCACAATGGACATGTAATTATATATATTCACATTTCACAATGGACATGTAATTCTTTATATTCACATTTCACAATGGACATGTAATTCTTTATATTCACATTTCACAATGGATATGCAATTATTTATATTCACATTTCACAATGGATATGTAATTCTTTATCTTCACATTTCACAATGGACATGCAATTCTTTATCTTCACATTTCACAATGGACATGCAATTCTTTATCTTCACATTTCACAATGGACATGTAATTCTTTATCTTCACATTTCACAATGGACATGTAATTATTTATATTCACATTTCACAATGGACATGTAATTCTTTATCTTCACATTTCACAATGGACATGTAATTATTTATATTCACATTTCACAATGGATATGTAATTCTTTATATTCACATTTCACAATGGATATGTAATTCTTTATCTTCACATTTCACAATGGATATGTAATTATTTATCTTCATATTTCACAATGGACATGTAATTATTTATATTCACATTTCACAATGGACATGTAATTATTTATATTCACATTTCACAATGGATATGTAATTCTTTATATTCACATTTCACAATGGATATGTAATTCTTTATCTTCACATTTCACAATGGACATGTAATTATTTATATTCACATTTCACAATGGATATGTAATTATTTATATTCACATTTCACAATGGACATGTAATTATTTATATTCACATTTCACAATGGACATGTAATTCTTTATCTTCACATTTCACAATGGACATGTAATTATTTATATTCACATTTCACAATGGATATGTAATTATTTATATTCACATTTCACAATGGACATGTAATTATTTATATTCACATTTCACAATGGACATGTAATACTTTATATTCACATTTCACAATGGATATGTAATTCTTTATCTTCACATTTCACAATGGACATGTAATTCTTTATCTTCACATTTCACAATGGACATGTAATTATTTATATTCACATTTCACAATGGATATGTAATTATTTATATTCACATTTCACAATGGACATGTAATTATTTATATTCACATTTCACAATGGATATGTAATTCTTTATATTCACATTTCACAATGGATATGTAATTCTTTATCTTCACATTTCACAATGGACATGTAATTATTTATATTCACATTTCACAATGGACATGTAATTCTTTATCTTCACATTTCACAATGGATATGTAATTATTTATCTTCATATTTCACAATGGACATGTAATTCTTTATATTCACATTTCACAATGAACATGTAATTATTTATATTCACATTTCACAATGGACATGTAATTCTTTATCTTCACATTTCACAATGGATATGTAATTATTTATCTTCATATTTCACAATGGACATGTAATTCTTTATCTTTACATTTCACAATGAACATGTAATTCTTTATCTTCACATTTCACAATGGATATGTAATTATTTATCTTCATATTTCACAATGGACATGTAATTATTTATATTCACATTTCACAATGGACATGTAATTCTTTATCTTCCTTCACATTTCACAATGGATATGTAATTATTTATCTTCATATTTCACAATGGACATGTAATTATTTATATTCACATTTCATAATGGACATGTAATTATTTATCTTCATATTTCACAATGGACATACATGTAGGTATTTATCTTCACATTTCACAATGGACATACATGTAATTATTTATCTTCACATTTCACAATGGACATACATGTAATTATTTATCTTCACATTTCACAATGGACATACATGTAGTTATTTATATTCATATTTCACAATGGACATGTAATTCTTTATCTTCACATTTCATAATGGACATGTAATTATTTATCTTCACATTTCACAATGGACATGTAGTTATTTATCTTCATATTTCACAATGGACATGTAATTATTTATCTTCACATTTCACAATGGACATGTAATTATTTATCTTCACATTTCACAATGGACATACATGTAATTATTTATCTTCACATTTCATAATGGACATGTAATTATTTATCTTCACATTTCATAATGGACATGCAATTCTTTATCTTCACATTTCACAATGGACATACATGTAATTATTTATCTTCATATTTCACAATGGACATGTAATTATTTATCTTCACATTTCATAATGGACATGCAATTATTCTTTATCTTCACATTTCACAATGGACATGTAATTATTTATCTTCACATTTCACAATGGACATGTAATTCTTTATCTTCACATTTCACAATGGAGATGTAATTCTTTATCTTCACATTTCACAATGGACATGTAATTCTTTATCTTCACATTTCACAATGGACCTGTAATTCTTTATCTTCACATTTCACAATGGACATGTAATTATTTATCTTCACATTTCACAATGAACATGTAATTCTTTATCTTCACATTTCACAATGGACATGCAATTCTTTATCTTCACATTTCACAATGGACATGCAATTCTTTATCTTCGCATTTCACAATGGAGATGTAATTCTTTATCTTCACATTTCACAATGGACATGTAATTCTTTATCTTCACATTTCACAATGGACATGTAATTCTTTATCTTCACATTTCACAATGGAGATGTAATTCTTTATCTTCACATTTCACAATGGACATGTAATTCTTTATCTTCACATTTCACAATGGACCTGTAATTATTTATCTTCACATTTCACAATGAACATGTAATTATTTATCTTCACATTTCACAATGAACATGTAATTATTTATCTTCACATTTCATAATGGATATGTAATTCACATATTATGTGGAGTACATAAACATACGTGGCAAATTGGACGAAAAGCGGGTTGGTAGGAATTGAAAGCGGGTTGGTAGGAATTGAAAGCGGGTTGGTAGGAATTGAAAGCAGGTTGGTAGGAATTGAAAGCGGGTTGGTAGGAATTGAAAGCGGGTTGGTAGGAATTGAAAGCAGGTTGGTAGGAATTGAAAGCAGGTTGGTAGGAATTGAAAGCGGGTTGGTAGGAATTGAAAGCGGGTTGGTAGGAATTGAAAGCGGGTTGGTAGGAATTGAAAGCGGGTTGGTAGGAATTGAAAGCGGGTTGGTAGGAATTGAAAGTGGGTTGGTAGGAATTGAAAGCGGGTTGGTAGGAATTGAAAGCGGGTTGGTAGGAATTGAAAGCGGGTTGGTAGGAATTGAAAGCGGGTTGGTAGGAATTGAAAGCGGGTTGGGAGGAATTGAAAGCGGGTTGGTAGGAATTGAAAGCGGGTTGGTAGGAATTGAAAGCGGGTTGGTAGGAATTGAAAGCGGGTTGGTAGGAATTGAAAGCGGGTTGGTAGGAATTGAAAGCGGGTTGGTAGGAATTGAAAGCGGGTTGGTAGGAATTGAAAGCGGGTTGGTAGGAATTGAAAGTGGGTTGGTAGGAATTGAAAGCGGGTTGGTAGGAATTGAAAGCGGGTTGGTAGGAATTGAAAGCGGGTTGGTAGGAATTGAAAGCGGGTTGGTAGGAATTGAAAGCGGGTTGGTAGGAATTGAAAGCGGGTTGGTAGGAATTGAAAGCGGGTTGGTAGGAATTGAAAGCGGGTTGGTAGGAATTGAAAGCGGGTTTCATTTTTTTTTTTTTTTTTTCATCAAACCCGGTAAAATGCTATTTGACAGCTTGTCAGTGTCACAACACTGAGATGGTCGTTTTTTTAAGCGGTATCATTTTGCCTTTTGGTTTTGTCATATGTGAATGCGCTTTAGCTTTGGTTTAATAGGGTTTCCTTGCAAGGGTTTTGAGAGTTTTTACCATTGCGGTTGAATAAAATAATTGACTTGGACTCAGAACGTTTCTGACTTTTTTTTTTCCATGCTAAAATGTATTGACAAGTAATTATAAGGAGGTTCCAAATGAGAGAACTTCAAACTCTTTCATTGTGGTGACATGATGTAAACACGTATTGTTTGATGTAAGAATGCCCCCTTTGCTTTTATTAATGAAAGGAGTGGACGGGGAGGACAGATAATTGGGATTTGGACAGGGGGGGGGGGGGTGGGGGGAGCGGAGTAAAAGTATGGGACAAAGTTGGGAGGGAGAGGTTGAGACTTTTTGGGAGTGGAAGGACGGGTTGAGGACTTTTGGTGGTAGGTGGGGGGCGGGGGGGTTGAGGAGTTGTGTATGTGGAGATGGGAGCAGATTTGAAGGCTTGGAGCAGGGAGAGGATTGAAGCCATTGAGGTAGGAAGGGAAAATTGAGGACTTGGTGTTTGGGATTGGGGGTGGGGGAGGTTGATGACTTGGGTTTTGGGAGGGGGAAGGGAAGAGTTGAGGACTTGAAGAAACATTTTGAATTCCATAGATGTTCTGCCGGTGCCTGCTAGTTATTATTGAATTACGAGGAATGAAATAAAAGGTTTGTGAGTGCAAAGTAAAAAATTTAAACCACATACAAATTTAAACCAGTCTTTGACTGGACATCCTCTGTATACAAAATCTTTCCTTGGCACCCATGAACTTTTATCTACCTACACGGTCTTCATCCACAGCTTGATGGAGTACTTCTCCCCCTTCTGGGCAGGCACCCCTGCCTCGCACCGTGGAAACCAAGGCCTTAAAAATCATTGGAATCTCCCGGGATGAAGCCGAGTCTATGGGCCTATCACTTTCACATCGCAGACAGGTCGATGGTCTGTCTGCCTTCTACCACCTACTTTCTGGTCTCATGCCCTCTACACTTTCTACACTTTGTCCCCCCCACCCCCAATCCCCCAGCTTTCTACAGGATGCACGTGACGAGGTCCACAATCAACTCCCTTCTGGTAAAACTCCCAAAATCCAGAACCACTGTTCACCTCCACTCATTCCTTCCTCTTTTTTCCTGCCTGTGGAACCAACCTCCACATTCTCTTCAATCTCTCATCCTTCTCCACATTCCTTATTACCCCAAGTCTCCATCTATTTTGTCCTTCAACCCCACTCTTGGTGCTCCCTCCCCATCTCTCTTTCAACTGTTCCTTTTCTTACGTTACTTTTTGTGTTCTTGCTCCATCTTCACGAGCTTCGACACTGTATACAAAATATAAAACTGATCTATACCCTTGTGGAACTTTTCTATGGTGGACCTGAATTTTACAGGAGCACAAGTCTTTTACCATCATAAATGGTTCCATAATGTGCAATGTGTGTGCAGCACATGAAGTATTCTGTTGTTTATATGTTGTCCACACATGTAGAACATCTAATGTATGCAGTGGTCAAACCAGAATGTCATGTAAATTAATTATTGAGTGCACGTATAAACAAGTAGGGAGCACAAAGCCCAAGGATGCAATGTAATTCAGGAAACAATAGGCATTTTCTCCTGTAAATTACCAAACCACAAAATCTCCTTGTTCTGCCTCAGTTGCTTAGAGCACCCGTTTGATCAAACCTGCCATTGTGTCCGTGCCAACATATTTGGCCTCGCTGCCAATACTCTGGGTTTGCAATGTCCTCAAGCCTTTAAGCCATCCCAAGCAATTGTCCAAACACGAAGCAGCACCGTGTGCCGAGTACGGTGGCCATGGGGATTCGAAGGCCCGCTCGATCGAGGCCCGCTCCAGGATCTCGGTGCCAAAAGTGCGGACGAAGGCTGCGGCAGGCACGTGTCCTGGGAGAAGGCCGTGGATGCTGCTCGCAGCTTGGCCTGTCGCCACCGGTTTCGAGAAACAATGGCCAGAAGCCTGCGGACAGCTTTCCCTCACCTCCCAGATGTGCCTCCCGCAGGCTCCAGGACCAGGATCAGGACAAAGCAATAGCGACAAGCCCAGCGTGGCTGATTTAATGGAACATCTCTCTGGCTTGCCATTGCCTTCCACTGCAGGGGGCAACACAATGCAATGATGTTTCATTTTATTTATTTGCCAGTTGCCTTCATCGCACCAAGAAAATTCCCCCCATTTTTTTCAACCCACCAATTTCACTTCAATGACCGATGAGGTGGGCAGGGCCCCCCATCCCCGTTGCTTGTAGTGATGTAAATGCAGCTGTCAGGTGAAATCCGTATGCGTAATAAAAAATTTCCGGCTTACCGAGTATTCTTCGGATGAATTGGAACTATTTGGCGAGATTGCATGCTGTGTTAACATTGCCGAACAGCTGAGAATACGATCATGAGATCACTTTTCTCACTGCATTTCCATGGGAAAATGGATTCCAGAGAATCGAGCTGGCAATCTTGTATAAAACTGGCAGGAATCCGCAGTGTAGTTTACTTTGGGCCGCACGGCTGAGCGATGCAGGATCTGCTTCGTACATTAAGAAAGCTGAAAGATCATCCATTGCGTGCGACTTTCCAAGTAACCATTTTTAAAATTCGACATCACAGAACAATCCGCATGTGTTTTGGACATTTCTACAGGAGACATTGGGGTGATATGGATCCCAAGCCCAGGAACATATTACACCCATTGTCTCCTATAACAACAATGTTGACCCTAAATAATGTGTGAACGGACAAAAAAAAAAAACTGGAGTGTATTTTGGGTGCTTTCACAACATTTCATTTTGTGTCTACAGATTGAAGGTTATTACTGCTTAATAAGAATGACAGATGTAACCTACCATAGCCCAGAGCAAGTTGGGATTAGGAAAGTACTTCATGGGTCCCTCATATTTAATACACCTGCAGTGGATCCATATATAAGAAACATTTAATGACAGTGATATCCTGCAACCTCAATAGCTTTTGCTTATTCGTAGACAATCAAAGATTCTGTCATTGTTACCTTTGCCACGAAAGGTGGACGTAGGTTATGTTTTCACCCCTGTCTGTCTGTTTGTTTGTGTTGGGCTGGAAGTACGATATCTCAAAGAGATGTGGACGGATTCAGACGAAATTTGGTGGGCAGGTTGGGTGTATGACAAGGAAGAATTGATTACATTTTTGTGAAGCTCTGGATCTGGAGCTTTTAAAAGTGATTCTTCACCATTGAGATATAGGGTTAAAACGATATATACACAAAGAATTAAGTTAAGCACCCCCCCCCCCCGTTTTTTTACAACCTCGCACATTACAAGTTTGTTGTCGTCAAAACAGTGTAATATACCCATGATATTGCTATATTTTCTGGAGAAGTGATATTATGGTCACATAAAAACATAACAATCATGCCGTTTTCAATATTTTATTCTGAATAATTTAAGGTGAAAATTTTTGGGAATTTTAGGCATATTTTCACCTCAATTTAAGTATGGAGCTATAGGTCCATCACGGACAGTGTGGATGACGTTTATGTTTTCTAACGTACAGTCATTGTTCTGAGAAGACCTCTAGCGATCTTTGCGTCAATAACGTGTGTAGGACCCACGTGATCGGATCACTGACTCAACCCTACGTCTCATAGACCCTGTAAGCCGTCGTATGCGTTGCTGTGGCAGGTTGTTCCATTCCCGATGTAATGCACGTTCCAATTCATCCAGATTGGCTATTGGAGGGACCATCTTCGCAATTTGTCGTCCCAACATGTCCCATCTTCATGGATGACAACGCCAGGCCTCACCGTGCGAGACGCGTCCGAGCCTTGCTGGAGCAAGGTGCTGTGACAACCATCCCCTGGCCTGCGTACAGTCCTGACCTGAACCCCCTCGAGCACGTTTGGGACATGTTGGGACGACAAATTGCGAAGATGGTCCCTCCAATAGCCAATCTGGATGAATTGGAACGTGCATTACATCGGGAATGGAACAACCTGCCACAGCAACGCATACGACGGCTTACAGGGTCTATGAGACGTAGGGTTGAGTCAGTGATCCGATCACGTGGGTCCTACACACGTTATTGACGCAAAGATCGCTAGAGGTCTTCTCAGAACAATGACTGTACGTTAGAAAACATAAACGTCATCCACACTGTCCGTGATGGACCTATAGCTCCATACTTAAATTGAGGTGAAAATATGCCTAAAATTCCCAAAAAATTTCACCTTAAATTATTCAGAATAAAATATTGAAAACGGCATGATTGTTATGTTTTTATGTGACCATAATATCACTTCTCCAGAAAATATAGCAATATCATGGGTATATTACACTGTTTTGACGACAACAAACTTGTAATGTGCGAGGTTGTAAAAAAACGGGGGGGGTGCTTAACTTAATTCTTTGTGTATATATAAACACGATATCTCAAAAACGTTGTGGACTTGGACTTCTTAAGACAAAACTATGTGGATGAATTAGGTAGGTGACAAGAATAAACTTTATCAATGATCTCTCCGACTCTCTGGAAAATCCTCTCTATCTCTTTGCTGATGACTCCACTCTCTGCCGCTCCATTCCTCTTCCCTCAGATCGGCAGTCTGCAGCCTCCTCACTCTCTGAAGACCTGCACAAAATCACAGACTGGTCAAACAAGTGGAACATGTCTTTCAATCCTGACAAATCTCACACTCTTACTATGTCTCTCCGAAAAGATCGACTGGACAACCCTCCCATCTACTTTCTCAACAATCCTCTCCAAGAAGTTCTGTCGCTCAAGCTTTTGGGTCTCACTATCTGCCATGATCTTTCTTGGGAAAACCACATTTCCAAGCTGGCCTCCAAAGCCAGTCGCCGACTGGGCATCCTCCGTCGTGCGAAGTCCTTCCTCGGCACACCTGAGTTCCTCACCACATACAAGGCTTTCAGCCACAGCTCAATGGAATACTGTTCTCCCCTATGGGCCGGTGCTCCTGCCTCACACCTAGCTCGGCTTCACGCTGTTGAAACCAAAGCTTTCAGAATCATTGGCATCTCCCGTGATGAAGCTATCTCCGAGGGCCTTTCACTCACTCACCGCAGACAGGTAGGTGGTCTTTCTGTCTTCTACCGACTCCTCTCCGGCCTTGCTCCCCCAGCTCTCTGTGCTTTGTCCCCCAAATATTCCTACAGGTCGCACAAGATCTGCCAGCAACCCTCTGATGGTTAAACTGCCGAAATCTCGGCTCTCTGCTCACCTTCACTCTTTCATTCCTCTTTTCTCCCGCCTCTGGAACAAACTCATGCACAAGTTTGATGCGCAAGATTGGAGGTCTCGTCTCTTCAAAGCTGTCCATGCGCGCTCGCTTTCGAAGCTAAGTAACTTTTCACAATTGTGTTTTTGTCGAAACTGTATCTTTCTCTCGGTGTATGTACCTATTGGGGTGTCTTTAATAGTATTCTTGGCGTTGGTTTTTCATACCTGTGTACAGAATCGTCGGTCTTTCGTATCGCGTATTCTGAGGCCTAAGTGTAGTACTAGGCTACCGTGTCCGACCTTGGCTTGAGGCTTTGTTTTTGTCTCAGAGGTTCTCCGATCGCGCTGCAATTACTTTCCGGTCTCTGCTTTTCACGGTCTTTTCATCCCATACTTCCTTGTTGTAAAATCTCAAAAAAACAAACAAACAAAAAAAAAAACATTTCCTTCTGTTTTTATTCGTTCTTATTTGTTCGTTCGTTCTTCGACCACATTGTTTGTGATCACGTGATCACGTTGTTAAAAAATGTCTCATCTGACCCCTGAAGACCTGTATTCTGTCATATTCTATAACACCTTTTTCTTCTTCTTCTATAAAAGGATGCTTTCAACTTGCTTACCAAATCTATTCATTCCAAAAAAAAATTCCATCTCTTATAGTGCATCTTTCATTCATTCCCTAAACTCTCCAGCACTCCATCCTCCCTCCAGCGTCCTCAAACGTATTTTTGACTCGAATGTCTCAAGAAACTCATTTTGCAATAAATGTTCGTTTCCCATTTTTTCCCAATGTCCGTTTCCCAATGTACACTTTTCAAAATCCCATCACCCCAAAATCCCATCACCCCTCCCCTCTAAATCTACCCCCTTGCCCCTCCCCTCCAAATCATCCCCATCACCCATCTCTTTCAAATCTTCCCCCTTGCCCCTCCCCTCCAAATCTTCCCAATCACCCATTCCTTTCAAATCTCCCCCCACACCCCTCCCCTCCGAGACTCTCCCTCGCTCCTCCCCTCCGAGACTCCCCTCTCACCCCTCCTCCTCAAAGCGTCCTCCCCGCTTCTTCCCCCTTCCAACTTTCACCTTCATCTCCCTCAACCTTCTGCCTCGCTCTTCCCCCTCATCAAATAACACCTCACTGCGCCTCTCCCAATCACCATCAAACCTTTTGTCTGCCCCCTTCTTCCCTTTCTCCAAGCTATTCTGTAATCTCCGACACACCTTCAACAGCTCTCCCTACCTCTTCCTCCTCTTCCACATCTTACCCTACCGCTCCCCCCCCCCCCCCCCTGTTCTGTATCCGATGCTCCCCCTTCCTCTTCCTTAACAGTATGGACCTCAAACATCCGGGGCCTTTGCTCAAACTTTTCTGATCTCTCCATACAGGTTGCTTCTGACAAACCAGACGTGATCTGCTTAACAGAAACTTTCCTCCTTCATGATGTCTCTGATTCCTTGGTATCTCTCCCAGGTTACTCCCTCCTCCGGTATGATAGACCTGAGCCTCGTCCTGGAGGTGGGGTTGCTATCTTTATAAAAAAACTCTCTTCCTCACTCGCCCTGCACTGCCCTCTCTCCACCTCACCCCCAGGAATACCTTTGGCTACGGCTTCCCCTTCGCTCCCACCTTTTGTTCATATGTGTGTTGTACCGTCCACCAAACAGTGATGACTCCATCTACATCTCGCTGTCTGAGAATATGGACCAACTTCTATCTACCCATCCCAACTCTCTCTTCCTCATATGTGGTGATTTCAACTGTCACCATGCCAGTTGGCTGGGTGTGGGTACCTCTCTCACCAGCCATGGCTCTTCAGCAAAGGACTTCTGTGACTCACTGGGACTGACACAATCTGTCAATTTCCCGACCCGGATTTCAGTCAACGGAGCATCTTCTCTTCTGGACTTGGTTATGACTAACTTCCCTGAAAATGTCTGCTGCTCTTCTTCTGCTCCAATCGGCTCTTCTGATCATGTGCTTGTTAAAGTGGACATCTCTCTGACCATTCTCAGAGAGCCTCCTCAGCGTCGACGAGTCTGGCATTTCACTCAGGCCAACTGGCACGGTCTTCAAGCAGCCATCAATCATCTGGACTGGTCTCCCATCTCTACTGCCTCTGACATAAATTCTTCCTGGGAATTCTTCCAAAGCAAACTGCTCTCTCTCATGCACAGATTTATCCCATCTCGTCTTCTGTTGTCATACCCTTCCTCCCGTCCATGGTACACAGAATCGTGTGGTGAGGCTATTGCCCAGAAACAACTTGCTTTCGTCTCCTGGAAAGCAAATCCAACGGAAGGAAATCTCATTTCCTTTCACAAAGCCCGAAACAAGTGTGTGTCCACCCTCAGGAGAGCCAGGAAACAATATCTCTCCGTTCTCAGGTCCGAACTCTCTTATCTGTCTCCCTCTTCCAAATCCTGGTGGCGTCTGGTCAAATCTGTTTCTGGTGTTTGTTCCCCCTCCATCCCCTCCCTCACCTCAAATGGCCACACGGCTGACTCCGCACATGAAAAAGCTGAATGCCTCAACTCTGTGTTTGCCTCTAAATCTTGTGTCCCAAACCCATCCCTCTCTGTACCCACCGTACCCAGTCGTACCCAGCTGCTCCTGGACTCTGTGTCCTTTCTTCCTGACAAGGTGGAAAAGTTTCTGTCAACCCTCGACTCGGATTCTGCAACTGGACCTGACGGCATCAGCCCACGGGTCCTAAAATCCTGTTCTTCCACTCTTTCACTCCCTCTCTCTGTTCTCTTCACCCTCTCTTTTGCTCAAGGTCATCTTCCATCTGCTTGGAAATCTGCCAACATCACCGCTTTGCACAAAAAAGGTGCAAAAACAGATCCCAGCAACTACAGACCAATCAGCCTTCTCCCAATTATCAGCAAAGTCATGGAATCCATCATTGCTTCAGATATTAAATCTTTCCTCTTCTCCAATGGCTTGATCTCTGATCATCAATTTGGTTTCAGACCTGGACACTCTACTCTGGACATGCTGCTTCTGCTTTCTCAACAATGGATGGAGGTCCTCAATGCCAAACAGGAAATTAGAGCACTCTCCCTTGACATATCACGTGCCTTCGATACGGTCTGGCACCCCGCTCTGCTCACCAAACTCTCCTCTTTTGGTATCCATGGAAATCTCCACGCATGGCTGGCGGACTTCCTCTCTAGTCGTAGTCAACGTGTGGCCCTGAATGGGTTTCTCTCATCTCCTCTTCCTGTTCAGGCTGGAGTTCCACAAGGCAGTGTTCTGGGCCCTGTGCTTTTTCTGGTCTTCATCAATGATCTCCCTGACTCTCTTGAAAATCCTCTGTATCTCTTTGCTGATGACTCTACTCTGTCGCTCCATTCTTCATCCCTCAGATCGGCAGTCTGCAGCCTCCTCACTCTCTGCAGATCTGGACAAAATCACAGACTGGGCAAACAAGTGGAACATGTCTTTCAATCCTAACAAATCTCACTCTTACGATGTCTCTCCGAAAAGACCGACTGGACAACCCTCCCATCCACTTTCTGAATAATCCTCTCCAAGAAGTTCTGTCACTCAAGCTTTTGGGTCTCACTATCTGCCATGATCTTTCCTGGGAAACCCACATTTCAAATCTGGCCTCCAAAGCCAGTCGCCGACTGGGCATCCTCCGTCGTGCGAAGTCCTTCCTTGGCACACCTGAGCTCCTCACCACATACAAGGCTTTCATCCGCAGCTCAATGGAATACTGCTCTCCCCTCTGGGCTGGTGCTCCTGCCTCACACCTAGCTCGTCTTCACGCTGTTGAAACCAAAGCATTCAGAATCATTGGAATCTCCCGCGATGAAGCTAACTCCAAGGGCCTCTCACTCACTCACCGCAGGCAGGATGGTGGTCTTTCCGTCTTCTACCGACTCCTCTCTGGCCTTGCCCCCCCAGCTCTCTCTGGGCTATGTCCCGCAAATATTCCTACAGGTCGCACAAGATCTGCCTGCAACCCTCTCATGGTTAAACTGCCAAAATCAAGACTCTCTGCTCACCTTCACTCCTTCATTCCTCTTTTCTCCCGCCTCTGGAACAAACTCCCTCACTCTCTTCAATCCCACTCCACCCTCCAGGTCTTTAAAACAGCTGTTCACCACCATCTCTTATCTTCCCCCATCCAAAACCTTGATCTTTTCTACCCCCCGCTAATTTCACCCCAATTCCACTTTTTTGAAATACCAACTTCTGTCCTGGAAGTCCTTGGGTCCTTGAGTTTTATACTTCTCCCTTCCCCCCCCCCCCCTTCCCACACCTCCGCCCCCCAAGCCCTCTCCCTTCCACACATCTCCCTGCTCTCAAATGTTGTGTTTGTGTGCTTCCCCTTCTCTCCCCGTCTTGTTTTTCCGCTCCCTCTTTTTATATATTTTGTTTGTCTGGTTGATTTGTTTGTGAAGTAAATGTTAGCTCTTTCACGAGCCTCGATTCAGTATACAAAAAAAAATAAAAAATAAAAAAAATAAAAATAACCCCACACTCCCTTCAATCCCACTCCTCCCTCCAAGTCTTTAAAACAGCAGTTCACCACCATCTCTTATCTTTCCCCATCCAAAACCTTGATCTTTTCTACCCCCACTAATTCACCCCAGATCCACCTTGTTTGAAATTCCAACTTCTTTCCTGGAAGTCCCGGCAGTGTCCATATGTTTTATACCTCTCCCACCCCCCCCCCCCTTCCCATGCCTCCCCCCCCCCCAAAGCCCTCTCCCTCCCACAGATCTCTCAATGTCCCTGCTCTCAGATGTTGTGTTTGTGTTCCTCCCCCTCTCGCCCCATCTTGTCTACCGCTCCCCCCCCCCCCAAAGCCCTCTCCCTCCCACAGATCTCTCAATGTCCCTGCTCTCAGATGTTGTGTTTGTGTTCCTCCCCCTCTCGCCCCATCTTGTCTACCGCTCCCCATGTTATATGTTTTATGTGTCGGTTTGTCTTTCTGTGTGATTAATGTTCACTCTTTCACGAGCCTCGATCTTGTATACAAAAAAAAAAACAATAAAAAAAAATGTTCAACATGGCGGAGGTATATGCACCCCCACAACTTATTTTTACTTTTTATCAACAACTACTTTTTATCCACTTTTTTTGAAATACCGACTTCTTTCCTGGAAGTTCGAGCAGAGTCCATGTGTTTTGTACCCCCCCCCCCCCCCACCTTCCCATGCCCCTCCCCTCAAGCCCTCTCCCTCCCACAGATCTCCCGATGTCCCTGTTCTCTATTCTTATACTTGTGTGCTTCCCTCTCTCTCCCCAACTTGTCTCCCGCTCCCTTTATTATATGTTTTGTGTGTCCGTTTGTTGTTTTTTTGTGATTGATGTTAGCTCTTACACGAGCCTCGATCTTGTATACAAAAAAAAATTAAAAATAGAAGGAAAAAAAACTGCCGTTCTAGTTGTTATAGCCTTGGTCAAATATATAATGTTAGCAAAATATATAATGTTAGGCATTGGCGTGCATATGCTCTCTCCTCAATCTGTCCCCCTCTCCTTTTTCCCCTCTTCCCTCATCCGAACAAAGCTGGATGCTAACATACACTCTGTTTCACATCTGACACTTCAGAGCACCTGCTTGGCACTGCTTCTGCGTCCATTGCCTCTTTCATCGACCTGGATCAGTGATTGCCTGCGACCAAATATTTATGCCCGAGGGTGTGAAGCAGTTTTGTTTCCTTATGTCTCGGCTGAATTCATCCTAACTCTGAATTATATCTTCTCTTATTTTAAACTGTCACAATTTTGCCGCTAATATCTGCTCTTTGCTAATGTCCATGAAGGATACCAATGGATTTTTGACGTCCACCAGCCAATGCTGATAGATGGGACACCACGTTTAATGTCCAGCCAAAGGACAGGACACACATTGACGCCTCGATTTGCCTGTGAAACACTGAGATGACAGTTTATGGCTGGGTCGAGATTCAAACCCAGATCAAAGGGGTGCATACCTCCAGGCTATCCTACCTACGTATCAGTATGGCATCTGATGTCCTGCTGCAAGACCCAAGAACTTTGAACAACGTGAGTCAGGCTTTCCAACCCAAGAACAACACTCCCTTCAATCCCACTCCTCCCTCCAGGTCTTTAAAACAGCTGTTCACCACCATCTCTTATCTTCCCCCATTCAAAACCTTGATCTTTTCTTCCCCCGCTAATTCACCCCAGAGTCCTTGCAGTGTTCATATGTTTTATACCTCTCCCACCTCCCCCCAAGTCCTCCCGATGTCCCTGCTCTCAAATGTTGTGTTTGTGTCCTTCCCCCTCTCTACCCATCTTGTCTGCCGCTCCCCTTATTTTTTGTGTTTTATGTCTCGGTTTGACTTTTTGTTGATTAGTGTTAGCTCTTTCACGAGCCTCGATCTTGTATACAAAAAAAAAAAAAAAAAAAAAACTTCGACGGAGATCCAGATTTTTGACACTGGGTTGATCACTGCGCTCCAAAATGCCTTGGTAATCTCCTGATTTCATGATGCCGTGCACACATTCAAGGCACTCAGTGCCAGAGGCAGCACAGCAAACCCAAAACATCACTGAACCTCCTCCATGTTTGACTGTCGGGAAGGTGTTTTCAAGGCTTCATTTTGTTTTCTGTAAACATAGAGATGGTGTGCTTTACCAAAAAGCTACAATTTGGTCTCATCTGTCCACAGAAGGTTTTTGGCTTGTTCAGGTGTGTTTTGGCAAACTCCAGTCAGGCTTTCTTATGTCTCTCTCTCAGCAGTGGGGTCCTCCTGGGTCTCCTACCATAGAACCCCCTTTTATTGAGTTGGCGCCGGATGGTGCGAGTTGAAACTGTCGTACCTTGTGTCTGAAAGACAGCTTTAATCTGCTTGGCAGTTGAGCGAGGTGCTTTCTCCACCATTCGAAATATCAAGTTCAAATATCAATCAAGTCTTCTCTTGCAGCCATGTCCAGGGAGGTTGGCTACAGTGCCATGCGCCCCAAACTTCCTGATAACATTGCGTACGGTGGACACAGGAACATTAAGGTCTCTGGAGATGGACTTGTAGCCTTGAGATAGTCCATGCTTCGCTACAATCTTGTGTCTGACCTCCTCAGACAATTCTCTGGTTTTCTTTCTTTTCTGCATACTCACTGTGATACATACAGTGACACGAAACAGCAGAACGATGCCTTTTCTCTATTCAAACTGGTTGAATGAGTGAATTTTATATTGCAGACACCTGCAATTCACCACAGGTGAGTTCAATTCCAAAGTAAAGGAGAATCACCTGCTTGAAATCTAATTATTTCTAACAACTTCTAAAATATGCCAATAATATTGTCTGGGCCATTTTATGATTTCTGTGTGGAATAAGCTAAGATTTAGTAATTTTTTCACCTTTTTTGTTTTGTTCCACTGCAAACCAAAGAGATACATTTGTAGATACCAAAATGTTTTATAATTTCAACTATTTTCTGGAAGAAAGGGTGCATTATTTGACAAAAGTGCAAGGGTGCCAATATTTTTGGCCATGACGGTATATATATATATATATACTGAGCTGGTGCACCTGATTCTAATTTTAGGTATTTGAAGTAGTGATAAATGTAGGGGTGTACTTACTTTTTCCACATGCGAAATTTGCATTTATATTTATTTAAATTATACAATGGACGCCAAAATGTAAATGTTTCATGATATTTGTTATATTATATCACCTTTATCTATCAATATCGTTGAAATGAAGATCAAATAGCTGTATGTCGAAACAGTCAAAACTTTACATGGGGTGTACTTACTTTTTCACGTGACTATATGTATATGTATATGTATATGTGTGTGTGTATATATATATATATATATATATATATATATATATATATATATATATATATATATATATATATATATATATATATATATATATATATATATACAGTGAAACCTTGACTTACGAGTTTAATTCGTTCTGTGACCGAGCTCGTAACTCAATTTGCTCGTTTCTCAAATTAAATTTCCCCATTAAAAGGCATTGAAATGCTATTAATCCGTTCCAGCCCCCAAAAAACCACACCAATTTTTTTTGTTACGTGTTTTTAAATAAGAAAAATGTACTTTATAAATAACAAATAATGTATAAACAAGCACGACCTCGTATATACTGTTCATAATAAAAGAGAATGTTGTAGCGACCCATGGGTCCCCCAAGCAAGACCGGCATCAGAATCTCCTTGCTCCAGCCGGTGACGTCACCGGCGGGGATCCCCGGCGCCAGAGTGGCTGGTCACGTGACCGCCAAAGCGTCCCGCGGGGTGCGGGTATAATGAGCTACACCTGTGGATCACGTGACCACCGAAGCACGCCTCGCTTGAGAGGCGTGGCTTTCGGTTTCGGTTTGGGTTTTTGGTTTTGCTTTATAAGGCAGCCCGATAAACTGGCGTTTTAGTGTTCCCGAGTTGGTTTTACGAATAAACATCTTCTCGGACGAGTTTGTGCCTTGCCATCCTTTTATCCGTATTCTGCTGGAGTCCAGATTCCTTCAATGTAAAGAAATAAACTGGTTTTATTAAGTGTTGTGGCGGACACGAAAGCACTGACGTGGTGACATCACCCCGCACACCAAGTGGGGGTGGGCCACGCCGGGGAGAGAGGCGTGGCCTCAGGATATAGACGGGGCGCGCAGCCTTGAGCAGCTTAGTGCTGCAGTTTGAATAAAGACTTGTATGAACCGCGTTGTCCGCTTGCTCCTTGCGTAAGCATTAGCGCACGCAGCATCGCGCTACAGTGTATTTACCTTGAAGATCAGACGAAGATGCTGGCGGAGGTGGAGGAGATAACTTTTGCCCTTTTCGCCACACTTTCCTCGCTTTCACTTGCAGGGCGTTTCAATAAAAACCTGTCCAACGAGGTTTGTTTCTTCCTCCCTTTCAAAATGTTTCGAAAATTCTCCATCTCTTCATGGATAGAGGTCCGGAGCTTTGAAATAATCGTAACGCCCTTGGCTGGCATTATAGCCTTTATCGACTCCTTCTGCTTCAAAATCGTACATATCGTAGAAGTACTACGATCGTACTGCCTCGCCAAGTCGACAACACGCACACCTCGCTCATGTTTTTCGACGATTGCGTGTTTTATATCCAAGCACATCATCCTCTTCTTCTTCTCAGTACTGACCTTGGCACTCAATTTCTTAGGACCCATGGTTAAAACGAAGAAATTTTCCAAAATAACCAACATGCGAAAACAAAGCAGCAGCGATATATGGCAGAGATGCTTGCACGGCAAGATAACCACGTGACCGGAACGCTCGTTGGGCCACCTAGTGGCGGGTGGCGTAAGCTCGTAACTCAGATCTCGGCTCGCATCTCAAAGCAAAAAACCGCCCGAGCGACGGCTCGTATCTCGGAAAACTCGTAAGTTGGTGCACTCGTAAGTCAAGGTTTCACTGTATATATATATATATATATGTCTATACACACACACACACACAGACACACACACACACACACACCCATATATATATTGTTGCGGATCCCGGGTTCGCCAATGTACTAAGGGGAGTTTATGCCCTGATCCCCCTCAAACTCCGGGTCCACTGAGGCCGCCGTCCACGATTAAGTTCGTGGTTGACGGATTGCGAAGCAATTCCGATCGCCAATTTCCCAGCTACGCGTCGAAGAGTTTACTGGTCAATATTCCCAAATACCTTCAAGACACGTGACCGGAGAAACCGGGGATCGAACCCTCGCTTTCACACACCTTATTCAATTGCGTGCCGAGCGGATTTGCACGGTGTGGAAAGTGGCGTTACCTTACATGATTTATGAACCTGAATCTAGCCAAATTCGGTCTCGGATGATGCGAGGCCAATGGAGAAAGGACGTACCGAACAGGTTGGAAAGTAACCAAATGTACAGCCTTTTATTTAGAAGGTACAGAGAATTTTAGAAGGTACACAAAAGACACAACTTATCAACTCTTACCTATTAATAACCCCAACTTGGCACCGTCACACTCACTCTCACACAGGGGAAAAGACACTGGTTATTATCGTATCGATGTACGTGCTTGGATTGCCTCGCTGGAGGCCACGTGGTCTGGTGTGCGCAGCTCGCAGCTCGATATCCGATCCGGACGTGCAGCCTGGATGAGGTAAAGTCCAAAGGACGAACCGCCGCCTCGAAGTTGGCACGGACAAACTTCAGCACAGGTAGATGAACTTCGGTGCAGGTAGATGAACTTCAGTGCAGGTTGGACAAGCTTGCAGGTCAGCTGGATGGCGCAAGAGATCGGCGAAGAAGCGATGGGTGTCGACCAAGAACACAAAGGCCCAAACATGTGTCGTGGGAGCTACGAAAAAGCAAGCGAGGTCTTGTCGTGGGCGTGGCGAAAAGGGCAAGAGCTCAGGTGTGTCCTCTGCACTGCAAAATCCAAGGCAAAGAGCACGATCGTCGGCGAGGCAGAGTCCAAGGGGGGTGTCGTCCACGTGGCGAAATCCAAGGTGAGAGCTCAGGTGTGTCCTCGATGAAGTCCCAAAAAGCAAGAGCACCATCGTCAGCGAGGCAGAGTCCAAGAGGGGTGTCGTCCACGTGGTGAAATCCAAGCCAAGAGAATGATAATGCGCTGGACGGGGGTTTTATCAGACCCGCCCACGCCCTTCAAAATGTTCCACAGCCTCATATTGGCTGAGGTTGGTCACGTGCCGGGGACTTGTTCCCGCCTCCTCATTGGTCACGTGGGCTTCGCTTTTGGCCACGCCTTCCTGCTCATTAGTAATGGCTTCTCCCAGCCACACGAAGGCTTGACATCCTGCTTAACTTCAACGCATATTGGTCTTGATTACTACACAATGGGAAAGGGCTAATCTTTACATTCAATAAGACATAACTAACGACTGGAGGCTACATATTGTCGTGCAATTTAACTATAGGGGGTTTGCCTTTATGGCACAACCACAACAATATATATGTAGAAATATATTCGTGTATATAACCACCGTTTAGAGGCCATTTTGGAGGCCATATGTAGAAATATATTCGTGTATATATAGGTATATATTTTAAAATACTCGTATATATATATATATATATATATATATATATATATATATATATATATATCATTTTAAAATTATCATGTACATCGACAAGCCCCAGCCAGATTGAAGCACAAAGGTTTGGATAGAACAAACCCATCTAAGAGCCTTCAGCCTTTCATGGGCCCACATGGTCGGGTTTTTTTTTTGCAGTACAGACTGCAATATATCAACTTTTTGGATGAGTTGATCAGAAAATTCTCCAAATCTTTCGTTGTGCAGAGGCACACCCCTTTCTCGCAGATACGTTTTCAAGTATTTCTGGGTTCCTTAAAAGCTTGGTGAGGTGAGCCATGCTGCCCCCATGGACTTCGTTACTGAGGGTTGTGGCGCATGCACGCCAAGCTATCTGGGGTGAATTACATCATTTTGAAAGTCACGTATTGTACAATGAAACATCAACACAGGTTATTGTTTTTGTCTTACAATGTTTCCTTTTCAATATTGTTGTACTATTTGGTTGGGGTTAGTCTTTTGTGTATAATGCACCACCACCTTTCTTCACATATGCATAATAGCTCTTTCGTGAACAGAACAAGTATCGAAATAATTATAACCTGTCCATACTGTATTGTAGAATAACTCAAACTTGATCATGGGTGATCAGACACTTTGGCAAATGCCCTGTCCCTGGACTTTCTCTTGTGTACTTAATGAGACTTAAGGACATCCTAAAATCTGCAAAGAAATCTAAATGTTGACTAGATGTGCTTTATAAACCCATTGAATCAACTTCACACAGTGTGAGAAACGATAGCTCATTTCACAAAGTTTCAAAAGTACACCTGACTGCTGGAGGATGGTGTCTCCTTGTTCTGTCCAGTGATTCTGTAGAATATAAAATCATGGCTGTCATCGCTCTCTAATTATGCAAAGGCATCAAGCCAGCTAATTGCTCTCTCCCGACAGGTTGATAGCTTTTTGGTTTTCTTCCACCGATTCTAATCAAAGTCCCTCGTCGTCACAGTCACGTCACTTAGGATGTGTTGGGTTGTATAAATGAGGCATTCTTCTTCACTGTGCTTCCTTGTGTGTGTGTCTTTTTTTTTTTTGTATACAAGATCAAGGCTCGTGTAAGGGCTAACATTAATCACAAAAAAAAAACGGACACATAAAACATATCATAAAGGGAGCGGGAGACAAGATGGGGAGAGAGAGGGAAGCACACAAGTACAACAGTAGAGAACAAGGACATCGGGAGATTTGTGAGGGAGAGGGCTTGGGGGGAGGAGGCATGGGAAGTGGGGGGGGGGGGAGGGGAGGGAGGGTGGGAGAGGTAGAAAACACAGGGACACTGCTACGACTTCCAGGAAATAAGTCGGTATTTCAAAAAAGTGGATCTGGGGTGAATTAACGGGGGTAGAAAAGGTCAGGGTTTTGGATGGGGTAAGATAAGAGATGGTGGTGAACAGGTATTTTAAAGAACTGAAGGGTGGAGTGGGATTGAGGAGAGTGAGGGAGTTTGTTGCAGAGGCGGGAGAAAAGAGGAATGAAAGAGTGAAGGTGAGCAGAGAGTCTTGATTTTGGCAATTTCACCAGAAGAGGGTTGCAGGCAGATCTTGTGCGACCTGTAGGAATATTTGGGGGACAGAGCACAGAGAGAGCTGAGGGAGCTAGGCCAGAGAGGAGTCGGTAAAAGACAGAAAGACCACCAACCTGCCTGCGGTGAGTGAGTGAAAGGCCCTTGGAGTTAGCTTCATCGCGGGAGATTCCAATGATTCTGAACGCTTTGGTTTCAACAGCGTGAAGACGGGCTAGGTGTGAGGCAGGAGCACCAGACCAGATGGGGAGAGCAGTATTCCATTGAGCTGTGGATGAAAGCCTTGTATGTGGTGAGGAGCTCAGGGGTACCAATGAAGGACTTCGCACGGCAGAGGATGCCCAGTCAGCAACTGGCTTTTGAGGACAGCTTGGAAATAGTCAGGTTCACTATGTCAATAAATTATATTTCATTCAAAATCATGGTAGATTAGCAAACCTATACATTTTTGGAAAGGTTATAGCATAAGGAAACTAAAAATCAATGTTTACATTTGGAGAGATACCTGTATGGCGGCCATTTTGGATTTTCAAAATGGCCACTGTAAAATACATATTTTGTTCTATTTCTGCCTCTAATTACCCTAAAAACTTTTTAAAATATACTAAACCTATATTTTCAGGGACAAGGAATCCAATGAAAGTATCAAATTAGTGCTATGGGGAATGGTAAGACACGAATCAAAGGTTTTGAATTGCAAAATACTGTCTTTATATTCGCGATAAGTTGCATAATCAAATACATGTTATCATTTTGTACAGGCAGTCAATAACATCAAAATGTGTCACAATAATTCATATCACCAAACATACACAGGCAGTCAGCAAAATCATATATACACATGCAGTCAGTATAACTTCACATCAACACAGGCAGTCAATGACAAAATATACACAGGCAGTCAATGGCATCAAACATACACGATTACAGAATATGCCATTTAGAGTTCGTCATCACTGTCCTGTGTGTCGTATCCGACAATATAGTCCGCATCGTTTTCACATTCCGTTCCACACAAGCAAAGGTCGGTCAAATTAATTGGCAAATCGAATTGGTCGAATGGTCGATCGAATCGAATTCGATGAATCGAATCGAATCGATCGAATTGGTCGAATGGTCGATTGAAGCGATTGGTCGAATGGTCGAATAGGTCGAATGGAATTGGTCGATTGGTCGAATTGGTCGAATCGAATTGGTCAGAATTGGCAAATGTAAACATTGATTTTCAGATTTTCCATGTAATAACGTTTCCAAAAATGGATAGGTTTGCTAATCTACCATGATTTTGAACGAAAAAACATAGTGAACCTGACTAAAATGTGGTTTTCCCAAGAAAGATCATGGCAGATAGTGAGACCCAAAAGCTTGAGTGGTAGAACTTCTTGGAGAGGGTTGTTGAGAAAGTAGATGGGAGGGTTGTCCAGTCGGTCTTTTTGAAGAGACACAGTAAGAGTGTGAGATTTGTCAGGATTGAAAGGCATGTTCCACTTGTTTGACCAGTCTGTGATTTTGTCCAGGTCTGCAGAGAGTGAGGAGGCTGCAGACTGCCGATCTGAGGGATGAGGTATGGAGTGGCAGAAAGTGGAGTCATCAGCAAAGAGATAGAGAGGATTTTCCAGAGAGTCGGAGAGATCATTGATGAAGACCACAAAAAGCACAGGTCCTAGAACATTGCCTTGGGGAACTGCAGCCTGAACAGGAAGGGGAGATGAGAGAAATCCATTTAGGACCACATGTTGACTACAACCAGAGAGGAAGTCCACAAGCCATGCGTGGAGATTTCCATGGATGGACACTGTGTCAGTCCCAGTAAAATCCGCAAGCCAAGCATGGAGCTTTCCATGGATACCACAGGAGGAGAGTTTGGTGAGCAGAGCGGGGTGCCAGACCATATCGAAGGAACGTGATATGTCAAGGGAGACAGCTCTGATTTCCTGTTTGGCATTGAGGACCTCCATTCATTGTTGAGACAGCAGAAGCAGCATGTCCAGAGTAGAATGACCTGGGTCTGAATCCAAATTGATGATCCGAGATCAAGCCATTGGAGAAGAGAAAGGATTTGATGTGAGAAGCGATGATTGATTCCATGGCCTTGCTGATTATTGGGAGCAGGATGATTGTCTGCAGTTGAAAGGATCTGTTTTAGCATATTTTTTGTGTTAAGCGGTAATGTTGGCTGATTTCCAAGCAGATGGCAGATGACCTTGAGCAAAAGAGAGGGCGAAGAGAACAGAGAGAGGGTGAGATGGAGCGGCAGAGCAGGATTTTGGGACCCGTGGGCTGATGCCGTCTGGTCCAGTTGCAGAATCAGAGTCGAGGGTTGACAGAAACTTTTCCACCTTGTCAGGAGGAAAGGACACAGAGTCCAGGAGCAGCTGGGTACGACTGGGTACGGTGGGTACAGAGAGGGATGGGTTTGGGACACAAGATTTAGAGGCAAACACAGAGTTGAGGCATTCAGCTTTTTCACATGCGGAGTCAGCCGTGTAGCCGTTTGAGGTGAGGGAGGGGATGGAGGGGGAACAAACACCAGAAACGGATTTGACCAGACGCCACCAGGATTTGGAAGAATGGAGACAGGTTTGAGAGTTCATTCTTGAGTGAGGAGAGATAGTGCTTCCTGGCTCTCCTGAGGGTGGACACACACTTGTTTCGGGCTTTGTGAAAGGAAATGAGATTTCCTTCCGTTGGATTTTCTTTCCAGGAGACGAAAGCAAGTTGTTTCTGGGCAATAGCCTCACCACAAGATTCCGTGTACCATGGACGGGAGGAAGGGTATGACAACTGAAGACGAGATGGGATAAATCTGTGCATGAGAGAGAGCAATTTACTTTGGAAGAATTCCCAGGATGAGTTGATGTCAGAGGCAGCAGAGATGGGAGACAAGACCATGCCAGTCAGCCTGAGTGAAATACCCGACTCGGCGGTGCTGAGGAGGCTCTCTGAGAATGGTCAGAGAGATTTCCACTTTAACAAGCACATGATCAGATGAGCCGATTGGAGCAGAAGAAGAGCAGCAGACATTTGCAGGGAAGTTATCCTAACCAAGTCCAGAAGAGAAGATACTCCATTGACTGAGATCCGGGTCGGGAAGTTGACAGATTGTGTCAGTCCCAATGAGTCGCAGAAGTCCTTTGCTGAGGTGCCATGGCTGGTGAGAGATGAACCCACACCCAGCCAGCTGGTATGATGACAGTTGAAGTCACCACATATGAGGAAGAGAGAGTTGGGATGAGTGGATAGAAGTTGGTCCATGTTGTCAGACAGCGAGATGTAAATGGAGTCATCACTGTTTGGTGGATGGTACAGAACACATATGAACAAAAGGCGGGAGTGGAGGGAAAGAGGTACTCCTGGGGGTGTGGTGGGGAGAGGGCAGTGCAGGGAGATTTAGGAAGAGAGTTTTTGATAAAGATAGCAACCCCACCACCAGGACGAGGCTCAGCTCTATCATACCGGAGGAGGGAGTAACCAGAAGAGATATTAAGGAATCAGAGACATCTTGAAGGAGGAAAGTTTCTGTTAAGAAGATTACGTCTGGTTTGTCAGAAGCAACCTGTATGGAGAGATCAATCAGGTTTGAACGAAGGCCCCGGATGTTTGAGGTCCATCCCGTTAAGGAAGAGGGAGGGGGAGCATCGGGTACAGGACAGGGGAGGGGAGGGGGAGCATCGGGTACAGGACAGGGGAGGGGAGGGGTAAGGTAAGACGAGGGGTGAGAGGGGGAGGGTAGGGAGAGCTGTTGATAGTGTGTCAGAGATTGCAGAAGAGTTAGGAGAAAGGGACAAAAAATGAGGACAAATGGGACAAGAAAGAGGCAAATGAGGAGGAACAAAAGGTTTGATGGTGATGGGACGAGGAACAGTGAGGTATTGTTTGAGGGGCTTCAGTGTACCATGGACGGGAGAAGGTTGGAGGAGGTGGAGGTATGTGATGGAAGGGAGAGGAAGTGGGGAGGAGGCAGCTTTGAGGAGGAGGGGGGAGGGGGGAGAATTGGAGAAAGTTAGTAGGGGGGGGGAGATTAGAAGGAGAGGGGTGGGGGTGGAGTTTTGAAGGGGAGGGGTGAGGAGGGAGTTTTGAAGGGGAGGGTGAGGAGGAGATTTAGAGGGGAGGAGCGAGGGGGAGTTTAGAAAGGGAGGAGTGAGGGGGAAGTTGAGGAAGGGACGGGCGAGGGTGGATAATTGAAAGGGAGGGGTAAGGGGGGAGCTTTGGAGGGTCGGGGTGAGGGGAGATTTAGAGGGGAGAAGCGAGGAGGAGTTTAGAAGGGGAGGGGTGAGGGGCAGTTTAGGAAGGGAAGGGCAAGTGGGGAAGATTGGAAGGGAGGGGTAAGGGGGAGTTTTGGAGGGTAGGGGTGAGGTGGGAGAAATGAAAGGGAGGGGTGAGGAGAGAGTTTTGGAGGAGAGGCGTGCGGATGGAGTTTAGGAGGGGAGGTGTGATGGGGGAGTTTTGGAGGGGAGGGGCGAGGAGCGAGAATTGAAAGGGAGGGGTGAGGGGGAGTTTTGGAGGGGAGGGTGAAGGGGAGTTTAGGAGGGGAGGGGTGAGGGGGGAGTTTTGGAGGAGTGGGGTGAGTGGGGTGTTTAGAAAGTGGACGATTAATGAAAAACGAACATTTATTACAAACTGGGTTTATTGTGATTTTCAAGTCAGAAATCCGTTTGAAAACGACAGAGGAGGGGTGGAATGCAGGTGAGTTTCGAGAATGTAGAAAGGAAGGACTTACATTCAAAGGACTTACACCTCCTCCAACCTGCATTTGAGTAAGAGATCGAGTTTTTTTTTTAAGTGGAATGATTTGATGAGGAAATTGAAAAAAAGCCTTTTAAATAGTAAGAAAAACAGCATGTTGTAATAAACCACTGAATAAAACACTGCAGGGGAAAGTTTTAACATATTTAAATAATATTTAAACAAAACCATGAAAAGCAATCTGGGAAAAATCCCTGAAGTGAGGGCATGGATCTGAGAAAAGAGAAAGGGTTGAATGAGTATGGTGGAATCTAGAATTGGAAAGGTGAGTATCGGCTGGAAATGGAAGAAAAGGAGATAAAGGGGGCGGGGCAAGACAATAGCACACGTGGGCGTGGCCCGTGAGGAGAGAATGAAACAATAATTATTATTTATTTATTTATTTATTGTATTTAAAACGTTAGACAAAGAGTAAGATTGTCGGTGAAGTTCGGTCTGAAGCTTCCGAATATGCTTCCTTCCGGAATATGACGATTATGCTTCCGGTCCGGTCTGAAGAGGACGCAGGCGTCACATGCTCGCCACTTCTTCGACCGGGCCACTGTCTGTGGCTTGCTTTTTTGGTGGTCGTGCGGATTTTTTGGCCATTGAGTCTGCCCTCCGCATAGTCCCGGCTCTGCTCCCTGCTTCGCCTGCCCGGCTCCTTCGCCTGCTCGCTGTTTCCTCGGGCACGCTCTCGTGGGTTGTGTCCTTCGCAGCGGTGTGGCGGCGGTTTTCCCGCTGTGATCTTGATTTGTAGCGGCGGCGGTTGATTGCCGCTGCATTTCCCGCTTTGCCGTGATCAACCTTGGCCTCGTGATCGTCTCTTTGCTCCTGTCTGCCCTCTGCTTGGTCCCGACTCTGCTCCTGGCTTCACCTACCTGGCTCCTTCGTCTCCTTCGTTTCCTTGGGCCTGCTCCCGTGGGTTGGGACCATTGTTTCACCTCCTCAACCTTGGCCCCGTCTCGTCTCTCCGCTCCTGCCTGGCATGGCTCTGCGGTACTCCGCCGCAAGGCTCCTTCTGCTCAATACCCGCTCCACCCCATCATGCATCTCTGCCATCAAATCTAATGGACTCCTCCGACGACCCAGGTACATTCACCGTGGCTCCGGTCGTAAGTTTGTATATGTACAATCAGGTCACTCCATCCCCGTCCTCTGGTCGGCTCAGCGCACTCCCACTCATCGTCCAAGCGCACCTCGTCACGGCAACGCACAAAATCGCACCTCCTGCCTGCGAACCCTGGCTAAATCACCTGAATTCATCCCTGCTGTTCAAAACAACATCAAGCTCACCCTGTTCAACACCCGGTCCCTCAACAACAAATGCCTCATCCTGAACGAATACATCCTGGATAACAACCTGGACTTTCTCTGTCTCACCGAAACCTGGCAACAACCACTGGACTACTACACACTCAACCTCACCACACCCAATGGATATTCCTACATCAATAAACCACGCTCGGAGGGCCGAGGTGGTGGAATTGCCGTTATCCACCGTCAAGACATCAGGACCAGCCTCATCCCCATCGCCTCATCCTCATCTTTTGAACACCTGACTTTTAAACTCTCTGGTCGCACGCAGTCAGTCATGGCTGTCGTCTACCGCCCTCCCAAACCACACCCATTATTCCTGTCTGACTTCTCCTACTTTCTGACCCAGCTATGTTCCCTCTCCCCCTCAATCCTCCTCCTTGGTGATTTCAATATCCACATGGACTCCACTGACTCCACAATAACCACTGACTTCACTGATTTACTCACCTGCTTTAACCTCACTCAACATGTCAACTTTCCTACGCATATCCGTGGTCACATTTTGGACCTTGTCTGCTCCACTGGATTAATTTTGCACCATCTCTCTGGCTCCGACCTCACCCTCTCTGACCACTTAGCCATCACTATGACCATCAACATCCCCACCCCAACACCAAGACATTATCGCACTATCAACTTCCGTAAGCTAAACGCTCTTTCAACTACCTCATTCTCATCCACCCTCTCTGAAAAAAATGTCCACTTCTCCCTTCATTGACCTCCACACCCCTTCCGACCTCACTGACTACTACAACCACACTCTCTCCTCCTGCCTTGACCAGCGTACGCCAGTAAAAACCAAAACAGTTTCTTTCACCCATTCTGCTCCCTGGTTTACCCCTGAACTCCACCTGATGAAAACTCGTGCTCGCCAACTTGAAAGACTCCGCAATAAAACAGGTCTCACAGTTCACTCCCAAGCCTACAAGGACCACCTACAACACTACAAAGATGCCCTCTCCCACGCCCGCTCCGCCTACTACTCTCAAATTATCCACTCTGGCTCCGGAAACCCAAAAGCACTCTTCTCGACAATAAACAAACTCCTCCGCCCCCTGGACACCACCACCCAGTCATTCACAGTAGACAACTGCATCTCCTTCCTTTCTTTCTTCCAACGCAAAATTGACAACATCTACAACAGCTTGACCACCGCCGCACCCGCTCCCCCTCCAACCACCTGCCCCCCCTTATCCTGCCTTCCCCTGTCTCAATTCTCCCCGGTCTCCCCTACTGACCTCTCTGAACTCCTCATAGGAATGAAAACTGCCACCTGCACTCTTGACCCCATCCCCTCCAGCTTTGTCAAGGCCTCCCTCCCTGCTCTCTCTCCACTTATCATTGCAACAATAAACTCCTCCCTGTCTACAGGCATCGTCCCACCATCCCTCAAAATTGCTGCTGTTACCCCCATTCTGAAAAAACCTGGACTCAACCCTGACACCCTAAATAACTTCAGACCCATCTCCAACCTACCCTTTCTGTCAAAAGTTTTGGAACGCGCTGTAGCCGCTCAACTCAAACATCACCTCTCTGCCAATAACCTGGATGAAACATTCCAATCCGGCTTCCGCTCCAACCACAGTACTGAAACTGCTCTCCTCAAAATCAACAACGACCTTCTCCTCTCCTCTGACGCTGGCAACCTCAACATTCTCGTCCTCCTCGACCTCAGCGCTGCCTTTGACACCATCGATCACACCATCCTCCTCACCCGACTTGAATCCACCTTTAACGTTACCGGCACTGCCCTCTCTTGGATTAAATCATACCTCTCTGACAGACGCGAGTTCATCTCCATCAATAACTGCAAATCCCCCACTGCTCCCCTCCCCCAAGGTGTCCCCCAAGGTTCAGTTCTTGGCCCCCTCCTCTTCATCCTTTACCTGTCCCCCCTCGGTCACTTAATCTGCCGTCATGGTCTCCAATTCCACTGCTTCGCCGATGACATCCAGCTTTTCATCTCCACCAAGTCCGTCTCCACCGACACCCACTCTATCCTGACAAACTGCATCTCTGAAATAAAATCCTGGCTTCAAATCAACTTCCTCAAACTTAACTGTGATAAATCTGAAATAATCATCATTGGCCCACAAACGCTCACAAAATCCACCCATAACTTTGCCCTCAACATCGACGGTATCCCAGTATCCACCTCCCCTCTCATCCGGAATCTTGGCGTCATCTTTGACCAAACCCTCTCCTTCGACAAATACACTAAACAGATCACAAAGACAGCCTTCTTTCACCTGAAAAACATCGCCCGTCTCCGCTCATCCCTCTCCTCCACGGCTGCAGAAACCCTCATCCACGCCTTCATCACCTCCCGTCTGGACTACTGCAATAGCCTCCTCTATGGTTCACCCTCAACAATCACCAATAAACTCCAATACATTCAGAACTCCGCTGCCCGTCTACTCACCCATTCCCGGACCCGTGACCACATCACCCCCGTCCTTTACAAGCTTCACTGGCTCCCCATCTCCCAGAGAATCCAGTACAAAATCCTCCTCTTGACCTACAAAGCCCTCCATAACCTGGCCCCATCCTACCTGGCTGACCTCCTCTCCAGACACACTCCCACCCACAACCTCCGCTCTGCTGGTACCAACCTCCTGACCCCCCCCCCCCCCCCATCCGGACCAAATTCAGATCCTGGGGGGACAGGGCCTTCTCCATCGCTGCTCCCACCCTCTGGAACTCACTACCTCACACCATCAGAGACTCCTCCTCACTCACCACATTCTAAACATCACTAAAGACCCACCTGTTCAGCACTGCATTCAACATTCAACCCACAGCATTTAACCCCTGACTATCACTTCTCCTTCTCCCTCCTTTTGCTTTAAATATTTCCCTATTGATTCTTGTCTTTTTGCAATTGTTGTTTTCATGTTTTGTTATGCATTATGTTTTGCACTCTGTCAAAGCGCCTTTGGGCTTCATGAAAAGCGCTATACAAAATAAATGAATTATTATTATTATTATTATTAAGTTAGGGAGAGAAGAGAAAATCAAAGAAAAAGCAAAACAGCGAAGGAAAGAACTTTAATTCACAAAACACCGACGGGGAGAGGGAAGCCTCAAGTTACCAGGCCACGCATGCGGTGCGAACAGAAAACGATTAATTACACACAAGTTTGCACGAATTACAAAGCAAAAACTAACTAAAAACACAGTAACACATACACAAGAAAATAACGAGTGGAAATTTGACAAAGACATGAATGGGAAAATACTTAAACTTTGATGACGTGGAGAGATCGAAGGACGCTTCCTCGCCGGGGGAACCGGAAGCAGAAGTCTTACATTGTAATGTTCAGAATCTGGCTGGTGGAAAGTCACTGACATTTTGTAAGCTGATTTTTCTTTTTGAAGCCTTAGGCCAGCAAAAGGTGTTCAAGACTGTGCTTAAAATGCAGACTTGTACCTTTCCATTTTGGAGCTGCTTTTGGTAAATTTAAGGAAAGATCTGTTTTTCATTGGGATATGATGAGTGATGCTGATAGATTGGTTCTCTGGTTTGAAACCACTGAAGTTGTGCCCTCATTCTGGAATGGTACCAGAATGAGGGCACAACCTCTTCATCTATTCAGCCCCCTCTTCATCTATTCAGTCGAGTAACAACACATTTTAGTTAAGCTGACAAGCTCTACCAGGTCAAAGGTGGGCAGGGATTCATTCCTTTTGAAGTTTAGATTATCTGCTGAACTCCTCATTCATGCTCTTCTTCTCTTGCCTTGGGAAATGTTTTCCCAGTCTTGCCATTTCCATCAGTCTTTCAAAGCAAGGTGATGGTCAATTAACAATTAATGTCACATTATTTTTCCATTGTTGAACTTCGATAATCTGTGTGTTCGATAAATCGATAATCTTCAATAATTGTTCGTGTAGCTTGTGGTCATCAGAACTTCAAGTGTATCAGCTTCTTAAACTTCCATTTCCAGTATATCTGTTGCCATTCCCCCTTAATCAATGTTACGATTTAGTGTGAGCTTAAAACCCATGTTTATAAATAGCGATAGTGGGTTTTCTCAATTTTTATTTTAAATTTCAAATGCGATCTAAACACCCTTGAAAGTGTATCAAATAGATATTAAAAGCATTGAAGGAAGAATACATCTTTAAGTTGAACCTCAAACGTGAGATCCAATAGGTTGACACCATTTTTCAGATTTTGTCTCAGCTTTCCAGAAGAACAGTGCAGTTAATCGAAGCTTTTGATGTCGGATATATGTATCCGCAATCTATAGCATGAGAAACTAGAACGGCACTTGGTAGAGTGCATCCTCCACCAGCTTGAACAGCTTGTATACCACTATTAGGCTGGTCTCTTCATGCGGACCTTAATCAAAATCGAATCAGCTTGTTTCTGTCACTTACCCAACTCATTCACCAAGTTTTGTCATAATCCGTCCACAACTTTTTGAAATATGCTATACCTCATTTTTTCCCCCCTTCCTCAATGGTGAAGAATCACTGAGAAATTAAATAAATTCTCTCATCAGGATCATCACCAAATATAATCATTTCTTCCTTGTCACACAACTAACCTATCCAGCAAGTTTCATCTGAATCCATCCATAACGTTTTTAGATATCCTGCTCACAGACAGACAGACAGACAGACAGGTGTGAAAACATAAGCTCAATCCACCTTTGGTGATGGAAGTAATCATTTTGTACACCGCTTCTTTCCTATGCCATCTTCAGGCGCTGCATAACGTCAATGCCGGGCACCGAAGGGGCCCGACAATGACACATGCTGAAAGGGAGTACTCAGTTTTCACTCCGGTTGTTTGTTTTCTGTTTTCTTGTTTGTCCGGGTGATATCTCATCCTTTGAGCTAGGAGGCTGAAATTTCGGCATAATAGTGAGCATGCGCTTTCGCAAAAAACCATATTTTTTGGTTTTTTGATTAATTGATTAGTTATTTCATTATTATCGATTGATTAAGTACCTATTTATTTCCTTTCTCCTCTGGGCATTATCTGAGGCACCTTTTGAGCTAGGAAGCTGATATTTGGACATGAGAATGACCAAGTAATTTGGCTGTAAAGGCTAGTTTGATTTATTTATTTATCGATTAATCAAATAATTAATTAATTATTCGATTAATGACTTCATTAATATAAAAAAATTAAGTTACAGATTCGGATTAAACTGTGGTGGTTTAGGTATTCTATTAGCCAAATGACAAATTATTTAGTTATTTTATGACTATTATCTATTTATTTTCATTATCAATCATTTATTTCTTTTCTTTCTCCTCCGGGCATTATCGCAGGCGCCTTTTGAGCTAGGAAGCTAATATTTGGATATGACAATGACCAAGTGATTTGGCTGTAAAGGCTATCTTTGATTCCATTGATTAATCAATTAATTGATTAGTGACTTAATTATTATCGATTAATTAAGTACTAATTTATTTCCTCTCTTCTGGGCAGCAATATCTCAGGCACATTTTGAGCTAGGAAGCTGATATTTGGACACGACAATGACCAAGTGATTTAGCCGTAAAGGCTATTTTTGATTTATTGATTAATCGACTAATTATTTAATTATTCCATTAATGATTGCATTTAAAAAATATTTAAGTTACAGATTCGGATGAAACGGTGGTGGTTTAGGTATTCTATTAGCCAATTGATTAATTTTTTCATTATTTTATGATTATTATTTATTTATTTTCATTATTAATCATTTATTTATTTTCTATCTCATCTGGGAAATATCTCAGGTACCTTTTGAGCGAGGAAGCTGATATTTGGACACAACAGTGACCATGTGGTGTGGCTATAAAGGATATTTTTGATTTATTGATTTATCAATTAATCCATTAATTATTTATTGATTAATCAATTTATTATTTAATTTTTTTGATTAATGACTTATTTAATTAATTTTAAAACAGTTACAGCTCCGGATGAAGCACCAGTGGTTTAGGTATGCTTTTAGCCAACTGATTAAGAAAATATTGCACGATCATTATTTGTTGATTTTAATTATGCAATTAATCAATCAATTATTGTACATCTCTCCCTCCCAATACAATCTCTATGAGCTGCACGGCGGTATTGCCAAAGGCGCCCCAGCTGGAGAATATTTATTTCTTTGGCATGGAGGTGGTGTATTTTGAATTTATCTGTACTTGTTTGTTTTCTTGTTACTTGGCAAAAAAAATGGAATTTTCATATCAGCTAACTGAATTCAACCACCAACAATTTTTGAGATCAGCATAGGCCAAAGGTCAACAACAATTTCAAATTTCTAAAATCCTCAATTTTCATCCTATTCACTTGAAATTTGAATTTCATTTTCATATCAGCGAACTGAATTCAACCACCAACTATTTTTTAAATCAACATAGGCCAAAAGGTCAACATAGGCCAAAGGTCAACAACAATTTCAAATTTCTAAAATCCTCAATTTTCATCCAATTCACTTGAAATTTGAATTTCATTTTCATATCAGTGAACTGAATTCAACCACCAACTATTTTTGAAATCAACATAGGCCAAAAGGTAAACATAGGCCAAAGATCAACAACAATTCCAAATTTCTAAAATCCTCAATTGTCATCCAATTCACTGAAATTTGAATTTCATTTTCATATCAGCAAACTGAATTCAACCACCAACTATTTCTGAAATCAACATCGGCCCGAAGGTCAACATCAGCCAAAGGTCAACAACAATTTCAAATTTCTAAAATCGGCAATCAGTATAGGCCAAAAGGTTTGTTGATCAGCACAGGCCAAAAGGTCAACATAGGCCAAAGATCAACAACAATTTAGAATTTCTAAAATCCTTAATTTTCATCCAATTCACTTGAAATTTGAATGTCATTTTCATATCAGCGAACTGAATTCAACCACCAACTATTTTTGAGAACAGCATAGGCCAAAAGATCAACGTAGGCCAAAGGTCAACCACTTCTTTCAAATCTCTAAAATACTCCATTTTCATCCGATTGACTTGAAATCTGATTAGGATGTGCATATCAGCTTACTGAAACCAACCACCAACTATTTTTGAGATCAACATAGGTCAAAAGGTCCAACATAGGCCAAATTTCGAAAATTGTCAATTTTCATCAGATTGACTTAAACGTTGAAGACGATTTGCATATTAGGTTGTTGAATTCAACCACTAATTATTTTTGAGGTCAAAAGGATGTTCTACTGAGTGCCATTCTACTTTGTTCTGTTTTGCCAAGTGTTGCTCTATGAGTGATTTTTCATTTGTTTGTTTGTCTGGGCGAAATCTCAGCCATCCTTTGAGCTAGGAAACTGAAATGTCGGCACATTTGGAAATTGAACAGCATTTGCACATTGAGTCACTAAATTGGGAAACCAACTATTTTTTGAGGTCAAAAGGTCAAAGGTCAACTCAAGGTCAAATTTCAAAAATCATCAATTTTCATCTGAAAAACCGTCAATATTCATCCGATTGCCTTGAAAATTGAACAGCATTTGCATATCGAGTCACTAAATTGGGAAACATACTATTTTTTAAGGTCAAAAGGTCAAATGTCAACTCAAGGTCAAACTTCTAAAATCATCAATTTTCATCTGAATAATCATCACTTTTCATCCTATTGCCCCAAGATTTGATCAAGATCATCAATTTTAATCTTGATGAAATGGACAATTTTCTGGATTAATGGCAACCTTTTTTCCGGGGGGGAGAGTGGATTTTGCAAGTATCGTGCTCTGCATGACGTCTTCTTGTTTTGTCCGGGCAATATCTCAGCCATCCTTTGAGCTCGGAAACTGAAATTTCGGCACAATAGTGAGCAAGTGCTTTGGCAAAAATGGTATTTCATGTTTTTTTGATTAATCAATTATTTGATTAGTTACTTACTTATTATCGATTAATTAAGAACCTATTTATTTCCTTTCTCTTCTGGGCATTATCTCAGGCACCTTTTGAGTTAGGAAGCTGATATTTGGACAGGACAATGACCAAGTGATTTGGCTGTAAAGGCTATTTTTGATTTATTGATTGATTGATCAATGAATCGATTCATTATTTGAAAAATGGCTTAATTAATTAATTATTTTTAAGTTACTGATTCGGATGAAACGGTGGTGGTCTAGGTATTCAATTGACCAATTGATTAATTATTTAATTATTTTATGACTATTATTTATTTACTAGCGGGGTCACCCGTGGGAATCCCACGGGCATGGATGTGTGTGACATTTCGACATATTGAGTTATATGCTGCACATTCATTTTTACAAAATGGTTACTGGCAAGTCATCAGATCCAGAAATGGTGTGAATTTAGTTATTTCACATAATATGTGACCCCTCACTCCTCTCCACCTGACACTCTCCTGTCTCCACCTGACACTCTCCTGTCTCCACCTGACACTCTCCTCTCTCCACCTAGCACTCCTCTCCTCTCCAAACCCTCACATCCCTCTCCTTTCCAATCCCTCACCTCTCCAATCCCTCACACTCCTCTCCTCTCCAATCCTTCACACGCCTCTCCAATCGCGCCTCACACTCCTCTCCAATCGCGCCTCACACTCCTCTCCAATCGCGCCTCACACTCCTCTCCAATCGTGCCTCACACTCCTCTCCAATCGTGCCTCACACTCCCCTCCAATCACTCCTCTCCAATCGTGCCTCACACTCCTCTCCAATCACGCCTCACACTCCTCTCCAATCGTGCCTCACACTCCTCTCCAATCGCGCCTCACACTCCTCTCCAATCGCGCCTCACTCGCCTCTCCAATCGGCTTTCCCCGTCTCGTTTCTCTCCTTTTTCTCCCGTCTCGTTCTTTTTCTTGCTCCAAATCGGCCCGTCGGAATCGGAAATCGGCCCGTCTCGCCCGTCGGCCCGTCGGAATCGGAAATCGGCCCGTCTTGCTTTTGTGCTTGTGCGTAAATAAATTGTGTTCATGACACCATTTCTGGTGTTGGGCTAGCGGCTAGGGTGCCGGCTTAGGATCCTGGGTTCGAATCTCGGTCGATCGCCGAATTAATGCCAGGGGGGTTGACTCAGCCTGTCATCCTTCCGAGGTCGGCTAATTGAGTACCAGTTCACTGGTAATTCCCTGTTTGTCGTTGAAGGCGGCAAAAAGGGTTGGCGTCAGGAAGGGCATCCGGCCGTAAAACATTGCTTCAAAAAGGGGACAAAAAAACAACAACTACCACGGTCCCCGAAAAGGCCAACCCCCGCTTTGCGGGGAAAAATGGCCTCTAAACGGTGGTTTTTACACCATTTCTGGATCTGATGACTTGCCAGTAACCATTTTGTAAAAATGAATGTGCAGCATCTAACTCAATATGTCGAAATGTCACACACATCCATGCCCGTGGGATTCCCACGGGTGACCCCGCAAGTTTGCATTGACGTTCGTCGATGGACTCGTTCGCCCGTCTCATTCGTTTTCTTGCTGCATCCTGTTCAAGTCTGCGTTCTTCATCGATCGTCTCATTCATTTTGGAAATAGAAGTTTCCACGCAGCGCATGAATTGTCACGATCCTCAAGAGGAATTTGTCTCGTAATCATCAAATGATAAATGGCAAGTAAATTATATTGTGGAAAATTAAAGATTTCAAATAAACCTATTTAAAGTGTATTCGCACATAACTAATTTTAAAAAACGAAGAAATATCTCTCGGTAATTTCCTGAAACATATTTTACTTCCGACTAATAATGTTGAATTAAATAAAAACGAAGAAATATATGTCGGCATCATTGTTGACGTTTTTGTGACGACTGTCATCAAACGAAAAAGTAATATATCTTAACGGAAAAGCAAAAGCGAATTTTTAATATATATCGACACGTTGCCGTCGGTGTCATGTTGGGCGGTGTATGATACACCATGACGCGATTTTTAAAAATATATCTCTGCATTTTCCCGCGTGTGTGGAATGTTCTCAATTATTGCTGACACCGAGTCCAAAACCATCGATAAAAATGAAATCATATGGTGAGTTAGATTGGAGATAAAGGCGTGAGAGAGACTCAATGGCCTTGAAGTTGAAGTTACAGGCGTTTGAGAATTCATTTCGTTCTATAAACGGCAACTTTCATTGGATTTCCTTCCCGTTTTTTTTCAACCGAGTCGAAAACTATGTTAGCGACTGTGAAAAATGAAATGATATATCGAATTTTTAATATGTATCGACACGTTGCCGTCGGTGTCATGTTAGGCGGTGTATGATACACCATGACGCGATTTTAAAAAATATATCTGCATTTTCCCGCGTGTGTGGAATGTTCTCAATTATTGCTGACACCGACTCTAAAACCATCGATAAAAATGAAATCATATGGTGAGTTAGATTGGAGATAAAGGCGTGAGAGAGACTCAATGGCCTTGAAGTTACAGGCATTTGAGAATTCATTTCGTTCTATAAACGGCAACTTTCATCGGATTTTCTTCTCGTTTTTTTTCAACCGAGTCTAAAACTATGTTAGCGACTGTGAAAAATGAAATGATATATCGAATTTAAAATAGATATCGACACATTGCCGTCGGTGTCATGTTGGGCGGTGTATGATACACCATGACGCGATTTTAAAAAATATATCTCTGCATTTTCCCGCGTGTGTGGAATGTTTGTGGAAAATTAAAGATTTCAAATAAACCTATTTAAAGTGTATGCGCACATAACTAATAAAAAAAACGAAGAAATATCTCTCGGTAATTTCCTGAAACATATTTTACTTCCGGCTAATATGTTGAATGAAATAAAAACGAAGAAATATATGTCGGCATCATTGTTGACGTTTTTGTGACGACTATCATCAAACGAAATAGTAATATATCATAACGGAAAAGCAAAAGCGAATTTTTAATATATATCGACACATTGCCGGCGGTGTCATGTTGGGCGGTGTATGATACACCATGACGCGATTTTAAAAAATATATCTCTGCATTTTCCCGCGTGTGTGGATTGTTCTCAATTATTGCTGACACCGAGTCTAAAAGTAAAACCATCGATAAAAATGAAATCATATGGTGAGTTAGATTGGAGATAAAGGCGTGAGAGAGACTCAATGGCCTTGAAGGTACAGGCCTTTGAGAATTCATTTCGTTCTATAAACGGCAACTTTCATCGGATTTTCTTCCCGTTTTTTTTCAACCGAGTCTAAAACTATGTTAGCGACTGTGAAAAATGAAATGATTTATCGAATTTGATTTGAAATAAAACTGGGGGAGAGCAAGACACCACGGGCCTACAAAACAGGACTCAAAGCTATGCGAGTTAATAAAATGGTGGATATTTGTTTATAGCCACTCCCAGAATGGGTGGAGCTATGGGTGGAGCTACTCTGCAAACCGAGTAAGCCACACCCCGGACAGACACCCAACAGATAGACAGACAGACAGACAGAATCATCTACGGCTATTATAATATAGATTTTCATTATTAATCATTTATTTATTTTCTTTCTCATCTGGGCAATATCTCAGGCACCTTTTGAGCTCGGAAGCTGATATTTGGACACAGGGGTCCCAGCCCTCCTATTTTTCCTATTTATTCCTACTTTTTAATAGGATCCTATAAATCTCCTATTTTTTGGTGGAAATTCCTATTTTTCCTATTTTTTAACCCTCAATGTTCCAAAATTTAAATTGATATATTAATTAGTAGAATTTCTGTATCTAAGCGTCAGAACAGACATTCCTATACCAATCGTCAGCCATGGAATTGCTTTCTGGGTCCATAATCGCAAGACAAATTTCCAAAACGACTTTAAGCTCAAATCCCCGAAGAACATATGTCTCTTTGTCTTTTTCTCGAAAACCGTTTGTTCGATCGATTTCACAAGTGGTGAGTGCATTTTTGAGGACTCAACAAAGTGCAGTGTTGAGGAAAAATTGAGTATGCAGTGATGACGTCACAAATAAATACTGTACGAAGTGGAGGCATGTCGTTTACACCATGGTGTAAAGTACGTGTTGTTATTGATCTCGACTGGAAATGATATGTATATCTTATGTATATTATGTTATTGTTATTTTTGACTTTGTCCTAATATTAAGTATATCCTTCCAAACAATTGTTTTACCTTTATGATTCGTGCTTCATGCTATTCAGTAACAGAATTATAAAAGATAAAATGAGATGAAAATAATATAACTATGTTTATCAGGCATTTCTCTTGGATTATCTCATATACTTTGTGAAGAATGACTGAATGATACCTTGACCCTTATCATTGTCCTTTGTCTTATTTCAAAAGTTCAGCTGAGCTCAATTTTTAAGGTTTGTACTTTACTTAGAGTAACAAAACCAACTGTGAACTTTGCGGTTATTCAGTTATTACTAACAACCTTTCCCTAAAGATTCTACCTGAAATTGAACTTTTCTACTAATTTGCTAAACATTGACATTTGATACTACATGTTTAACTCAATCTTTCGCTTATTACAATGAGATTGTATTTTGCCTAAAACTAATAGTATTTGGCAAAGAACTAATTCAATCGACAATTCACACATTTCATCATTTAATTGCAGATAATAAAGAAGGACCACGACACAAAATAGGGATTACAACTTAATTCTGTATACTTTTGTGTGGTAGTTGCATATTCAGCTTTTAACAAAATTACAGTAGAATTAAAATTTACATACGCAATGCTGCACAATAGGTAATGCAAGCAATGTAGGACAATAAAAAAACAAACAAACAAAAAACAATAAAGACTGTTAAAGTCTTGTTGTTTCATTATCTTCTGAAGATAGTACAACAACAATACCAAAGATACATAATTGAATTGTCATCGCTTAGCTTGAACTCAGATTAGTGTTCAAGCTATTCAGCAGTGGAGAAAATGCAATTATCGGGTGGTAAACATGTTAGGACATGTTATTTATCATCTTTCTTGTTTCAGGTATAATCTGCAGACCGGTAAGAAATTTGTTGATTTGCCTTTAAATTACTTTGTTTGTTCTCATTATTTTACTAACTTATGTTTCAGTTTTGAAAAAAAAAACTGTTTGGTTCACAGTTCTTTCCACTTCATGCGTTAACAGGTTAGGATTTTCTATGCTAATTCATTTAATCTTATCTCATATTTGTTTTCTTTTTGACAGGTATACTCCCAGCAGTATAATGCCTGGTGGGAGAACTAAATTTAACCCAGAGTGGTTGAAAAGTGGACATGGATGTAGGCTTTCTGACTGGTGTCAGCCTAGCAAGTCCTCAGTGTTCTCAGCTTACTGCTCGTTGTGCCATTCGGAAGTGAGGTGTGACAATCAGGGTGTGAAACAACTGACACAACATGCCCAAAACAAAGGGCACCTGAAGCGTGCGAAGGAACTGCTGGGTGGGTCACAGACGTTGCTGACATTCGTTCAACCATCAACTTCATCTGCTTCAGCATCAGGGTCAGCTTCTACAGATGAGCCAAGTCGTGCAGCTTTAGTCTGTATGTCCAAAAAAGACGCTATTACAAAAGCAGAACTTCTATGGACATTGAAAGTTGTTCGTTCGAATCTGAGCTACTCTTCCTGTGACGGTTTGAAGGATCTTCTGCAGGCAATGTTTCCTGGTGTTATCCCGGATGGTTTCTCAATGAGCTCATTGAAAGTTTCATATCTCATTAGCGAAGCCACAGGTCCTTATTTTCAGGACATGATAGTCACTGATGTTAAGAATTCAGCTTCTGGCTTCAGCCTCATGTATGATGAAACCACCAATAAACAGAACTTGAAGCAACTAGAAATCCGTGTACGGTATTGGTCTGATGCCGAGGAACAGATATTAGTATTTCACCTCAAAACTTACCTCATGGGTCATGCAACTGGAGAAGATTTGTCCAGGAAAATAATCTCTGCCTTGGATGAATCGAAACTGCAGCTTCAGGATATTATCATGCTCGGCAGTGATGGGCCTAATGTGAGCACCACTGTGTGGAGACAGATTGACAAAGCCATTCTCGACAACAGGGGCCCTGGTCTCCTTGATGTAGGGACATGTACTCTCCATACAGTACACAATGCTTTTGCCAAAGGACTTGCAGAGTACTGTGGAAACCTAACTGAGCTTGCAGTGGACATTTTCTACTGGTTCAAAGGCTCTGCTGCTAGATCTGTTGATTTTCAAGACATTCAGCATAAATTGGGTGCTGTTCCAAAAAAGCCTTTGAAGCATGTCGAGTGCAGGTGGTTGACACTGGGACCTGCAGTGGAGCGGCTGATAGAGATCTGGGAATCTCTCAAAGAGTATTTCTTGGTATTTCTTCCAAAGCAGCAGCCAAAGGACATGTTTAAACCCAGGTACAAAAGAATCAAAACAGAACTACAGCGACCGGAAATAAAAGCTCAACTGCATTTCCTGAAGTTCTTGGCAGCAACATTTGCAGAGTTCCTCACCTTCTTCCAGTCAGAGCAACCACTTGTGCACATTCTATATGACAAACTCCATGACCTGCTCAAAAAACTGATCAGAAGAATTATGAAGACTCCTTCAGTTGATGCTGTGAAAGACATCTCAAACCTTGATGTTTCCATTGTTGCAAACCAGCTGGAGAATGAATCCATGGGTGTGGGAGAGGATACCCGACGGTGTATCGCTAAGTTGAAAGTCTCTGAGAGGGAAAGGATGTATCTTGGGATGAGGAAGTGCTACCAGGCAGCCATAGTACACCTACAAAAGAAGCTTCCATTGACAAACAAAATCCTGAAGAATGCCAGATGTCTGCAGCCACAAAACAGGACTGCTGCATGGTCTCTTGAATCAGCCAAGAGCCTGTCCAGACAGCTGAAGAGGAATATTGACAGTGACAGCATTGCAGATGAATGGAAGGTGTACCAAGAGGAAGCCATTCCTACTGACTGGTCCCAGGAAACACAGGAGAATGAAGAAGAAGTCTGCATGAAGAGAGTGGACAGTTACTGGGGAAAAGTGTTGGCTTTAAAAGGCTGTACGGGAAACTGTAAATTCCCCCAAGTGAGACAAATGATAAGGATTGTCCTTGCACTGTCTCACGGAAACAGTGACGTGGAACGCGCGTTCTCAATCAGTGGGAAAAGTGTCACCAAGGAGAGAGTTAGTCTGAGCGAGGCATCAATCAATGGTCTCCGTGCAACAATGGATGGCATGAGATTGTATGGTGACCGGCCCGAAATGGTCCCAGTCACAAAGGGACTCCTCTCGTTAGGACGTTCTGCTCACATGCACTATATGCAGAGACTTGAAGAAGAACGAAAAGCCAAGGAAGATGAACAGAAAGCCAGGGAGAAAACCAGGCAAGAGAAAGAAGAAAGAGAGAGAACAGCTAAGATTGCTGTAGAGAAGGCAGCGGAGCTGTCTCGTAAGAGCGAGGACTTGAAGAAAACAGAGAAATCTCTGGCAGCAAAAGAGTCATCTCAGCAGATGTCACTGACTGTTAGCAACAGTCTGCTTGATCAAGCAAATAAAAAGCTTAAGGTGGCGCTTAAGAAAGGTGACATGACTGAAATTGCAGTAGCTCAGGCCATGCTTGAGTCTGCTCAGAAAAAGATTCAAGAGACACAGACTCGTATGGTGGAAACCAGGGAGGCGCAGAGAAAAGTGGAGAAGAAAAAGCAGACTTTGATAGAGTCCATGGTGGCTGCCAAAAAGAAGAAGTCATAGTTTTTGTTGTCGATGTTAAGACGGGTGGGCCCAAGTTCATTGGGGGTGTGTCCATGCCCATACATGTACATGTATTTGCATAAATCTTGCAGCAATAAAGCTACCGATGTTGTTCCAATGCTGAAATCTGTGCTATTACTTCCTAGTTTTTTCCTATTAAACTCCTATTTTTTGTGATCAGAATTCCTATTTTTCCTATTATTTTGTCAATCAAAGTGGCTGGGACCCCTGTTGGACATGACTGACCAAGTGATGTGGCTATAAAGGATATTTTCGATTTATTGATGAATCAATTAATCGATTAATTAATTATTGATTAATCAATTAATTATTTATTTTTTCCCCAATTAATGACATTTATTTAATTTTCAAAAAGTTACAGCTTCGGATGAAACACTGGTGGTTTAGGTATGCTATTAGCCAATTGATTAAGAAATTATTTTATGATTATTGTTTATTGATTTTAATTATGCAATTAATCAATCAATTATTGTACACCTCTCCCTCCCAATACAATCTCTATGAGCTGCACGGCGGCATCGCAGAGCGCCCATGGCACTCCCGTCAATGCCGCGCGCTCGAGGATGTTATTTATTTGGCATGGGGGCGGTGTACTTTGAATGTATCTATACTTCTACCCTTTATATACACTGACAAAAGACAGGTCTAAATATTCATGCTTCTCCCCTTACCTCAAGCAATTAAAACATTTGTTAATTATCCTTATGAATACATTTCAGTTCTTTATAACAGAAAAAATAATTGCATACATTGATCTCAAATGTATTTTCTTCTTCTTTGTTATGAAAACATGCATCTGAATATAAAAAAAACAACCTGGAATTAAATGGTGATTCGTCAAAGAATAATCAGCACTTCAACTTCTGTTTTGCATTAATGTAATAGAACACTCAATCTTCGGTGTGACGTGAAAGCTTCAAATTCAGTACATCGTGTTCCTATGCCAGGGTGAGCACGTTGTTTTGTCTTCTTACAATGTCTGGTTCGAGCATGGAAATAGTTATACTGTACTCTCAGCCGAGAAGGTAATACTGTATTTTGTGGATGTTTGTACAAAGTATTGTAAAACTTTTACTTTTTCAAAATACTCATTGCAAAACCTATGCATCACCTGTCTGATATATTTCACTGGGTGCTTTTCCTGTTACAATAACTATAATCTCAAGATGAAGATTATTTTAAAATGCATACTTCTCAACAATGGATTGATAATGGTTTGAGTTACAATGTGTTCTTGCTCACTGTGATAATCCAACAAACTTTCTCAAAGGCCTCATGACGAATAAAAATTGAGAGTATCATTGAAAACGTGCTTGAACTTAATCCTGGAAGAATTGAATAACATTTGATGAAAAGCAATGCGTTGGTGGTGAAGTAAGAGCGAATATATGTGGTCTGTTCCAAGGCTTGATTCAACTAAATTGTCGCTCAGTGCAGTCCAGCAGTAGGGACTGCATCATGAAGCACGCTGTCCTTTGTAAGCAACATTAAGTCAGGGCTTTGTGGACATTCTTGAGGATGACATAGTATCGTTTGCAAGAGCAGTTCGCTTACCGAGTAGTTTGACCTCACAAGCTCTCCATTAATCTCATAAAAGCCATCTGGCAAAGCCAAACCAGAAAACATTTGAAGTACTTTATGAACGAGGTGTCATCTTTCAAATATAATTCATCCATTCAGCAATTCAAATGTAGCACTAATGCTTTCCTGCATCAATGCCCATCCAGACTTCATAGATGCAATCGGCTGCCATTTGTACCATAGGCTTGTAACCCTGCAATGTGAGGTCAAATTCAGTGTTCTTATCGCATGATATAAGCTCTGACCTTTTAGCACAGGCCATCACAGGGAGCATGCAGAAATTGTACAGCTGACGTTTGACCCCGGTCAAAGAACAAACACACCATCTTTGGCACTCCAAATTCAATACTGCGAAGTTGATGCCCCTTTATGTAATGCAAACCTTATAGAATTTAAACATTATTTAAGGATAATTTTATGTCAGCAAGCTCGAATAGGACTGGCATGTGTATATGTATGTATATATATATATATATATATATATATATATATATATATATATATATATATATATATATATATATATATATGTATGTATATATATATATATATATATTGTTACAGACGCGGCTTTTAGATGTTATATTGACCGAGCGGTGGTGTATTTAACCGCGTCCGAACAGTTACTCCCCGATTAGAACCCGATTCAACCCGACGTTGACCAGATCGCCCCACAGATATTCAATCGGGAAATCTCTAAAGCGACCGAAAGAGAATGAAAAAGAAGAAGAAGAAGAATACGGAGGAAGAACAGATTTATTATACACACACAAGCAATGGATGGAAGAAGCAGTAACACAGCGAATCGTTAACTTACACTATTCATTCTTACTTAGCCCCAAGACAACGAGCAGGACAGGACGTTCACACTTACACAGGGGATAATGCAGGCAGGTAGGGCTTGAGGTGGATTGCTTGAGAGGGAGGCAAAGTCGGGAGGCCGCAGCTCGCAATTCCTCGTGGTTTTGGCGGGAAACCCTCCGTCGTGTATCCGCTGCGGTAGACGTCACGCGCTGGTTCGGCACACCTGCTCCTCTTCTTGGGGTGGAGCCGTCTCCCTCCTTTCAGCGCGTCTCTCCAAAGCTGGTTTCCTTGCCGAGTACCTCTCCTCTTTGGCTTGGAGCGTTTCGCATTTCACCGCTCCTCTTGGTGCAGCCTCTTTGCTCATCTCCCAGGGTCATCTCCCAAGGCCTCTCTCAAGGCCTCTCGTAAAGCAGTCCCTTACAGTCGCTTTTATCACCTCGGGCGAAATCAAGCCGCCGGCTCCGAGGGCACGCCTACCGGGTCGCTCACCGCGGTGTTGATTGGCTGTTAGGGCTGGTTCACTCCTTCCCTCTTATGACGAGGTGGAGACACGCCTTTCTTCCCCAACCCTACCTCGTGGCCAATGGTGGTTTGAAGAAAACCACCCAAAATGCGGAAGGCAATTGGAAGGGAGGTTTTGGGGAAATTGGAAGGGCCTATGCTTATTTTGTTTGATACAATGCAAAGTCAATCTAGTGGGAAACACATATTTAGCCTACATGGAATAAGGAAATACACTATTTAAAAGATATATCGTGACCTGCGTGTAAGTTTCATGGAATTAACTAGGAGGCCGACTGCGACCATTATTTACATTAACAGGGTGTTACCGTACTTTTGTAACGTTCACATTGTAACGTTTCCACATTCGTTACTATATATATATATATATATATATATATATATACAGTGGAACCTTGACTTACGAGTGCCCCAACTTACGAGTTTTTCGAGATACGAGCCGTCGCTCGGGCGGTTTATTGCTTTGAGATGCGAGCCGAGATCTGAGTTACGAGCTTTCGCCACCCGGTCACGTGGTTATCTTGCCGTGCAAGTACAGTATCTCTGTCGTATAGCGCTGCATTTTTGTTTTCGCATGTTGGTTATTTTGAGTTTACGCCGCCAGGTGGGTTCCGGTCACGTGGTTATCTTGCCGTGCAAGTACAGTATCTCTGTCGTATAGCGCTGCATTTTTGTTTTCGCATGTTGGTTATTTTGAGTTTACGCCGCCAGGTGGGTTCCGGTCACGTGGTTATCTTGCCGTGCAAGTACAGTATCTCTGTCGTATAGCGCTGCATTTTTGTTTTCGCATGTTGGTTATTTTGAGTTTACGCCGCCAGGTGGGTTCCGGTCACGTGGTTATCTTGCCGTGCAAGTACAGTATCTCTGTCGTATAGCGCTGCATTTTTGTTTTCGCATTTTGGTTATTTTGGAAAATTTCATGTTCATGTCGAACATTTCATGTTCATGTTCATGTTTTCATGTTCATGCCATGCCAGGCCACAACTTGTTCAGAGTGCCGGCGATAGCTCGCCTTCTCTTTGTGGAAAACACGGTGAGATCCTTAACATCCAACAACTAATGGGACGCAAACGGGGCGCCCAGTTTAGCGGTACACACATTGATGAATCACCCTGCCTGTGATTCACCCATGACAGGTTATAGCTGGATCGGGATTCAAACCCAGGCTGGACAGTTTAGACTTTAGAGTCAAGTGTGCGTACCTCCAGTCCAGGCCATCCTGCCAACTTGTATGCTGCATACAGGTGAAATATAAAGCGCGAGATATTTTTATATATACTGTATATTTTTTTAAAAATTGGTGTGGTTTTTGGCGGGCTGGAACGGATTAATAGCATTTCAATGCATTTTAATGGGGAAATTTGATTTGAGAAACGAGCAATTTGAGTTACGAGCTCGGTCACAGAACGAATTAAACTCATAAGTCAAGGTTCCACTGTATATATATATATATATATATATATATATATATATATATATATATATATATATATATATATATATATATATATATATATATATATATATATATATATATATATATATATATATATTGTTACGGACACGGCTTAAGATGTTATGATGGGCCGAGCGGAATGGCCGCCGTGTTCGCACAGTTTACCCGATTACCCCCAACTCACCCGATTCCACTCGAACGTTGGCCAAATCGCGCTACGCTAAATCAATGAAGGAAAGGACACAACGACTGGGATAGATGAAACGACGCAAGGGGTACAGTTCTCAAGACCTCCGGAGGAGGATATAATTGGTGGGGGAGAAAAGGGGTAGATTACAAGGTATGAGGTAAAGCACAGAAGAGATAGGCACTTAGACACAATCTTATCTTATCCCCGACAGACCACAGACAAACGGAACAAGACTGACTTACACAGGGATTGATGGCAGGGAAGGACAGGCAGTCGATAGCGCAAGGTGCACCTTGGCTCAGGGACAGAATCAAGCCCGGTCCAGTCCAGAGATGCGGGGAGGTATTGCAGCGCTCGGAGGTGGCGTCCTTCTCTCTCCAAGCTGAGGGCGCATCTGACGTCACCTCCCTCTTCCTGCGCATGCTCAGCGGGGAGTGACACGCCCTCGGCTCGTTGGCTCCGCCCCAGATGGGATCGGTCCGCCGCTTCTATTGGGTGCGGGGGTTACCCGGCTCCGCCCTTGACGAGGAGCTGACAGCGAGCCCCTACGTTGTAACCCCGTCGAGCACATGCTCGATGGCGGCTCGTTGGAAAGGCTTGGTGCCCTTTCAACACCCCCTACCAACCAAGCCGGAGTGAGGACGCCCACTCCCCGTGCCGCAGTCGCTGTTGTTGTTGTTGTTGTTGTTGTTGTTGTTGTTGAACCGTGAGGAAGAGCTGCGGGGAGGTATTGGGAGGTCCTAAACTTCCTAACGGTGCCATACAATCACATTCTAGTGCAACGAAGAGTCAGAATTAATGGAAACGAGTCCTTAACTGACATAGACTAAGAATAACTAGCAAGATGTCCTATAGTTGTCTACGTGAGATGCGGTGGACCTGGATGCGACATTTAATGGGGGAAATAGGGGGAGGTCGGGTCTACAGAGTGTTGTTTACAGAAAATGGGACTAGGGAATGGGGGATTGGGGATAGTTGGGAAGTATTGGGGAAATAGGGGAATATTTACAAGCGGATATGGATGGAGGCCAATCTCATATCCGCAACAATATGTATATATACGTATACGTATGTATGTATATATATATATTGTTGCGGATATGGGATTTGGCCTCCATCCATATCCGCTTGTAAATATTCCTCTATTTCCCCAATACCCCCCAACTATCCCCAATCCCCCATTCCCTAGTCCCATTGCCTGTAAATAACACTCTGTAGAACCGACCTTCCCCTTTTTCCCCCATTAAATGTCGTGCCCAGGTCCACCGCATCTCACGTAGACAACTTTCGGACATCTTGCTAGTTATTCTTAGTCTATGTCAGTTAAGGACTCGTTTCCATTAATTCTGACTCTTCGTTGCACCAGAATGTGATTGTATGGCACCAGTAGTGAGTTTAGGACCTCCCCATACCTCCTCCCATCTTCCTCATGAAATAATAACAACAACTACAACCACAGCGGGGGCGGCGCGGCCGCGGTGCGGGGAGTGTGCGTCCTCACACCGGCTTGGTTAGCCGCCATTGCCATGTGCGCCCACGGGGTTACCACGAAGGGGCTGGCTGTCAGCTCCTCGTCAAGGGCGGAGCCCGGTAACCCCCGCACCCAATAAGAAGCAATGGGCCGATTCCATCTGGGGCGGAGCTAACGAGCCGAGGGCGTGTCACTCCCCGCCGGATATACGCAGCCACTTACCGGACGTGACGTGAGATGCGCCTCAGCCACGAAGAAGAACCAGTCGCGACCTCCGAGCGCTGAGAGACCTCCCTGCATCTTTTGGGCCGCGCTATACTGTCCCTGAGCCAAGAGTGCACCTTGTGCTGTCCACCGACTACCTGCCTTTCCTTGCCATCAATCCCCGTGTGAGTCAGTCTTGTCCCGTTTATCTGTCGTCTGTCGGGGCTAAGATAAGACCGTGTTTAAGTGCCCACCTTTCTATGCTGTCTCTCTTGTCTTTGTAATCTAACCTTCCGCAATATTATAACCTCCTCCGGAGGTCTTGAGAACCGTACCCCTGGTGTCGTGTCATTTTAACCCAGCCGCTGTGTCCTTTCCTCAATTGATTTAGCGTAGAGCGACTCGGCCAAGGTTCGAGTATAATCGGGTAACTTGTGCGAACACGGCGGCCATTCCGCTCAGCCCAGCATAACATCTTAATAAGTCGTGTCCGTAACAATTGGTGTCGAGGAGTGGAATTCGGACCTGGGACTAAATTTGTTAGGCCCAAATTTTGGAACACCAATTGTACCATTAGGGTAACAATTGGTGTTGGGAAGTAGAATTCGATCCGGAGCACGTTTCACGCGCTCGAAATTATAACGGCGAAATTTGATTTTGTTTTACGGAAAAAAAAACCCGAATTTTGAAAGTCGCGCTATGGCGGATCAAGACAGCTGGGTTCCGGTAGAGGAGAGTGAGGCAGGGTCGATCCAGGACCAAATTGAGGGACATGAGGGACAGGAGGAGAGCGAAGCAGTGAGGGCGGCAGGTTCGCAAAATGGCGCCTCGCATATAGCTACGGCGGCCGCACCCGCTGCACAAGTGGGAGGGATGGCCCAAATGCAGGCCCTCATGGAGCAATTTATGGCGCAAATGCAGGCGTCCCTCAAACTGCAGAGTGAGCAATTGGGGGTAATGGGAAACCAAATGGGGGTAATGGGGTCCAATAGCGAGAAATTGAGGGAGGACATGGGGGCCAATAGCCAACGGTTAGAACAAAGGATGGGGTCCAATAGCGAGAAATTGAGGGAGGACATGGGGGCGCAGATCGGAGGGTTAGGGAGTAGAATAGAGGGGTTAGACAAGAAATTTGGGAAGTTAGACAATAATTTTGAGGAGTTAGACAAGAAATTTGGGAAGTTAGACAATAATTTTGAGGGGTTAGACAACGGGATAAAAGAGGTGAGAAATGGGTTAATGGGGTTGGAAAACAGAATGGCCGCTCAAGAGAATCAAATGGAAGGGATGCAAAAGGGGTTAGAGGGGCTAGAAAACAGGATGGAAGGCAAATTGAGGGACATGAGGGACCAAGCGGAAAGGGATGTTAACCAAATGGGGCAGCAGATAGAGGGGGTCAGAATGGGGGTAGAAACCAAACTGGATGCTCACAGGGAGGAAATGGAGCAGATGAGGGTGGCATCTGGGCAGGAGATGCAAGTGATGGGAGAAGAGATCAGAAGAGGTGTGAGTGAGGAGGTCGGAGGAGTGCGCGAGGAGGTGAGGCACTGTAAGGAGCACATGGAGAAGGAGGTGAGAAAGGGGACTGTAAAGTTACAAGGGGGCATAGAGGACCTGACGCAGGAGGTGGAACAGCTGACGGAGGGACAAAAAGGACTAACGGAGCAGGTTCAAAGGAACACTGCGTTATTAGGAGGTTTAAAAGCGACACAGAAAGAACTAAAAGACGACTTGATAGCGACGAAGAGGGAATGTCAGATGGTACGTGAGGGACTGACAACGAGGTTGGACGAGGTGACAGAGGTAATGGAGACGAAGGACCGGCAGGTGAGGACGAGCTTGAGGAGACGTACCGGGAAATAAAAGAGGTGAAGCAGAAATTAGAAGAAGTGGAAGAAGGGATGAGCGAAATTAAGAAGCGACGGAGAGGGGATAAGAAAGAGATAAAAGAGGAGATAAAAGAATTGGTCCAAAGTCTGTGTTTGGATCGTGATGATGTGCTCATTAACCGGATGAGGGATTCGCAGGTGATGGAGGAGAAGCGAAGAGAAAGAGGACCCGGTGTAAGTGGTGACCAATATGGTCGTGCGTATGATGCGCCAGGTGATTTAATAAGCTTGGGGGTCGAGATAGACCCGGATGTTCGTGAGAGGCCAAGAGTGAGGTGTATGGCTGGTCCGGAGGGTAGGGAACGAGAGGTGCGAGGTGTGGGTGAGCAAGGTTGTGGTGGTATGGAATGGGTAGCGGGTTGCGGAGGTGTGACCCATGCATCGACACCAACAGGGGTAGTTGTTGGAGGGACCGGGGAGGCACGAGAGCCCCTTGGGGGTAATGTACTGTGGGGGCCCGGCCGGTTCGGCCCCGCGCTGACCCCGCAAGGGGCGACGCACGGGGTCCGGCAGGCGGGCAACGACTCGCATACGAGGTGGTCCCACAAGGTCCCACTCGCGCCGTATGACGGTGGGTAAGGGGGGCATCCCTGCCACCCTTCCCATAGTGGGGCAAATGCGCACTAGACTTATGGGGTGTATGGCAGTGAAAACTAGCCCGGGTGGGTTAGGTTATATTGTAGGGATCTAGAAGAGATTGACATTAGGTGACGTTAAGTTTAGTTAGTGACTGATACCTGTAGTGGGGACGCAGGTAGATTAGTATGGATGATAATGACGAGGGAGCGCAATAGTTTAAAGGGACGACTGGGAAGCGCAAGTTTCAGAGGGGAGTAGTTAGATGAGATGATGCTGTGTGAGAATTGAACAGGTGAGAATTGCACAGGTGTGCAACTGGACAGGTGTGTGGAGCAATGGATGAGTAGTGAGTGTGGTGGATCAGCGCGAAGGCGCTTGGGGAGAGAAGGGTGCAGGTGGCACCAGGTGTGAGAGCACAGGTGTGCAAGTACAGGTGTGTGGAGAGAGTTGGAGTAAGTGGTAAGGAGTGGTGTGCATGGTGCGAAGGTGTGGATGGGGGAAGAGTGGACCCCTTTCACGAGTACCCGGGGCGGGTAGTGTAAGTGTTAGGTAGAGGGTATAGGTAAATTGTGGGTGGATATTGGCATTTGTGGTGCGGTTGCAGAATGGTGTTGTGGATGTGTGCATTAGTGTTGTGGAAATGGCTGGGCGTGTAGCCTGTTAGTGTGTGTAGTTGGTTGGGCACTCCACCACTGTGAGGATGTCGGCCAGGTGAGGCCGCAGGTGGGCTCTGGGAGCCGGTAGAGTTGTGGATGGGGCCCGAGGATCCGGAGGACGGACCCGGGTAGCCCAGTGCCAGAGAGGGCACCGAGTGGGGAGAGCGCCAGAGGGCCTTCCCCAGGTAGTTAGGTTAGGGTAAGGAGCAGGTAAGCTCGGAGGCAACTGCAGTGGTGGAGGTGTGCAGGTGGGTAGACCCGCTGGGAGAGGTACACGCCACAGCCCGGAAATTGTGCGAAGGCACCGGGGGATGAATCGGGGGAGTGAGACCCCAAATTGAAAAGCACCACAGTTTGGTCAATGGGAATTGGTTTTTAGAACCCATAGTGTAAGAGGGCCAATGGTTTGGCAGGAGAAAGACCCCGGGTAGTGTAAAGTTGTTAAAGTCATTTAGGAAATAGTTAGGATTGATGAACCTGTCGCACCATACGCAGCCACTTACCTGTGGTGATGATGATGACTCCACACCTGTGTTTTCTTTGTTTTGTGTTGCAGGAAGAAAGGATTGCTGTTGGATTTGTGAGACGCATCACGACGTGGATGAGACATTGGGGTGATTCCATCTCTCCCTCCCTAGGAGGGACTGATGATGAATTGGTGATAGCAAATTATGATGTTGAGTTGGAGATGGCAAATTTTGATGAGAGTTGAAAATGGCAAATTTGATTGGTTAGGAGGGAGAGAAGACGAATTTGGTTTATGGGAGGAACGGGGAAGACAGTAGGGACGTTTGTTGATTTGTAAAGTAGATGTTTATGGGTAGTGTTGTGTTTTGTGGATACAGTAAGGGGTAAGGGAGGGGCCATGTAGGTTACCTGGCGGGGGGGGGGGGCGTACGGTAGGAACGTACCTGTCTCACCTGGTTCCCATGTGCCCCCAGTGTGCATTACCTTACATTGCGTGCACTTTTGCGCCCTTACCACCTTACTCACTTGTCTTTTCTTTTGTCTCCCACCTCCGAGGATCTGGCTTTGGGGCAGAGAGAGAGGAGAGAGAGGTGCTGGCTCCGCAGTTGTGGGCCTGCACTTTCGCTGCTTGCTGCCTGGATCGATACACCATATGGACCGCAATTTTGGTGGCCACCCACAATGGACCGCAGTTCTTTTGCGGCCAAGCACCACCCGTGGATGGACCTATGGGTCAACGTGGCACCTACGCCATACAGGTGAACCACTTATAGTTGGCCCCCTGACGGCCACAATAAAGAAATGGACGCGGTTGGCGCCTTTCTTTATTTTTGAAAGAAGTAAGAAGGCCAAGTGCACCACACGAAGGCAAGACCAGCGGCAGAACATCGGCCGGCTGCGACACCACACCATGATTACTTAACATTTTATTGGTGCACCGGATGGTGCTGACTGTGTGATGGGGTGGTGCTTTTGGTGCTGGGAAGGGGTGCTCTGCACATTATTAAAGGCCGTATGGCCACAGAGCACTCGTGGGTTGGTGTATCGATGCTGGCATGCATGCTCTCTCTATGCATAACATCTGCATGTGTTCCTCCAAAAACAGGTCCTGGATCGTAGTGTAAATATCAGCGTAGTCTTGTGTAAATAATGCTCCCTACCGGCTGTATGTTTAGTTTGCGAATTCTTTCCGCGATTCGGTTATCCTGTGGGTGTGTTTCTGTGAGGAGAAGGGTGCAACGTCGCAGGGGGACATATTTACTCGTTTGTGAATATCTGTAAAACTGTCGCACTCAGGGTAGAGTTAATAGTAGAGGGAACTACATCTGAGTGCCACACTAAAGTAGGTAAAAATTTATCGGGTCGGGACGCCCCGAGGGTAGAGAAGGGTGCAATGTTGCGGATATGGGATTTGGCCTCCATCCATATCCGCTTGTAAATATTCCCCTATTTCCCCAATACCCCCCAACTATCCCCAATCCCCCATTCCCTAGTCCCATTGCCTGTAAATAACACTCTGTAGAACCGACCTTCCCCTTTTTCCCCCATTAAATGTCGTGCCCAGGTCCACCGCATCTCACGTAGACAACTTTCGGACATCTTGGTAGTTATTCTTAGTCTATGTCAGTTAAGGACTAGTTTCCATTAATTCTGACTCTTCGTTGCACCAGAATGTGATTGTATGGCACCAGTAGTGAGTTTAGGACCTCCCCATACCTCCTCCCATCTTCCTCATGAAATAATAACAACAACTACAACCACAGCGGGGGCGGCGCGGCCGCGGTGCGGGGAGTGTGCGTCCTCACACCGGCTTGGTTAGCCGCCATTGCCATGTGCGCCCACGGGGTTACCACGAAGGGGCTGGCTGTCAGCTCCTCGTCAAGGGCGGAGCCCGGTAACCCCCGCACCCAATAAGAAGCAATGGGCCGATTCCATCTGGGGCGGAGCTAACGAGCCGAGGGCGTGTCACTCCCCGCCGGATATACGCAGCCACTTACCGGACGTGACGTGAGATGCGCCTCAGCCACGAAGAAGAACCAGTCGCGACCTCCGAGCGCTGAGAGACCTCCCTGCATCTTTTGGGCCGCGCTATCCTGTCCCTGAGCCAAGAGTGCACCTTGTGCTGTCCACCGACTACCTGCCTTTCCTTGCCATCAATCCCCGTGTGAGTCAGTCTTGTCCCGTTTATCTGTCGTCTGTCGGGGCTAAGATAAGACCGTGTTTAAGTGCCCACCTTTCTATGCTGTCTCTCTTGTCTTTGTAATCTAACCTTCCGCAATATTATAACCTCCTCCGGAGGTCTTGAGAACCGTACCCCTGGTGTCGTGTCATTTTAACCCAGCCGCTGTGTCCTTTCCTCAATTGATTTAGCGTAGCGCGACTCGGCCAAGGTTCGAGTATAATCGGGTAACTTGTGCGAACACGGCGGCCATTCCGCTCGGCCCAGCATAACATCTTAATAAGTCGTGTCCGTAACAATTTATATGTATGTATGTATGTATATATATATATATATATATATATATATATATATATATATATATATATATATATATATATATTGTTACGGACACGACTTAGATGTTGCTTGACCGAGCGGAATGGCCGCCGTGTTCGCACAGTTTACCCGATTAGAACCCTATCCCGCCCGATTCCACTCGATGTTGACCAAGTCGCGCTATGCTAAATCAATGAAGGAAAGGACACAACGGCTGGGATTAAGGCAACGACACAAGGGGTACAGTTCTCAAGACCTCCGGAGGAGGATATAATATTGGTGATGCAGAAACGGGTAGATTACACGGTAAGAGGTAAAGCACAGAAAAGATGGGCACTTAGACACAGTCTTATCTTATCCCCGACAGACCACAGACAAACGGGACAAGACTGACTTACACAGGGATTGATGGCAAGGAAGGGCAGGCAGTCGATAGCACAAGGTGCACCTTGGCTCAGGGGCAGAATCAAACGCGGTCCGGTCCAGAGATGCGGGGAGGTATTCAGCGCTTGGAGGTGGCGTCTTCTCTCTCCGTGGTGTCGGCGCATCTGACGTCACCTCCCCCTTTCTGCGCATGCCCAGCGGGGAGTGACACGCCCTCGGCTCGCCGGCTCCGCCCCAGATGGAATCGGTCCCCCGCTTCCATTGGGTGCGGGGGGTTACCGAGCTCCGCCTTTGACGAGGAGCTGACAGCGAGCCCCTGCGTGGTAACCCCGTCGGAGCACATGTTCAATGGCGGCTAACCAAGCCGGAGTGAGGACGCACACTCCCCGCGCCGCCGCCGCTGTTGTTGTTGTTGTTGTTGTACCATGAGGAAGAGCTGCGGGGAGGTATTGGGAGGTCCTAAACTTTCTAACGGTGCCATACAATCACATTCTGGTGCAACGAAGAGTCAGAATTAATGGAAACGAGTCCTTAACTGACATAGACTAAGAATAACTAGCAAGATGTCCTATAGTTGTCTACGTGAGATGCGGTGGACCTGGATGCGACATTTAATGGGGGAAAAAGGGGGAGGTCGGGTCTACAGAGTGTTGTTTCCAGAAAATGGGACTCGGGAATGGGGGATTGGGGATAGTTGGGAAGTATTGGGGAAATAGGGGAATATTTACAAGCGGATATGGATGGATCCAAATCCCATATCCGCAACATTGCACCCTTCTCTACCTCGGGGCGTCCCAACCCGATAAATTTTTACCTACGTTAGTGTGGCACTCAGATGTAGTTCCCTCTACTATTAACTCAACCCTGAGTGCGACAGTTTTACAGATGTTCACAAATGAGTAAATATGTCCCCCTGCGACGTTGCACCCTTCTCCTCACAGAAACACACCCACAGGATAACCGAATCGCGGAAAGAATCCTCAAACTAAACATACAGCCGGTAGGGAGCATCATTTATACAAGACTACACTGATATTTACACTACGATCCAGGACCTGTTTTTGGAGGAACACATGCAGATGTTATGCATAGAGAGAGCACGCATGCCAGCATCGATACACCAACCCACGAGTGCCCTGTGGCCTTACGGCCTTTAATAATGTTCAGAGCACCCCATCCAAGTACCAAAAGCACCACCCCATCATGTACAGTCAGCACCATCCGGTGCACCAATAAAGTGTTCATAGTCACCGGTGGTGTCGCAGCCGGCCGATGTTCTGCCGCTGGTCTTGCCTTCTTGAAGCACTTGGCCTTCTGGCTTCTTTCAAAAATAAAGAAAGGCGCCAACCGCGTCCATTTCTAAATTGTGGCCGTCAGGGGGCCAACTATAAGTGGTTCACCTGTATGGCATAGGTGCCACGTTGACCCAGAGGTCCATCAACGGGTGGTGCTTGCCCGCAAAAGAACTGCGGTCCATTGTGGGCGGCCACAAAAATTGCGGTCCATATGGTGTATCGATCCAGGCAGCAAGCAGCGAAAGTACAGGCCCACAACTGCGGAGCCAGCACCTCTCTCTCCTCTCTCTCTGCCCCAAAGCCAGATCCTCGGAGGTGGGAGACAAAAATAGAGCAAGTGAGTAAGGTGGTAAGGGCGCAAAAGTGCACGCAATATAAGGTAATGCACACTGGGGGCACATGGGAACCAGGTGAGACAGGTACGTTCCTACCGTGCACCCCCCCCCCCCCCCCCCCCACCAGGTAACCTACATTGCCCCTCCCTTACCCCTTACTGTATCCACAAAACACAACACTACCCATAAACATCTACTTTACAAATCAACAAACGTCCCTACTGTCTTCCCCGTTCCTCCCATAAACCAAATTCGTCTTCTCTCCCTCCTAACCAATCAAATTTGCCATTTCCAACTCTCATCAAAATTTGCCATCTCCAACTCAACATCAAAATTTGCCATCACCAATTCATCATCAGTCCCTCCTAAGGAGGGAGAGATGGAATCACCCCAATGTCTCATCCACGTCGTGATGCGTCTCACAAATCCACACAGCAATTCTCCTTTCCTGCACACAGAACAAAGAAAACACAGGTGTGGAGTCATCATCATTACCTCAGGTAAGTGGCTGCGTATGGTGCGACAGGTTCGTCAATCCTAACTATTTCCTAAATGACTTTAACAACTTTACATTACCCGGGGTCTTTCCCGGCCAATCCATTGGCCAACTTACACTATGGGTTCTAAAAACCAATTCCCATTGACCAAACTGTGGTGCTTCTCAATTTGGGGTCTCACTCCCCCGATTCATCTCCCGGTGCCTTCGCACAATTTCTGGGCTGTGACGTGTAGCTCCCCCAGCAGGTCTACCCACCTGCACACCTCCACCACTGTAGTTGCCACCCGAGCTTACCTGCTCCTCACCCTAACTTAACTACTTGGGGAAGGCCCTCTCGCACTCTCACCCCCTCAGTGCCCTCTCTGGCACGGGCTGCCCGATCCACACCCGGGATCCTCAGGCACCCACTGACACTAACGGCTCCCAGAGCCCACCTGCGGCCTCACCTGGCCGACATCCTCACAGTGGTGGAGTGCCCAAACCAACTACACACACTAACAGGCTACACGCCCAGCCATTTCCACAACACTAATGCACCCATCCAAAAACCATTCTTTCACTCGCACCACAGATGCCAATATCCAACCACAATTTACCTGTACCCTCTACCTAACACTAACACTACCCGCCCCGGGTATCCGTGATGGGGGTCCACTCTTCCCCCATTCACACCTTCGCACCATGCACACCACTCCGTACCACTTACTCCAACTCTCTCCACACCACTCATTCTCTGCTCCATATATTCCACACACCTGTACTTGCACACCTGTGCTCTCACACCTGGTGCCACCTGCACCCTTCTCTCCCCAAGCGCATTCGCGCTGATCCACAACACTCACTACTCATCCACTGCTCCACACACCTGTCCAGTTCTCACACAGCATCATCTCATCTAACTACTCCCCTCTGAAACTTGCGCTTCCCAGTCGTCCCTTTAAACTATTGCGCTCCCTCGTCATTATAATCCACACTAATCTACCTGCGTCCCCACTACAGGTATCAGTCACTATCTAAACCTTAGCGTCACCTAAAGTCATCTTCGCTAGATCCCTATCAATATCCTAACCCACCCGGGCTAGTTTTCACTGCCATCAACCCATAATCTATAGTGCATTTGCCCCACATCATGGGAAGGGTGGCAGGGATGCCACCCTTACCCACCGGGCCCATCGCTCATCAATCCCCCAGTCCTCTGGCACTAATAAGCCCCCCTTATTCAGAGGTACTGGGTCCCGCCTCGGCATCTAAAGCCGAGGCAATCCACGGGGGCGCCTGCTCGCCGGTGTAAGGCCTTCTAGTTTCCCGGGGTCTGGCGGGGGGGGGTGTCTGGGGTCGGCTAACCCGCTCCCCCCTGGGCGGAGTTAAGGACCTCAACCGCCGGGGATCATCCCGGCGCGTGGCTCGACAGTGCCGCGCCAGGTGACCCAGACGGTTGCAGGTATAGCACCTCACCTGATAAGGTGCTTGTCTCCGGAATTCCAAATTTCCCCCCCTGAAGGTCCGAATTGGATTACCCGCTCGTGGTCCACCGCGGGCCACCTCCGGGGCCGCCTGCCATGGTCCAGGTCCCGCCAGGCGCTGGTCCACCAGCCTCCGGACCATGCCCGCCAGGTCAGGACTCACGTCGGGGGCGGGCCCCCTAAGGGGTCCGCCCTCCATCGGAGGTCCCACCTGGCGGACCGCCATTGCGTGACGCTCGCTCCCCCGGGCCAGGGGCCTCGCTGCTTCCCAACGGGCCGCAGCGTCAGCCGCCTGGCTCAGAGTCTGCGGGCGCCACATGGCGAGCTGTTGCCGGAGCTCAATATCCGGGAGGGCCTGGATAAAATGGTCCAGCGCCAGGCTTTCCTGGGAATCCGCTGCCATGCTAGCATGTGCGATCCCCACTGCGCGGCGAATGTCGTGGGCAAGTTCCCCGATGGCTTCCTGGGGCTTGCGTTTTCGCAGCGCGAGCTGAGCTTTAACAAGCTCGCTCTGCTGTTCAATGCCGAATCGATTAATTAGGGCGTCGCGGAGGGCTGGCAGGGTGAGAGCACCCGCTGGTAATGCCGTCAGCACCTCCGCCGCCGCGCCGCGCAATGCGGCCACCAGGTGTACTCCACCTTCGTCCTCACCCCAACCGTTGCCCTTACACACACAGTCAAACTGCGCCAGGTACGCGCGTAGATCACTCTCGCCGTCATACGGCGCGAGTGGGACCTTGTGGGACCACCTCGTATGCGAGTCGTTGCCCGCCTGCCGGACCCCGTGCGTCGCCCCTTGCGGGGTCAGCGCGGGGCCGAACCGACCGGGCCCCCACAGTACATTACCCCCAAGGGGCTCTCGTGCCTCCCCTGTCCCTCTAACAACTACCCCTGTTGGTGTCGATGCATGGGTCACACTTCCGCAACCCGCTACCCATTCCATACCACCACAACCTTGCTCACCCACACCTCGCACCTCTCGTTCCATACCCTCCGGACCAGCCATACACCTCACTCTTGGCCTCTCACGAACATCCGGGTCTATCTCGACCCCCAAGCTTATTAAATCACCTGGCGCATCATACGCACGACCATATTGGTCACCACTTACACCGGGTCCTCTTTCTCTTTGCTTCTCCTCCATCACCTGCGAATCCCTCATCCGGTTAATGAGCACATCATCACGATCCGAACACAGACTTTGGACCAATTCTTTTACTTCCTCCTTTATCTCTTTCTTATCCTCTCTCCGTCGCTTCTTAATTTCGCTCACCCCTTCTTCCACTTCTTCTAATTTCTGCTTCACCTCCTTCATCTCCTCGTGCGCCCCTTTAAGTTCTTCCTCTAACTCCACTTTATTTTTTCCTATGTCCTCCCGCACCTCCCGCTCTTTAACCTCCATCACCTCTACCACCTTGTTCATTTTCCTCGTCAGGTCCTCGTGTACCGTCTGACACTCTTTTTTAATTACCCCTACGTCCTTTTTCATCTCCTTCTGTGTCGATTTTAAACCCTCTATTACCGCTGTGTTCTTCTTTACCTGGTCCCCCAACTCCTTTTGTCCCACTGTCAGTTGTTCTACTCCCAGCGTCAACTCCTCTATACCACCTTGAAATTTTACAGTCCCCTTTCTCACCTCCTTCTCCATGCGCTCCTTACAGTGCCTCACCTCCTCGCGCACTCCTCCGACCTCCTCACTCACACCTCTTCTGATCTCTTCTGCCATCACTTGCATCTCCTGCCCAGACGCCACCCTCATCTGCTCCATTTCCTCCCTGTGAGCATCCAATTTAGTTTCTACCCCCATTCTGACCCCCTCTATCTGCTGCCCCATTTTTTTAACTTCCCTTTCCGCTTGGTCCCTCATGTCCCTCAATTTGCCTTCCATACTGTTTTCTAACCCCTCTAACCCCTTTTGCATCCCTTCCATTTGATTCTCTTGAGCGGCCATTCTGTTTTCTACCCCCGTTTTTTTTTTGTTTGTTTTTTTTTTTGTATACAAGATCGAGGCTCGTGAAAGAGCGAACATTAATCACACAGAAAGACAAACCGACACATAAAACATATAACATCGGGAGCGGTAGACAAGATGGGGAGAGAGGGGGAAGGACATAAACACAACATTTGAGAGCAGGGACCGAGAGACATGGAGACATCGAGAGATCTGAGAGAGGGCGAGGGCTTTGGGGGGGGGGGGGCATGGGAAGGGGGCGGTGGGAGAGGTATAAAACATATGGACACTGCCAGGACTTCCAGGAAAGAAGTTGGAATTTCAAACAAGGTGGATCTGGGGTGAATTAGCGGGGGTAGAAAAGATCAAGGTTTTGGATGGGGGAAGATAAGAGATGGTGGTGAACAGCTGTTTTAAAGACCTGGAGGGAGGAGTGGGATTGAAGGGAGTGAGGGAGTTTGTTCCAGAGGCGGGAGAAAAGAGGAATGAAAGAGTGAAGGTGAGCAGAGAGCCGAGATTTCGGCAGTTTAACCATCAGAGGGTTGCTGGCAGATCTTGTGCGACCTGTAGGAATATTTGGGGGACAGAGCACAGAGAGAGCTGGGGGTGCAAGGCCGGAGAGGAGTCGGTAGAAGACAGAAAGACCACCTACCTGCCTGCGGTGAGTGAGTGAAAGGCCCTCAGAGATAGCTTCATCGCGGGAGATTCCAATAATTCTGAAAGCTTTGGTTTCAACAGCGTGAAGCCGAGCTAGGTGTGAGGCAGGAGCACCGGCCCATAGGGGAGAACAGTATTCCATTGAGCTGCGGATGAAAGCCTTGTATGTGGTGAGGAGCTCAGGTGTGCCGAGGAAGGACTTCGCACGACGGAGGATGCCCAGTCGGCGACTGGCTTTGGAGGCCAGCTTGGAAATGTGGTTTTCCCAAGAAAGATCATGGCAGATAGTGAGACCCAAAATCTTGAGCGACAGAACTTCTTGGAGAGGATTGTTGAGAAAGTAGATGGGAGGGTTGTCCAGTCGATCTTTTCGGAGAGACATAGTAAGAGTGTGAGATTTGTCAGGATTGAAAGACATGTTCCACTTGTTTGACCAGTCTGTGATTTTGTCCAGGTCTTCAGAGAGTGAGGAGGCAGCAGACTGCCGATCTGAGGGAAGAGGAATGGAGCGGCAGAGAGTGGAGTCATCAGCAAAGAGATAGAGAGGATTTTCGAGAGAGTCAGAGAGATCATTGATGAAGACCAGAAAAAGCACGGGGCCCAGAACACTGCCTTGGGGAACTCCAGCCTGAACAGGAAGAGGAGATGAGAGAAACCCATTCAGGGCCACACGTTGACGACGACTAGAGAGGAAGTCCGCCAGCCATGCGTGGAGATTTCCATGGATACCAAAGGAGGAGAGTTTGGTGAGCAGAGCGGGGTGCCAGACCGTGTCGAAGGCACGTGATATGTCGAGGGAGACAGCTCTAATTTCCTGTTTGGCATTGAGGACCTCCATCCATTGTTGAGACAGCAGAAGCAGCATGTCCAGAGTGGAGTGACCTGGTCTGAAACCAAATTGATGATCAGAGATCAAGCCATTGGAGAAGAGGAAAGATTTCATATCCGAAGCAATGATGGATTCCATGACTTTGCTGATAATTGGGAGAAGGCTGATTGGTCTGTAGTTGCTAGGATCTGTTTTTGCACCTTTTTTGTGCAAAGCGGTGATGTTGGCTGATTTCCAAGCAGATGGCAGTTGACCTTGAGCAAAAGAGAGGGTGAAGAGAACAGAGAGAGGGTGAGATAGAGCAGCAGAGCAGGATTTTAGGACCCGTGGGCTGATGCCGTCGGGTCCAGTTGCAGAATCAGAGTCGAGGGTTGACAGAAACTTTTCCACCTTGTCAGGAGGAAAGGACACGGAGTCCAGGAGCAGCAGGGTACGACTGGGTATGGTGGGTACAGAGAGGGATGGGTTTGGGACACAAGATTTAGAGGCAAACACAGAGTTGAGGCATTCAGCTTTTTCACGTACGGAGTCAGCTGTGTAGCCGTTTGAGGTAAGGGAGGGGATGGAGGGGGAACAAACACCAGAAACGGATTTGACCAGACGCCACCAGGATTTGGAAGAGGGAGACAGATAAGAGAGTTCGGTCTTGAGAACGGAGAGATATTGTTTCCTGGCTCTCCTGAGGGTGGACACACACTTGTTTCGGGCTTTGTGAAAGGAAATGAGATTTCCTTCCGTTGGATTTGCTTTCCAGGAGACGAAGGCAAGTTGTTTCTGGGCAACAGCCTCACCACAAGATTCCGTGTACCATGGACGGGAGGAAGGGTATGACAACTGAAGACGAGATGGGATAAATCTGTGCATGAGAGAGAGCAATTTACTTTGGAAGAATTCCCAGGATGAGTTGATGTCAGAGGTGGTAGAGATGGGAGACCAGTCCAGATGATTGATGGCTGCTTGAAGACCGTGCCAGTTGGCCTGAGTGAAATGCCAGACTCGTCGACGCTGAGCAGGCTCCCTGAGGATGGTCAGAGAGATGTCCACTTTAACAAGGACATGATCAGATGATCCGATCGGAGCAGAAGAAGAGCAGCAGACATTTTCAGGGAAGTTAGTCATAACCAAGTCCAGAAGAGAAGATGTTCCGTTGACTGAGATCCGGGTCGGGAAATTGACAGATTGTGTCAGTCCCAGTGAGTCGCAGAAGTCCTTTGCTGAAGAGCCATGGCTGGTGAGAGAGGTACCCACACCCAGCCAACTGGCATGGTGACAATTGAAATCACCACATATGAGGAAGAGAGAGTTGGGATGAGTAGATAGAAGTTGGTCCATATCATCAGACAGCGAGATGTAGATGGAGTCATCACTGTTTGGTGGACGGTACAACACACATATGAACAAGAGGTGGGAGCGAAGGGGAAGCCGTAGCCAGAGGTATTCCTGGGGGTGAGGTGGAGAGAGTGCAGTGCAGGGCGAGTGAGGAAGAGAGTTTTTGATAAAGATAGCAACCCCGCCTCCAGGACGAGGCTCAGGTCTATCATACCGGAGGAGGGAGTAGCCCGGGAGAGATACTATGGAATCAGAGACATCATAAAGGAGGAAAGTTTCTGTTAAGCAGATCACGTCTGGTTTGACAGAAGCAACCTGTATGGAGAGATCAGTTAAGTTTGAACGAAGGCCCCGGATGTTTGAGGTCCATACCGTTAATGAAGAGGAAGGGGGAGCATCAGATACAGAACAGGGGGGAGGAGGGGTAGGGTAAGATGTGGAAGAGGTGGAAGAGATAGGGAGAGCTGTTGAAGGTGTGTCAGAGATTTCAGAATAGCTCGGAGAAAGGGAAGGATGGGGCGGACAAAAGGTTTGATGGTGATTGGGTGAGCCACAATGAGGTGTTATTTGAGGAGGGGGAAGAGCGAGGCAGAAGGTTGGGGGAGATGGAGGTGAGAATTTGAAGGGGGAAGAAGCGGGGAGGACGCTTTGAGGAGGGGGAGTGGGAGGGGGGAAATTGAGAAGCAATGAGGGTGGGGAGATTTGAAGGGGAGGGGTGAGGGGGGAGTTTGGGAGGGAAGGGACAAGGGGAGGGATTTGAAAGGGATGGGATATGGGGGAGATTTGGAGGGGAGGGGTGAGGCAGGAGTCTAGGAGGGGAGGGGCGAGGGGGCGTCTTGGCGGGGAGGGGTGAGGGGGTAGTTTAGGAGGGAGGGGGCAAGGGGGGAGATTTGAAAGGGATGGGTGATGGGGAAGATTTGGAGGGGAGGGGTGATGGGGAAGATTTGGAGGGGAGGGGTTATGGGGAAGATTTGGAGGGGAGGGGTGAGATTGGATTTTTGAAAGTGTACGATTTATGGGAAACGAACATTTATTGCAAAATGAGTTTCTTGTGACCTTCGAGTTAAAAATACGTTTAAGGACACTGGATGGAGGATGGAGTGCAGGAGAGTTTAGGGAATGTAGAAAAAAGGCACTATAGGAGATGGATATTTTTTTTGGGATGAATTGATTTGGTGAGCAAGTCGAAAGCAGCCTTTTAAAGAAGAAGAAGAAAAAGGTGTTATAAAATATGACGGAATACATAACTTGAGGGGAAAGTGTAAACATTGAAGGTTAATGAGTGAAAACTATCTGGGGAAATGGGGGAGAAACACGTGGTCGAAGAACGAACGAACGAATAAGAATGAATAAACGAATGAGAACAGAGAAGGAAATGTTTTTTTTTTTTGTTTTTTTTTGAGTTGAGATTTACACAAGGAAGTAGGCTATGGGTGAAAAGCCTGGGAATACAGAGAACGAAAGTTATTGGATCACAAACGACGGACCGCTGAGAGAAAAACAAAGCCTCAAGGTTGTACAGTGCACACTGTACAAGGCCTCAAGACACGACACGGCAAACAGACGATCAATTTATGAAAGATAAACACCGAGAAACAACCAAAGTTGCACACAATAACTTCACACACCGAAAGATAAATACAGTTTCGACAAAATACAATTGTGAACAGACTTAACTTCGAAAAACGTGGAGACCGTGTGGAGCTTCGAAAATCCCTCCCACCGTCTCCGAGATCTCGCGAGATCTCGCGAGTTAACCCATTCTTTACCTCTTTTATCCCATTGTCTAACCCCTCACCGGTACCCCTCGCTTCGTCCCTCATTAACCCCATTTGGCCCCCCAATTCGTCCCTCATTGCCCCCATACTGTTTTTCAAACCTCCAATTTGGTCTCCCATTTGTCCCATAAGGGCCCCCATCATTCTGTTTTCCATTTCTTCATTATTCTTGTCCATAAGGGCCTTCATTTGCATAAAAAAAAGGTTCAAATCCACCGGTGGCGCTACTGCGGTCGCGGGCGCGGTCGCCGTGGCCATGTGCAAGGCGCCATTTTGCGCGCCCGTAACCTCGTGCGCGACGACGCTATTTTGCGAACCTGCCACCCTCACTGCTTCGCTCTCCTCATGTCCCTCAATTTGGTCCTGGATCGACCCTGCCTCACTCTCCTCTACCGGAACCAAGCCGTCTTGATCTGCCATAGCGCGACTTTCAAAATTCGGGTTTTTATTTTTGTAAAACACAATCAAATTTCGCCGTTAATAATTTCGAGCGCGTGAAGTGCGCTTCGGGTCCGATCTCACTCCTCGACACCAATTGTTACAGACGCGGTTTTAGATGTTAGTTTACCGAGCGGTTTGGTATTACCGCGTCCGCACAGTTACTCCCCGATTAGAACCCTATCCCGCCCGATTCCACTCGACATTGACCAAGTCGCGCTATGCTAAATCAATGAAGGAAAGGACACAACGGCTGGGATTAAGGCAACGACACAAGGGGTACAGTTCTCAAGACCTCCGGAGGAGGATATAATATTGGTGATGCAGAAACGGGTAGATTACACGGTAAGAGGTAAAGCACAGAAAAGATGGGCACTTAGACACAGTCTTATCTTATCCCCGACAGACCACAGACAAACGGGACAAGACTGACTTACACAGGGATTGATGGCAAAGAAGGGCAGGCAGTCGATAGCACAAGGTGCACCTTGGCTCAGGGGCAGAATCAAACGCGGTCCGGTCCAGAGATGCGGGGAGGTATTCAGCGCTTGGAGGTGGCGTCTTCTCTCTCCGTGGTGTCGGCGCATCTGACGTCACCTCCCCCTTTCTGCGCATGCCCAGCGGGGAGTGACACGCCCTCGGCTCGCCGGCTCCGCCCCAGATGGAATCGGGCCGCCGCTTCCATTGGGTGCGGGGGGTTACCGGGCTCCGCCCTTGACGAGGAGCTGACAGCGAGCCCCTGCGTGGTAACCCCGTCGGAGCACATGTTCAATGGCGGCTAACCAAGCCGGAGTGAGGACGCACACTCCCCGCGCCGCCGCCGCCGCTGTTGTTGTTGTTGTTGTTGTACCATGAGGAAGAGCTGCGGGGAGGTATTGGGAGGTCCTAAACTTTCTAACGGTGCCATACAATCACATTCTGGTGCAACGAAGAGTCAGAATTAATGGAAATGAGTCCTTAACTGACATAGACTAAGAATAACTAGCAAGATGTCCTATAGTTGTCTACGTGAGATGCAGTGGACCTGGATGCGACATTTAATGGGGGAAAAAGGGGGAGGTCGGGTCTACAGAGTGTTGTTTACAGAAAATGGGACTAGGGAATGGGGGATTGGGGATAGTTGGGAAGTATTGGGGAAATAGGGGAATATTTACAAGCGGATATGGATGGATCCAAATCCCATATCCGCAACAATATATATATATATATATATATATATTTATATATATATACATGTAGTGTTGCGGTTTTGAGAGCCCCTCACTTTGTAAATAAATAATCACTTCTTGTAAATATTCCATCATTTAAAAGGTCAAAGGTCGCACCCATAGTTAGGCCATATGCAACACGTAGGACACCATAGGACTGTCAGTTAGTTCCTTAATATGTGTTTCAGATAAGGCTGTGTTCCCAATAGTTACCTTCGCAAAAGCGGAAGGTTATGTTTTGATCGCTGTGTATTTATTTGTATGTCTGTGTGTGTGTGTGTGTGTATGTTATTCGCATAACTCAAAAAGTATTCAACCGAATTGCATGAAATTTGGTGGGATGATTGGTTATTATGCGGGACACATTTGATTAGATTTTGGGAGCAATCGGGTCAAAGGTCAAGGTCAAGGTCACGAAAAGGTCAAAATCGTATTTTTGTTGTTCTGTTCCCTACACTCCCATGCCAAGTACAGAACAGTAGCTGCGGCGAAGGTATGCGCTCTACCGAGTGCCCGTTCTAGTTGAATCTGCGTTGCATTTATTAAATACGATAGGCCCCATTCCGTCCATTTTTGCCAGTCTCTCTCTCCAAATTGGGTTACGCGCCTCTGCTCGCCCAGCAGCGTTCGCTGCCTCGCTCCAAACGCCATTACGCACGCGGTCAAGCTTGGAGAAGAATGGGGCGGAGCACCAAGAACGAGGCGTGGCCCTGTCAACGAGCCGTCAAGGGCGGAGCCGGTGAGCCCTCGCTATCCAACCAGGGCTGAGGTGAGCTCACTGGCGGGCGTGTCTCTATGAAGCGCGCATTGATTTCAAAGCGCGTTATATAAGCGCAAGCACGAGGACTGCTTTGAGAACTGCGCAGGGGACCGTTGCGTGAGAGAACAGCGCGGAGATGGCGGATGATAAGAACTGCGCAGGGGACCGTTGCTATTGAGAGAACAGCGCGGAGACGGCGGATGATAGGAACTGCGCAGCGGACCGTTGCTATTGAAGGAACTGTGCGGAGACGTCTGATTGTAACGTTATCCAGAGGACAGCGCGGAGGCGTGCTTGTTTCAACGAACTGCGCAGGAAACCATCGTTTGATACGAACTGCCGTTTGATACGGACCTTGATTGATCGGGGGAGAGAGAGCGTTCGGCACGCTATACGTACGCAGCATTCGAGCCCCTTGCATATGTAAGGTCCGGTCACGCGCCAACGACACGTGAAGCTGCCTGCCGTTCTTCGCCCGCGGACCCGGAGCCTGGACGGGATCCCATCGCCTGGACCATCTGCCTGGAACTTCATCCCCTACCACTACCATCCCATGTGAGTCTGTCTGTTTGTCCGGGGTTGTAAGTAAGACTGTATAGTTAAGCTTGCCCTGTGTCCTTTTGCTCTTCTTCTTCTTGTATATTCCTTTCGTTTCCTCTTCTTTGGGTCTTGTAAATAATTAATAAACCCACTCTTTGTTCTTCCCTTATTCTGGTTTCCTCTTATTCGATCGCCTCTGTCCTTTCTTTCAATTGAGTACCTGTGGCACGATTTGGAAACCGCTCAGGATCAGGTTTAGTATTTAACGGCCCGAGTCACGGCTCGCTTCGCTCGGCGTGTCCATTAACGCTGCGGCTCGGGAGGGAGTTATCTCCTCGCTTCATGGCCGGTGGTTGTACTTAGGTACTAAGACTAATTAGGCTTACAACCCTACTTACCACCGACCAGAAGTGACGTCATCATTTCCAGGATTGGGGGACGGCCAGCTTAGAAGACAAGGGGATTAACCCCCCCTTGATAAGGGGAGCGCCGACCACCGAATCCGCAACAATATATATATATATATTGTCGTGCGAATCCCTCACGGTTAACACCAGGGACCACGGATGGACCAAATGGATTTACTGGAGGCGACGACCAACTCGGATTGTGCTATCAAACGCAGGAAGAAGAAGGGAAGAGGAAGAAGCGGCAGCGCTTACTGATGGCGAACCGACGGCAGCTCCGATCCTGCAGGGAATTAATGAAAAACGGGAATGCAGGGTAAAATGTACAAAAATAATGATTTATTAACGAACCCGAAAACAAGGAACGCGACAGTAATAAAATAATGGTCCTATATTGGGATCCCACACACCTCACTTCAAATACGCCACACAGGAATCAATAAATAAAAGAAATCGTCGTGTAATGAAAATGTGGTGCGTCCTTATCTGTCCAAGTGCAGTGTCCATTCAACGCGGCTCCAAACTCCGGCGCGGAGAAACCCTCTGTCCGCCTCGCACGCCTCGCTAGGCCCCGATGAGACTCGCTCCGCTGCACACCACGAGGTCCCGCCCGCTCAGCACCACTCCAAGCTCCAGAAGCACCGAGCACCGAAAAGCACCACACGTCCACACACCACACGTGTGGGCCAGCGATCCCCACACGAGGTCCACCGCGAAGAGAGAGAGCTGAGACAGGGAGAACAGCGCCGAGAGAGGAAGCCAGGGAAGAAGCCAGCAGTGCGAGGAAACCACGAGCGCGAGGAAGCCAGGAGAGCTGCTGAAAATGTCGTGCAGCGCGCCTTTATATAACCTTCGGCAGTGACGTCAGACGTCAGCCTTGGCGCGCCACCAACCAGTCCCTTCCAGCTTCCCGCCGTTCACTGAACCTTCCAGCCCTTCCCTCCAATGAACCACCTCTTCCTCCTTTGCGTCTTCGCGCCTCCCGCCATGATTGGCTGGAGGTTCGCGCCTTCCGCGCCAACCAATCACACGTTCCCTGTGGCGTGGTTATAGCTCGTGTCACACGATGTTGCCAGGCTAGCTGGTGGTGTAGCTGGCGGCAGCCATCCGGCAGTTCCCCGATCTGGCTTCCTGCCCTGTCTTCTTCCAAAGTCATTGTAAGGGAAGGGAACTAATTAATGTGTGCACTAAAGGGCCTATCTAAGTGTTTATATGTGCATGCATTGTCATAAGGGACAAAGGTTTGGCGACAGGGACGACGACGAACAAAGGAATCTTATCCATAATCCCTGGACTATTTAGCATGCCCTGCTCCCTCATAGCGGGGACATCAATACAGCTTATCCCGACAAACCGGACTACACATGGAACTTATTACAGGGTAGATTCCCTATCGCGACAGTCAAATACCTACCTATACAGATCTATCTGACTCCAGACATTCCTCTACCCAAATTCATAACAATATATATACAGTGCATTCAGAAAGTATTCAGACCCCTTCACTTTTTTCACATTTTGTTATGTTGCAGCCTTATGCTGAAATCGTTTAAATTCATTTTTTCCCTCATCAATCTACACTTAATACCCCATAATGACAAAGAGAAAACAGGATTTTAGAAAGTTTGCAAATTTATTAAAAAGAAAAAACTGAAATATCACATTGACATAAGTATTCATACCCTTTGCTATGACACTTGAAATTTAGCTCAGGTGCCTCCCATTTCTCTTGATCATCTTTGAGATGTTTCTACACCTTGATTGGAGTCCACCTGTGGTAAATTCAATTGATTGGACATGATTTGGAAGGGCACACACCTGTCTATATAAGGTCTCACAGCTGACAATGCATATCAGAGCAAAAACCAAGCCATGAGGTCGAAGGAACTGCCTGCAGAGCTCAGAGACAGGATTGTGTCGAGGCACAGATCTGGGGAAGCCCACAAAAAAAATTCTGCTGCATTGAAGGTTCCCAAGAGCACAGTGGCCTCCATAATTCTTAAATGGAAGAAGTTAGGAACAACCAGGACTCTTCCTAGAGCTGGCCGCCCGGCCAAACTGAGCAATCGGGGGAGAAGGTCCTTGGTAAGAGAGGTGACCAAGAGCCCGATGGTCACTCTGGCTGAGCTCCAGAGATCCTGTGTGGAGATGGGAGAAACTTCTAGAAGGACAACTATCACTGCAACCCTCCACCGATCTGGGCGTTATGGCAGAGTGACCAGACGGAAGTCTCTCCTCAGTGAAAGACACATGAAAGCCCACAGAATCTTGCTTCTCACAGTCTGAGAGTCCTGCAGGTGCTTTTTTTGCAAACTACAAGTGGGCTTTCATGTTTGTATATGTCTGTCCTGTGTTGTCTTGTCACTGAACTACTCCCTCAAACTTTTGTGAAATCGTACCAAACTTCTGGTATGCACATATCTCTCCCGTGTGTATGTCATAAGGGTATTTATTTTGAAAATATTTCCAATATTATTATTTATTTTTTGGGGAATTCTTTTTTTTTTCCAACTTAAGTCTTCAACTCCAATTGTTTATAAAATGTAATATCACGTATATTACAAATACATTGTGCAAAATAATTGTTTGTATTATGATTGGTGTAAACCATGACAAAACAGAAACTCAGGTACAGTCCTCTATATGTACATCTACATATGTGGGCAGTGTCTGTGTTGTCACTGAACTACTTCCTCAAACTTTTGTTTCCGTGGTTGTGAAGTGTTTTTAATAACGTTGTTGGTGAGGTGTTTTAAATCACGTGGTGGTGAGGTGTTTTGAATTACATGGTGCTGAGGTGTTTTGAATTATGTGGTGGTGAGGTGTTTTGAATTACGTGATGGTGAGGTGTTTTGAATCACGTGGTGGTGAGGTGTTTTGAATTACGTTGTGGTGAGGTGTTTTGAAATATGTGGTGGTGAGGTGTTTTGAATTACGTGGTGGTGAGGTGTTTTGAATTACGTGGTGGTGAGGTGTTTTGAATTACGTGGTGGTGAGGTGTTTTGAATTACGTGGTGGTGAGGTGTTTTGAAATATGTGGTGGTGAGGTGTTTTTAATTACGTGGTGGTGAGGTGTTTTGAATTATGTGGTGGTGAGGGGTTTTTAATTACCTGGTGGTGAGGTGTTTTGAATTATGTGGTGGTGAGGTGTTTTGAATTATGTGGTGGTGAGGTGTTTTGAATTACATGGTGATGAGGTGTAATAGTCTCAAACTTCCAGTCTGCACCTACCCCTCCCATATATATGTGCTGAGGGGTTCTGTTTTGATTTTTTTTTTTTTAATTCAACCTAAATCTTCAACCCATCTTGTCTCCCGCTCCCTTTATTGTATGTTTTATGTCCGTTTGTTTTTTTGTGATTAATGTTAGCTCTTACACAAGCCTCGATCTTGTATACAAAAAAAAAACCAAAAGAAAGAACTCAATTGCTTACAAAAATGTAATATCACAAACACGATAAATAAATTTGTTCAAAATAATTGTTTGTGTTACACAACAACAACAACAACAACAACAACAACATGCATTTTAAGGCCATTTTCCCTGCGAGAGCGGGGGTTAGCCTTGCGGTCCCCATGACAATCTTCTCCATTTTGCCCTATTTTCTGCATCTCCCCTTGTTAACCCCCTTGCCCGCATTTCTTCTTCCACCATCTTTAGCCAAGTCTTTCTCGGTCTTCCCCATCCTCTACTTCCTTTTACATTCATTTCCATCACTCTTCTCAGCCAGTCACTTTCATCCTTCCTCAACACATGACCAAACCATCTCAACCTGTTCCTCTTCACAGCATCAATCACAGGCTCTATTCCCATCATCTTTCGCAATTCATCATTTGTCTTCCTCCCTCTCAACGATACTCCGCACATCCACCGAACCATTCGCATTTCCACCCTTTCCAGCGTTCGTTGCTGCTCTACGTTCATTACCCATGTCTCGCTCCCATAAATCATAACACTTCTCACACATGCAGCATCCACCTTTCCCTTCAGCTTCAACGACACTCCCCTCCTCATCAGCACGCCACTCAGTTCCCGAAACTTCTTCCATGCACATCTCACTCTAGCAACCGTTGCCGAGTCTGATCCACCTTCTCCATTCAGCATGTCTCAGAGGTAGCAAAATGTTTTCACACCTTCCAGCTTCACGCCGTCTCCAAGATCCAACTCAACATTTCCACCATCTGCAGCTCCCTCTGTGCACACCTTACATTTGAATGTAGCTGCCACACTGGTTAATGACCCTCTCAGACCACTACATTTTTGATGAACCCACTCAGCGCACATTGTACATTGAATGGAGTTCACTCCGACACCCTTCCTGCACACAGCACATGGCCACTTCCCAGTTCTTTCCTCCTCACCACATGCTTTACCACTTGCCATCACCTTCGTCTTTCCGATATTCACCTTCAGACCTTTTGTCTCCATACATTCCTTCCACTTGTTCATCTTTTCCTTCAGTCCATCCATACTTTCCGCAATCAACATTGTGTTATGATTGGTGTAAATCATGATAACACAGCAACTCAGGTACAGTCATTATCCTCAGCTAAAACAAGCCCGGTCCTCTGTAACGACGGGTGGTGAGGCGAACGCAGAGAGCCTAGCCAAGCTCGTATATATATATATATATATATATATATATATATATATATATATATATATGACTCCATGGTAAGATCTCCAACCTTTAATTGAACAAACAATGACTCAACGTTTCGATTAACAACATGTGAAGCCACACGCCTCCGTTAATCTTCCTCAAGAGTGATAAAATCATCTCAACATCCCCTTATATGCAAAGTGGGTGGGGTATATGCAAAGTGGGGTGGGCAAAGCTGGACAGCTAATGAAACCGTATCACACCGCTCTCGTGAACGGAGACGTTACTGACCCAATTCAAAAATCAACTGCACATTAACGGTTCAAAATAATCCTGTAAGCAATGCTGGATTATAACTCAAGTGTTTAGAAAATCAGGAACAATCATTACATTTAATTAAAAGTTAAACTTGTAAACCATTAAATTGTAAATTAAATTAAAACTGTAAATATATTAAAGCAAAAATTTTTAAGATTAAATTAAATTGCCATAATATCAAGATCATCACATGTGGCCCTATGCGGTAAAGGGGAATGCGGGAAGGAGGGAGGTTATAGGGGGGGATAAAATGGGGGGTGGGGGGGGAACCAGAGGGGGGGTGGAAGCGGAGGGGGGAGGGTGGAAGCGGAGGGGGGGGGGGTTTGGGAGAGGGGTGGTTTGGAGGGAGAGGGGGTAGGGGGGGGGCAAATTGTCCGAATAAAAACCTTGTGTGACATATTATGTGGACTCGTTCAAAGTACGGAATGCCTGCTTCGTTTACACAAGAGTGGGTCAAACGCTACCGGTAAGTCAACTACCTCTTGTGTGATCAAGGTAACAGTTTCTTCTGTGTGCCAAGCCTCCAAAACACGTCTTCTGTTTCTGTTGGGTGTGGAACCCAAAATATTAACCCTATCCCATAAAGGTGTGTGGCCTTCCTTGAGGCCGTGTTTGGCAACAGCAGATCTGCTGGGATAATTACATTCAAATGCTTTTTGGTGTTCAGCAATACATTGACCTAGGGTCCTCCCGGTTTCACCCACATACTCAGCTCCACAACCACAGGGCACTACGTATACCACCCCTGACCTATACTTCCTCGGAAGCTTGTCCTTGACCCTCATAAGGGCTTGGCGAAGGGTGAAAACCGGTGTGAAACTCACCCTCGCTCCTGCCGATTTCAAAATTCTGCCGACCCTCTGTGAAACACCCGGTACAAAAGGGAGAACACACAAACCCTTTGGTTGTTCTCTCGGTCTCAGCCTGTTGTGTGGGGAAGCCCTTATCGTTTTCCTGTTGGGTAGCAGGAAAACGATAAGGGTGGAAGCGGAGGGGGGGGGGGGGGTTTGCTATGGGCCATGGGCCATGGGCGAACAATTCCAGCCGAAGTCCTTCTGAAACTGGCTCGATAGGCCTGACATTCGACTGAAGGTGGCAGCCAAGGCACTGGTGATAACTCCTCGTTTACAGTTCAAAAAATATATTTTGAGATGTTTATATGTCCATCCCCCAGTGCGAGCATATGTGTCCACCAGCTTAACATTTTTTTCTCATGGATGGTGCACATTGAAATATTGCTCTACATGCTAAACGTGACTGTCTCATTTTATGGCTGGGTAAAGATTCAAACCCCAGCTAGTCAGCTCAAAGACGAGGATGAGTATTCATATCCCAAAACTATCCTGCTGGCCCCAATATATATTATTTCCAGGCATGTTTATTAACACAAAATTATTGATAGTTTCTTGTACACCGCACCTTTCCTATGCCATCTTCAGGCATTGCAAATCGTCATTGCCGGGCACCGAAGGGGGCTCGGCAGTGATGCACGCTGAAAGGGAGTACTCAGTTTTCACTCTGGTTGTTTGTTTTCTTTCTTGTTGTACACCACACCTTTCCGATGCCATCTCCAGGCATTGCACGCCATTGCCGGGCACCGAAGGGGGCTCGGCAGTGACGCACGCTGAAAGGGAGTACTCAGTTTTCACTCTGGTTGTTGTACACCGCACCTTTCCTATGCCATCTCCAGGCATTGCAAATCGTCATTGCCGGGCACCGAAGGGGGCTCAGCAGTGACGCACGCTGAAAGGGAGTACTCAGTTTCACTCTGGTTGTTGTACACCGCACCTTTCCTATGCCATCTCCAGGCATTGCAAATCGTCATTACCGGGCACCGAAGGGGGCTCGGCAGTGACGCACGCTGAAAGGGAGTACTCAGTTTTCACTCTGGTGTTTGTTTGTTTTCTTGTTTTCTTGTTTGTTTGTCCAGACGATATCTCAGCCATCCGGGGCAGTTTAATTTGAATGTATCTGTACTTGTTTGAAGTTCTGTTTGATTTTCATAAAATTTTTTATCGTTGATCACATTTATTTTGGACAATGATTATAAATCACTTTTGTATTACTTAATTTTACTTTTTGGACGAAGGCATTACTCTTTGTTTCTCCCCTTCTGAAATAAGCAATGATACATTTTAAAATCTTTTTGAAATAATTCCTCTTTGTAATCACAGAGATGAAGGCCAGGCAGAATAGCCTGGAGTTATGCACACTCGCTTCTGAGTTGTCTCGCATCAGGTCCAATCTATAAACTGTCACTGGTGTTTCGCATGCAGGGCGGTACATGCCTGAGTGTACCGTCCTTCGGATGGATGTTCAACTGGGCATCCCATCTGCTGGCATCAGTTCGTGGACGATAAAAAATCCCCATGGTGTCCTTCACAAGAGTAAGGGAGCTGTCACCAGCACCCTGAACAAATTACAAATTCCTCCATATTCAGTCGAATATCATACGTCAGAGTGGCGACCCATCCAGGATTGTAATGCTATGCAAGAAACAGCTTGACAAACTCAACGTCCATCAACTTGGGTCGTCCATCAACTCGTCCATCAAGTTTTGTCACAATCCGTCCATTAACTTTTTGAAATACCATGCTATAATGTACCGGTATATCATTTTTTATTCCATCTCTGAATGGTGAAGAATCATTTGAAAAAATATATATATTATCCGGATAGCAGATCTTCACTGAAATCGAATCAATTCGTCCGTGTCACACCCAACTTGTCCACCAAATTTCGTCTGAATCTGTCCACAACTTTTTGAGATATCCTGCTCACAAATAGACAAACAGACAAAAAAACACGAGGGTTAAAACATAACCTCTGTCCATCTTCCGTGGCAGAGGTAATAACAATTATACAAACGTGTGGATTGAAAAATCAAAAGTTGGCCTTTCTTTTTACTATTGCGAGCAATTCGTTCTTAGAATTTGTTGATGGACCCTCATGTGTTGTATATAAAAGTGTGAGAATGCACAACTTCAGAAGACTTGCACAAACGATTAACTTAATTTTCACAAAAAGGCTTTTTAGTTAATACACCACTTTTATATCTGCATAACCTGTTTCAATTGTATTTCTCAGGAATGAGTTTGTTTCATGCATGAGGTTTATATAACTGTCGAGAACTGAGAATACTTTCCTCTATTTTATATGGCATGCAAACATCAAAGCATTTTCAAGGGGTCTTATCTCTCTCTCAACTTATCGTTCAAGAATATCTTCCACGAACTCCTTTTTGTGGCGATTGTTTACGTGTCCCACAATTCACCGTTATCTGGAAGTATTTCACTGCGACAGCACTTTACCCCTTGCTGGAAGCTGGGATCTCCGATATCAGTATCCCTCCACACTGGAGGCCAGTCTGTTCCACTTCTTCTCAACATACGCAGCAAGTCATTCAGAAAAAAATTTCTCATCTTATATATATATAGTGCCTTCAGAAAATATTCACACCCCTTGACTTTTATCACATTTTGTTGTGTTACAGCTTGAATTGAAAAATTATTCAATTGAGATTTTTTTTGTCACTGATCTACACAAAATACCCCAAAATGTCAGTGGGTTTCTTTACCCATTCTTCCTTGCAGATTTGCTCAAGCAATGTCGACAATATTTCGACATGACAATGACCAAGTGATTTGGCTGTAAAGGGTATTTTTGATTTCTTGATTAATCGATTAATTATTTAATTTTCGATTAATTACTTGATTATTTAATTTTCGATCAATTACCTGATTAATAAATTTTCAAAAAGTTACAGATTTGGATGAAATGGTGGTGGTTTAGGTATGCTATTTGCCAATTGATTAAAAAATACATTATTTTACAATTACTATTTATTTATTTTAATTATTATTAACTTATTTATTTTCTTTCTCATCTGGGCAATATCTCTCTCAGGCACCTTTGAGCGAGGAAGCTGATATTTGGACATGACATTGACCAAGTGATTTGGCTATAAAGGGTATTTTAGATTTATTGATTAATCAATTAATTGATTAATTATTTATTTTTCCCATTATATACTTAATTAATTTTCTAAAAGTTACAGATTCAGTTCAAGCAATGGTGGTATGTTATTAGCCAATCAATTAAAATTTTTATTATTTTACGATTATTATTTATTTATTTTAATTACGCAAATAATTAATCAATCAATTATTGTACACCGCTCCCTCCAAATTCTGTCTCCATGTGCTGCACTGCGGTATCGCTGGATGCCAAAGGCGCCCCGGCAATGTCACGCGCTGGAGGATATGTTATTTATTTGGCATGGGGGCGGTGTACATTGAGTTCAGCTCTACTTGTTTTTTGTTTTTTTTTATGCCATACAAAATGAACAGAATGATTTGGAGCAGGTATGTGATTGAAGGATATTTACTTTGTATATTTTGACGTGATGTAAGCAGTTTGTTTTTAAATGTTTTATTTAATCAAAATACATTTAACATTTAAAAAAATGACTCGTCGATAAACTAGTGGCTGGTCCTCCTGCGAACCACATATCCACCCCTTTCCCAATAGTTTTACTTATTCCTCAAAACCTAAGTCGATAAAGTCGAAATCAGGTCTACTACAGCACAAAAACAAAACGGTTTCATCCGTCAAAATTATTTTTAAAATAACAAGTCAGGAGACGACGATGGTTCACGAGCGAGCGGTATTCAATGATAAAGGACGGACTGTAACCGAAACAGGCCCGGACAGGCCAGGCCGGAAATGTCAAAAACAAAGGTTATTGACCTTGAAATGAGATAGAAAATAATGTATAATCAGTTATGAGGTTAGTTAGCTACATAATACCGAAAATTCGGTGAAAAATGAAATGAAAAAATAAATAAATAAATTTTTTAAATGAAAAAAAAATGAAAAATCGAGCTCCGTGGGGCTAGACACATGACATTGGCCGAACCAAATATCGAAACACCTGTCAGATTCCACCAAACCCCTCGGAGAAGATGTAACTTGAACTCGTTTACCCCCTAAAAAGACATCTTTTTCGGGCGTGGCTCCGCCCACAATGGGCGCAATACGTCCACTCTAGGCAGGACTCAACTAGATCATGATATCAACCTCCCACCCAAGTTTCATCAAGATCGGATGATATCATCGAGTAGTTATGCTGCGGACAGACAGACACACAGACACACAGACAGACACACACACATGACGAATATAGTGGTCACTTGATAACTTGTGAACCAAAAATCGAATTCTAACAAGCTTATTTACTCGTATATTCCAGCACATCGAGCTGTTTAGTTATAAAGCAGGGAAAGATAGTGGAAGAGAAGTTTAAATGAATGGAAAAACCAATGTCCAATTCTCAGGACATCTGAGTCGTATGAAGGAGTGACCGTAAATATGAAGCAAAAAATGAGACTTGCCACGCACTGCCCAATGTAATTACATTTCAAGTCCAACTATCTAGGGCAACAATATTTATCCCGTATTTAGGTTTTCGCTTAACTTCCCTCAATTTCTGCCACTCAGTTGAACCATATACAGTCATGTGAAAAAGTAAGTACACCCCATGTAAAGTTTTGAATTTTTCAACATATTTCAACATACAGCTATTTGATCTTCTAAATGCAAAATTTGCATTTATGTTTATTTAAATTATACAATGGACTACAAAATGTAAATGTTTCATGATATTTGTTATATTATATCACCTTTATCTGTCAATATTGTTGAAATGAAGATCAAATAGCTGTATGTTGAAAAAGTCAAAACTTTACACGGGGTGTACTTACTTTTTCACATGACTGTGTACGTAGACTTTATATATACGTACGTAGTCGTACTTTATACTTTTACTTTATACTTGACACTTTATATGTACGTAGACTTTATACATACACACACACACACACACACACACACACACACACACACACACACACACACACACACACACACACACACACACACACACACACACACATACATACATACATACATACATATATATATATATATATATATATATATATATATATATATATATATGTGTATGTATGTTGAATATGTACTAATTAGTCATGTTTCATTGCACAGCATTTATCAGAATGTGGGAGAATTTCCTTTATGAACACTGACAATTATGTAGTTTGCAAAGTTGTGTAAATATCGAAAAATGGTAACCTTATGACATCATCATATGCTGGTTTTGGCCCTAACTTCAAACGACACAGTCGAGGTGGGGGAAGGGGTAATGCGCTTTTTAGTGGCTGAATTAGGTTTAGCCTGCTGAACTATACAAGCAATGGTTGAACGTATTATATAGGACGTACTGAACTGCTTTCACTTTGTAGTGTTTCTAAAATTTCCTCGGCACATATTTTATTCAGCTTTAAATGAGATCATTTTCTGTGACTCCACGTGCGGGATTAATTCCGGCAGCCACAAGCAGGCCAGCAATCGAATTCCTCTGCAGCACATCTGTGGGAGCCTTTCTTCTTCAAAATGGCAATGAGCCATTGACAAAATCCACTTCACTATATTTCCATCTACTACACTGCACGACAGCACAAAGTTATGTTACTTGGATACAAGTTCGATTTGATTTATTCAAAATATTATGTGCTCTTTGTGCATGAGTTGAACTCCCTGAAAGGTATGTTTCATAAACTATGTTCCTACGATGGTTTTGTATGTGATGCATTTATATATATATATACATATATATATAAATATATATATATATACACACACAGTCACGTGAAAAAGTAAGTACACCGCATATAGAGTTTTGACCTTTTCAACATATTTCAACATACAGCTATTTGATCTTCATTTCAACAATATTGATAGATAAAGGTGATATTGTGGCGGTTACCTTATGTGCAGGTAACCGCATGTGGCGGTTACCTTATGTGATTAGTGATTACCTTATTTGGGCATAATACACGTGCACGGGCCTGTTGGACTTGTGGTTGTGCGGACGTGACGCACGCGCGGTTGCCGGAGCCACGCCCTCCGAAGAGGGCTTTTGGCTTTATATAAGCATGCCGACTTCCGTTCGAGTTTAGTGTGCTGGATCTTGCTGTTACAATAAACCATCTTCGAACCCTACGAATGGCCTCGTTCTCTCGCCTTCCGCGACTCCTAAAATATAATATAACAAATATCATGAAACATTTACATTTTGTAGTCCATTGTATAATTTAAATAAACATAAATGCAAATTTCGCATGTGGAAAAAGTAAGTACACCCTTGGTTCTAATAGGTGGTATTGCCCCCTTTGGCAGAAACGTCAAGTAGGCGTTTCTTATAACTGTCTACCAGTCTCTGAGATCGACTGGGAGAAATTTTTGTCCACTCCTCCATGCAGAATTCTTTCAGCTGTGCGATGTTTGAGGGGTTTCTTGCATGCACAACTTGTTTCAAATCCCCCACAACATCTCGATGGGATTTAGATCCGGGCTTTGACTTTGCCATTCCAGAACCCTCCATCTCTTTCTTTTCAGCCATTCCTTGGTGGATTTACTGGTATGTTTAGGGTCATTGTCATGTTGCAAGGTCCACCTTCGGTTGAGCTTCAACTTTCCGACAGATGGCCTCACATTATCCTCAAGCACCCTCTGGTACAATGAATAATTCATAGTGGATTCTATGATGGTGAGCTGCCCAAGCCCTGATGCAGCAAAGCTGCCCCAAACCATAATATTTCCACCACCATGCTTTTCAGTTGGTATCAGGTTATTGTGGTCAAATGCTGTCTTTGGTTTTCGCCAAACATGTCTTCTGGTACTGTGGCCAAATAGCTCTACCTTTGACTCATCTGTCCAGAGCACATTGTTCCAGAAGTGGTGGTCTTTGCCTGGGTGTTCATTGGCAAACTTTAGTCTTGCCCTGATGTTCTTTCTGGACAGCAAATGTTTCCTCCTGGCACACCTCCCATGTAGATCAAATTTGTGCAGCCTCTTTCTAATGGTAGACTCGTGCAATTTGACATCAACAGTGGCAAGAGCTACCTGTAGGTCCCGTGATGACATTCTGGGGTTCTTCGAGACTTCTTTCAGCATCTTGCGGTCTGCTCTCGGGCTGAATTTGCATTTATATTTTGTTCAGGCCTGGCCTGAACAAGTTGGCAGTTGTTTGGAATCTTCTCCACTTGTAGATGATCTTCCGGACAGTCGAATGATTGATTTCAAATTGTTTGGAGATCTTTTTAAATCCCTTCCCAGACTCGTAGGCATCTATAACCTTCTTTCTGAAGGCCTCAGAGAGCTCTTTTGATCTAGACATGGTGACGCCGCACACTTCAACAACAAAGAGCAAACCAAACTAAATGTCTGAGGTTTAAATAAGACAGGTTCCTCCAAGATCCTCTCTAACGATGTTCTAATCATTTGCACCCGAGCTGGTGCACCTGATTCTAATTTTACGTATTTGAAGTAGTGATAAATGTAGGGGTGTACTTACTTTTTCACATGCGAAATTTGCATTTATGTTTATTTAAATTATACAATAGACTACAAAATGTAAATGTTTCATGATATTTGTTATATTAAATCACCTTTATCTATCAATATTGTTGAAATGAAGATCAAATAGCTGTATGTTGAAATATGTTGAAAAAGTCAAAACTTTACATGGGGTGTACTTACTTTTTCACGTGACTGTATATCTGTATATATATACAGTACCTAACCCGCCCCTCCTCCTCCCCCACCCCCCTCCCACTCCGGCTAAACTAGGCCTAAGCAGTTTGGTGGGGTTGGATAACAGAGTTAGGATTGGAGAGAGGGGGCATGAGAATCATAAAAAGAAGGGGGTAAATATTGGCCTGCAGGACTCCTTACAGCCCTAGGTTGATTGACATATGGACTCATACGCATGTTTCTAAAGCCCTGTCCCACCAACGCAAAACCGACAGCGTGAGGCTCATATTGGCATTTTCGTTAACGCTTATACACCACCCCGACCCCCTATCCCACAGCACACTCCCATGCATGTAACAATATATTATGTTTTGGGGCCAATAGACTTCTGCTTCTAAATCAAATGTCACGCCAAGTTGAACCATGACCTCAGAAATCTCAACTGCATGGCTCAAAGCGACAAGCCAAGAATTGAGCATTCAAATAACTCCAGCAAACACGATTGTTTCATTCAGCCACAAAACTGAATAAGCAGAGCAGGTGTTTTTGGTAATTTATACAAACTTAACTTCTGACTGTTCTTGCTGGCACTTCTGGCTCTGTCGTTTTAATCCTACAGAGAAGGTGCTTCCATTTTTTTGACCAGGAAATCCAAGGAAACTTTGACAAAAGAGGAGGCTATTTGACCCATCACATCTGTGCTATGTCTACACCACCAGCTCTCCCATTTACTGCAGTCATGTTAATTCAAATATTTTTGCAAAGCTCAACCCTAACAACCTCTGGCAAATGGTGGCTGCAGTTTGATGACTGACAGCTCATCCATAATATCGGATAGAATTTCACCACAGATGTTGAAATAACCACGAGGAAACAATGCTCTTGGGGTTTATGGAAAGTGAATGGCATGTATGCCGAGAGGGACATCGGGACTTTTATTCCATTTCTAAGGTTAAAATGGGATTGAGCACACTTCATCTAAAGGTAAGGCAGAACAAATCGGTAGAGTTTACGCACCAGTATTGAGCAGCCAATGTGCATCATAAGTTATTCTCAGCACCCTGTGTCATTAGTTATGATTACCATGATTTTTTTTTTTTTTGGTATTGTGAAAAAACTGTCAATTTTAAAAGTATTTGTGATTGGCATTGCTGATGAGTGGGGCTCAGCTATAATATCAGATGTTTAATTAACAATAGCTGCAATGGCATACTAGGATTGTGGACGTCACACGTCATATGGGCCAATGACCTCCTCTGTCTATGTTTTGATGGTACCTCCGCCACCAAAGGTGGATGGAGGTTATGTTTTCACAACTGTCTGTTTGTGATCAGGATATCTCAAAAAGTTATGGACGGATTCGGACAACATTTGGTGGATGGTTAGGTATATCACAAGGACAAATTGATTACATTTTGGTGAAGATCTCAATCAGGAACCGATAAATTATTTTTTTTAAGTCGTTCTTCAAAATTGAGATATGGGGGCCAAAACGATGGACAGCATTATATTTCAAAAATTTGTGAACGCATTATGACAAAACTTGGTGGATGAGTTGTTTAGGTGACACGAACAAGCTTATTAGATTTCGGCTCAAGTCTGGATCCAGATCCGGCCTATCTGCGGGATACGAAACGTAAACTGTTCAACCTGGCGAAGGTATACGCCCGACCAAGTGCCATTCTTGTCTTTCCTTTTATAACTTTTAAGTGCCCTCTCTTCTGGAGTAAAGCCACACAGTCTGCAGTGCTCAAGAGAATACAGTCAGTAATTGTTCCAAAATAAAAAAACAGTAAAGTCGATAACTTGATGGTCACTGAAATTCAAGTTCTATAATTATAATCGAGATCCTGCATGTAGACCACTCTCAGCAATTCCAATACCACCAATTTGAATAGGTCTGTAGTTGTTTTTTTGGTTTTTAATATCACTTCTACTATGTACCATATAGTAATTATAACCCATATCCATATACTTGTGCTATTTAGTCTCACCCCGAAGAGGATACAGGACTATTGCAATGCCCGTGTGAGTGTGTGTGTGTGTTGGTGGTTGTTAATTCCATATGCGGGTTTCAGAAAGTGCTGCTCCTTCCTGCCCGAGTGTGTGCACTCGTTGCCTGAAACAATTGATAGTTCAAATTGACCAAGTTAAAATTGATATTGAACCAAACCATGAAGACTCTCGGAGATTAATTGTATAATACCTTAAACTGCAAGGATGGGAGATTTGAGTGGACAGAATGAATGAATGAATGAATGAATGATCGTTTTAAGGCCATTTACCCCGCTAGAGCGGGGGTTAGCCTTGCGGGCCCCATGACAATCATGGTTCCCTGTTTGAGGCAATGTTTTTATGGCCGGATGCCCTTCCTGACAGCAACCCTTGGTCGCCTCTTAGGATGCGCAGGGATACGGTGTACCTATTCTAAATCGGGGTACACACCGTGGTCATTCATCCCAGCAAGCTGGTACTCAATTTTCTGACCTCGGAAGGATGACAGGCTGAGTCAACCCCCCTGGTGTTAATTCAGCGATCAACCGGGATTCGAACCCAGGATCCTAGGATCCCAAGCCAGCACCCTAACCACTAAGCCAACACCAGGCTTGAGTGGACCGAGGAGGCGAAAATATTTATATTTTGTGTAGCAGTTTGTGACCACAGTGCTTTTTGTTATTGTCTTTCTTATTGTCTTATTGTTATTTGTTATGTTATATGTTATTTGTTATATGTCTTATTGTTATTGTCCACAGTATATAACAAGTAACATATTCTTGTTATAACTATATGTTGCCACAAACAACGCGTAAAAGACTGCGTGATATGTCAACAGAGTCAGAGATGAACGTGTTGCATAAGCTGTCCAACAATGGCGACGTTCAAATCGAGATAAATCTTGCAGTGTCTGGATTATTTAGCTCGATTCCGATTCGCAAGGTCCTAAATTGCCTCACTTACTGCTCATAAAAAGCTTGTTCAGTACAGATCTCAAACGATGACATCCTAAGTGGACTTGTTGGCCTGACTTACAGGGAAATTAATGGTTACATCACCTTTGTTGCTAAATCATTAATTCAGTTGATGATAAACCTGTGTTCACTATTCTCTTCCATCGACCAACCAAGAGAGGGAAGTAAAATCACACTTACACCTCTGCTAATGCAATTCTCATCCTTAGCTTCAGTCCTGTCATATTCTTGACATAGAAACTACATGCTCTTGCTTTTAATCCATTTGCCTCAAGGAATCGAAAATCCTCGGTCCAAAAGCCCACAAGCCAACTGAGTGCCAACTTCTCCATGAAGAGTCCAGAAACTCAAAGAATGCACACGATGGACAGATTGTCGCTTTTCAGGCCTCGCTAAGCTCTGCTTGGAAATGGAACGGACAACGCCACGGGCATTGCGAGGCTACAAGAGCTAAAGCCGAGGGAAAGAGTGGGTGGAAACTGGAAGGGGAATTTAAACGAAATGAATTTCTCACGCAGAGGCAGCGGCCATGCGCACAGAAAAAGAGACGGCCCTCTTTGCCGGATACGATTTCGAATTTTTTTTTTGCCCTGGAAATAAATTGCTCATGTTTTCATGGCACCGAGATGTACAAACAAAACTTTGATGAACTCTATTGATTTTACTCCACGCGAGTGCAATAGCAATGTATATACAATGTTACATCATCGAGTGCGTTCAGCTGGCTCAAGATCACGTTCCTCTATTGGCTTGGAAATAAAAATATGGAGAACACTTGGTTGAGGAACGCAAACACTTTCCGACTAGCCGTGCCAGTGTCATCATATTACCTTCATGTTCCTTCAAATAAAACAGATATTGAGTGCTCCGGATGCTTACTACAGTCAATGTATAACACGGATACGAGCAACATGTTATTTTTAAGGTGCATTGAGAACATGCTCTTCAGTTACACCGACTATGAAAGCCTCTTCTCATGTCAGAATTTGACAGTTTTTTATTGGAACAAACTCTCCATGGCAACACGATGCATACGTCACAATTGCAGTCGGGTGTACACTATCTGCGTCTGCAGGGGTGCTATGCTCGCTTGATTTGGGATGCACCCGATGGCAGGGCATCGTGCCAGACGTGCCTACCGTTCCGAACGTGCCAACCGTGGCGACCATGTGTGGCACGCCGGTTTTTCAATGCCTTTCAAAGTAGTTGAAGAGGTATTGCAGCTTGCCTCTCAAAGTGACGTCAGGCACTTACCCCCAAAGCTTCCCCCAAGTGCTCACAGACCATGGCTTGGGGTTACCCATTTAACATGCATGTCAATTCAAAAATAAAAAATACAAAATGCATTCTCAAATGTCCTCGACTGTCATCAGATGAATTTAAGTAAAATGTCTTCATGTCTCAGGAACAGCACCATCCAAAATCTTTGATACTGGCTTGCATGTCCCAAATGTCCACCGGGAAAAACTAAGAATAAGTTGATTGAGCCTTTTTAAATGAGCGAGCCTATGGTAAAGTTTGTGATAAGTGAAAGCATGGCTCTCTCTCTGCATGACACTTATGGCACAACTATTCACATTAAATCACTGAAAGGGATTTTCAATCCAGTGTTTGGATTTAACCAAAAATGCGCAGAAAAGTTTTGGAATTAAATATTGTGAAACAAAATTCAAAATTGTCATTCAGTCGTCCACACATACAGTACATGGGTATGCGGGTGTCTTCTGATACCTCAGGGAGATGGATGCCCCTGCCTTGCATAACCCCAGGTCACCTGTGGAGAAGGTGTAATACCTGTCAGCCCCCTTTACCAGGGTAACGGTCCGCAGCCATGCGGTTTAAATGGCAGATGGCTCTGCACATCTGGTGATTGAGAGTCCAGTCGACTCTCAACAACACGGACGGAAGAGGGTGAATTCCCCAACGGCCAGCAGAGAGACGGAGAGGAGTGGCGACTCCCCGTCTATACCACGCACTTCGCCGTGCGTACCAGACATAGAAAGGCAATATGATGGCAAACGCCATCATTGCCCGAGGAGACTCGACATGATTGATTGATACATTTGAATAATGATCAAAGTCTACAACACACTGCTAAAACCCTGCTCGCTATTCAACTCGGCTCTGTATAAAGATGTTTTGGCTAATTACCCTCGCCAGAGGAGAGGGTATTGCATTCGAGTCCATTTGTTACTTGCAAAATCGAAGATTTTTCAAGTATATTGGTCGGTTGTGCTTGTTATTCTGTCTGTCTGTCTGTTTGTTTGTCACCGGCCTACAGGGCACAATTCTAAACCAATCGTCACGAAACTTCACCAAGTCGTAGAGGTCGTCACAACTGAGAAGCCTATTGATTTTGAGGTCAAAGGTCAAAGGTCATCTGGAGGTCAAATTTCTAAAATCGCCATTTTAAATCCGAATGACTTAAAAATTGAACGGCATTTGTACATTGCGTCACTAAATTGGAAAACCAACTATTTTTGAGGTCAAGGTCAAACTTCGCAAATCATCAATTTTCATCTGAAAAACCATCAATTTTCATCCGATTGACTTGGAAATTGAACAGCATTTGTATGTCGAGTCACTAAATAGGGAAACCTACTATTTTTGAGGTCAAACGGTCAAAGGTCAACTCAAGGTCAAACTTCCAAAATCATCAATTTTCATCTGAAAAAACCATCAATTTAAACCCAATTGACTTGAAACTTTAACAGCATTTACATAGTGCCTCACTGAATTGGGAAACCAACTATTTTTTTTAGGTCAAAGGTCAACTCAAGGTGAAAGTTCTAAAATGAATTTTCATTTGAAAAATCACTTTTCATCCTATTAACCCGAGCTTTGATCGAGATCGTCAATTTTAATGTGGATGAAATGGACAATTTGATGGATCAATGGCATCAATTTAGCCTGGTGTTGGCTTAGCAGTTAGGGTGCCGGCTTGGGATCCTAGGATCCTGGGTTCGAATCCCGGTCGATCGCTGAATTAACGCCAGGGGGGTTGACTCAGCCTGTCATCCTTCCGAGGTCAGAAAATTGAGTACCAGCTTGCTGGGATGAATGATCACGGTGTGTACCCCGATTTAGAATAGGTACACCGTATCCCTGCGCATCCTAAGAGGCGACCAAGGGTTGCCGTCAGGAAGGGCATCCGGCCATAAAAACATTGCCTCAAACAGGGAACCATGATTGTCATGGGGCCCGCAAGGCTAACCCCCGCTCTAGCGGGGTAAATGGCCTTAAAACGATCATTCATATTCATATTCAATGGCATCCTTTTGGGGTTAGGGGGTGGATTTTGCAAGTATCGTGCTCTGCATGACGTCTTCTTGTTTGTTTGTCTGTTTGTCTGTCTGTGTGTGTGTTTGTTTGTCCGCACTGAATAAATATGATTTTCTCTGCAACCATTGATCCGATTGACAGGAAATTTTCATCATAGGTGCAACTCCACCTGTATAATTTTTTATGATAGTTATGACGTCATAGGGTCATGTAGTTCGGCCGCCATCTTGGAAAAACCGAAAAACTTTGCACCTCTATATCTCCGAAAGCACTGAATAGAAAAAATTGAAACATGGCTCATTTTAAAGAACTCTCCATGGGGAATAAAATAGGTTAATGATGATGTCATAGATGCCTCCATTATGACGTCATAATTCGACAAGTACAAAACTTCATCCGATCAGGATGAAATTTCATGAGCATAATCTAGGAATAAATTAGTTTAGAAAAAAAAAGAATGATGTCATCGGTCACGTGGTTCGTCCGCCATATTTGTTTTAACACAAAAGCCTTAAAAACCACTGAAAATACATCCTGGTGAGGGTTTGCAATTTCTGATTGCTCTTTTTCTTGTTAATGAAATGTACAACAGAGGACGGGTCTCTTTATAATATTTAGCCTCAAAATAATATTATTGTACACCGCTCCTTTCCTATGCCACCTCCAGGCATTGCAAATCGTCATTGCCGGGCACCGAAGGGGGCTCGGCAGTGACGCACGCTGAAAGAGAGTACTCAGTTTTCACTCTGGTTTCTTGTTTGTTTTCTTGTTTGTTTTCTTGTTGTACACCGCTCCTTTCCTATGCCATCTCCAGGCATTGCAAATCGTCATTGCCGGGCACCAAAGGGGGCTCGGCAGTGACGCACGCTGAAAGAGAGTACTCAGTTTTCACTCTGGTTTCTTGTTTGTTTTCTTGTTTGTTTTCTTGCTTGTTTGTTTGTTTTCTTGGTTGTCCGGACGATATCTCAGCCATCCTTTGAGCTAGGAAGCTGAAATTTCGGCACAGTAGTGAGCAAGTCCTTTGTCAAATACGGTATTTTTTGTTTTTTGAATAATCAATTAATTGAGGAGTTATTTAATTATTAGCGTTTAATTAAGTACTTATTTAATTAATTAAATTTCATTTCTCTTCTGACCATTATTAACTCAGGCACCTTTTGAGTTAGGAAGCTGATATTTGGACATGCCAATGACCAGGTGATTTGGCTGCAAAGGATATTTTTGATTTATTAATTAATCAATTAATCGATTAATTATTTAATTATTCGATTAATGACAAAAAAATTTTTTTTTTTAAAGTTACAGATTCTGATGAAATAGTGGTAGTTTATGTGTTCTCTGACCAAATTGATTAATAATTTAATTTTTTTATGATTATTATTTATTTATTTTCATTATTAATCATTTATTTATTTTCTTTCTCATTTGGCCAATATCTCAGGCACCTTTTGAGCTGGGAAGCTAATATTTGGACATGAGTGACCAAGTGATGTGGCTATCAAGGATATTTTTGATTTATTGATTAATCATTTCATCTATTAATTATTTATTGATTAATCGATTAATTATTTATTGAGTAATCAATTAATTATTTAATTTTTTATAAATGACTTATTTAATTAAATTTCTAAAAGATACATCTTCGGATGAAGCACTAGTGGTTTAGTTATGCGATTAGCCAATTGATTATGAAAATATTTTGTGATAATCTTTTATTGATTTTAATTATACAATTAATCAATCAATTAGTGTACACCCCTCCCTCCCAATGCAGCCTTAATGAGCTGCACTGCGGTATTGCCGGGCGCCAGAGGCGCCCCGGCAATGCCGCGCTGCAGCATATTTAATTATTTGGCATGGGGCGGTGTACTTTGAATGTATTTGTACTTGTTTGTTTTCTTTCTTGTTTTCTTGGTTGTCCGGGCGATATCTCAGCCATCCTTTGAGCTAGGAAGCTGAAATTTCGGCACAGTAGTGAGCAAGTCCTTTGTCAAATACGGTATTTTTTGTTTTTTGAATAATCAATTAATTGAGGAGTTATTTAATTATTAGCGTTTAATTAAGTACTTATTTAATTAATTAAATTTCATTTCTCTTCTGACCATTATTAACTCAGGCACCTTTTGAGTTAGGAAGCTGATATTTGGACATGCCAATGACCAGGTGATTTGGCTGCAAAGGATATTTTTGATTTATTAATTAATCAATTAATCGATTAATTATTTAATTATTCAATTAATGACAAAAAATTTTTTTTTTTTTAAGTTACAGATTCTGATGAAATAGTGGTAGTTTATGTGTTCTCTGACCAAATTGATTAATAATTTAATTTTTTTATGATTATTATTTATTTATTTTCATTATTAATCATTTATTTATTTTCTTTCTCATTTGGCCAATATCTCAGGCACCTTTTGAGCTGGGAAGCTAATATTTGGACATGAGTGACCAAGTGATGTGGCTATCAAGGATATTTTTGATTTATTGATTAATCATTTCATCTATTAATTATTTATTGATTAATCGATTAATTATTTATTGAGTAATCAATTAATTATTTAATTTTTTATAAATGACTTATTTAATTAAATTTCTAAAAGATACATCTTCGGATGAAGCACTAGTGGTTTAGTTATGCGATTAGCCAATTGATTATGAAAATATTTTGTGATAATCTTTTATTGATTTTAATTATACAATTAATCAATCAATTAGTGTACACCTCTCCCTCCCAATGCAGCCTCAATGAGCTGCACTGCGGTATTGCCGGGCGCCAGAGGCGCCCCGGCAATGCCGCGCTGCAGCATATTTAATTATTTGGCATGGGGCGGTGTACTTTGAATGTATTTGTACTTGTTATTATTACTTTTTTTAGTTTAATGACCGAAAATAATGAATCTGCCCTTGACTCAAATATTTCAATGTCATGATGATGTATTCGTATCCACATTTATTAGTGTCTGCAAGCGTTACATGAAATAAATTTGTGTAATGCAAAATAAACAAGAAAGAGCAATCAGAGATCGCAAACCCTCGCCAGGATGTATTGTCAGTGGTTTTTCGGGCTTTTGGGTTAAAACAAATATGGCGGCTGAACCACGTGACCGATGACGTCATCATTATTTTTTTCCTAAACTAATTTATTCTGAGATTATGCTCAACAAATTTCATCTTGATCGGATGAAGTTTTGTACTTGTCGAATGACATCATAATGGAGGCACCTATGACATCATCATTAACATATTTTATTCCCCATGGAGAGTTATTTACAATGAGCCATGTCTCAATTTTTCTATTCAGCGCTTTCGAAGATATAGAGGTGCAACGTTTTTAGATTTTTCCAAGATGGCAGCCAAACCACGTGACCTATGACGTCATAATTATCATAAAAAAATTCTCCAGGTGGAGTTGCACCTACGGTGAAAATTTCCTGTCAATCAGACCAACGTTTGCAGAGAAAATCATACTTATTCTGTGCGGACAACAGACAGACAGACAAACGGACTCAAATGCAATACCTTCTTCCTCAGGCGAGGGTAACTAACGAAAGAGTGCCACATTTTCCCCATCTTATTGAAAGAAGACAGGCTGGCAGAATATATCCTAGATTGAAGTACGCTAAATTAACCTGTAAGATGTCAAGCCTGGGTTCGAAACCCGGCTATAAACTGGGTCATCACGGTTTTTTTCACAAACTGGGTGATTCATCAATGTGTGTGCTATTACTCGGATGCCCAGATCCCAGATCCCAGAAAGCCCAGATCGGTGGAGTGTTGCAGTGATGGTTGTCCTTCTGGAAGTTTCTCCCATCTCCACACAGGATCTCTGGAGCTCAGCCAGAGTGACCATCGGGTACTTGGTCACCTCTCTTACCAAGGCCCTTCTCCCCTGATTGCTCAGTTTGGCCAGGTAACCAGCTCTAGGAAGAGTCCTGGTTGTTCCAAACATCTTCCATTTAAGAATTATGGAGGCCACTGTGCTCTTGGGAACTTTCAATGCAGCAGAAATTTTTTTGTAGGCTTCCCCAGATCTGTGCCTCGACACAATCCTGTGTCTGAGTTCTGCAGGCAGTTCCTTCGTCCTCATGGCTTGGTTTTTGCTCTGATATGCATTGTCAGCTGTGAGACCTTATATAGACAGGTGTGTGCCTTTCCAAATCATGTCCAATCAATTGAATTTACCACAGGTGGACTCCAATCAAGGTGTAGAAACATCTCAAAGATGATAAAGAGAAATGGGAGGGACCTGAGCTAAATTTCAAGTGTCATAGCAAAGGGTATGAATACTTATGTCAATGTGATATTTCAGTTTTTTCTTTTTAATAAATTTGCAAAACTTTCTAAAATCCTGTTTTCTCTTTGTCATTATGGGGTATTGAGTGTTGATTGATAAGGGAAAAATGAATTTAAACGATTTCAGCATAAGGCTGCAACATAACAAAATGTGAAAAAAGTGATGGGGTCTGAATACTTTCTGAATGCACTGTGTAATTTGATCTCACTATGTACTTACTGCAGGTATAACATACAAGCTAGTTCAATGGTAACTTCAACTTTGTACAGGTACACAAGTCACAAAGAAGCCCCAAACAAACAATGGCTTGAATAATTGAACAGTGATAATTTTATAATCTGTTAAATTATGTGATGTGGGACGAGAGGTGTATTTATTAAAGTGGATACATGAGGGGAGAGGCAGGGCAGGTACAGGTGAATTTAGACAGGACCATTTGCATTTTCTATTTTTGTCCATTACTATATATACAACATTCATATACATGAGCATACATGATTAGTCTGTGTCATCTGATAGAAGGAACAATACGATGATATTGGTTCCTCCACCCCATGAAACACACAAAGCAACCTGCCAAAGGCAAAGCATTATCGTGGTTTACCTGCGAAGGACACTCTATTAACGTGTTGGCACCGCACAATTGCCGCATAAAGCATTGCGTGTTGGGTGTAACGTAAGTAGCCATTAGGGGAAAGTGTTACCTCGTGAACCCACTGAAATGATAGCATTTAAAGGAGATAATAAGACGGAGCACCGAGGATAAATTATACAGATGTAATATATAAATATATAAATAAATAAATAGGGGTTGGTGGGAGAGGAGGGGGGGAGGGGAAGTAGACCATGGCACGCGCGCTATCCCAGCCCACCGAAACAGACAAAGTGCCCGCGAAGAGCATTCCTGGCATGTGCTGGTGGGACTCCATCCAGGGATCAAAGGCAATTACAAGACAAACATTTATTAGAAATAACATCACAGCTGTTCTGCTCCAAATGAGATAACGGTTATGCTCTACTTGATAACATTTGCCACTGAAAATGCCTAATGGCTCTGGCTCCTGCCCCATTTATGACTGTATTGTATGCAGTGAAATTTTTATCGCCGTGCTGAGGGAGAAGGGAGGGGTGGTGGGATCGAGGGTGAAATGGGGGGTGTTGGGGGGGGGGGCAGTGAAGTGGCTGTCAAATGGGACGGAAAGCATGCTCTGCTCATCTGTCAGAGTCTGTACAAAAACGTTAAACTCTTCATTGCTCGCTTGGAACCAAATGAACCAACATCGGATATTTCCTTCCTTTGTGAGAAGGTGGTGGAGGGGAATAATAAAGCGAAACTATTAGACATTTTAGTGGCCATTGCGGTGCGTGCCTTAAATTCCATCCTCGCACAAAAGGCTTTTGTATAGATTTTTTGGCCCATTTTTTTTTTGTCAAATGCGCTCAATTTCGATTTTCATGGATTTTTGGGAAGCGCTCAAATATCTTTGAACGTCTCCACTGCTTTGGTGGACATTTGAGGGCACCAAAGGCGGATTTTAATCTTGCTCTCAAAAGATGTGCACCGCATTGCCTTGCTTTGACTATGCCATCCGTATGACCATCTCTGACACTCACTGTTTCTCATTGCCTTAAAAATGGCAACATAATTGATGTCCTCACAGACAGACGACGTGACGTAATGATGATGCCGGCATGCAAAGGTGGCGACGTTCGCTGCACCGAACTAAAGGACGCGTCCACCTTTTCAAGCATTCGAATCTTTCGTCACGGTATCGGTGGACAGCTTGTCACTTGCCCTGAATGAACGAAAGCATGAGAAACTAGATGGTATTCATAGAATACTTACCCTGCGCAGTCAACTTGTTGCGAGCCAACTCTTCTGTTTTTGAAAAAAAATTCTCTTTGATCCAATATGGCTGCCAGACCACGTGAGCCATGACATCATAAATTTATATTCTCTAATATAATTGTTGCATAGATCACACTCAATACATTGCAAACTGATCAGACTAAGCGTTGTCTCTGCCGAATTATGACGTCATAATTATGGCACCAATGACGTCATCGTTAAAAACACCTATTCCCCATATAGAGTTCTTTACAATGAGCCATGTTTTAATTTTTTCCATGCAGCGGTTTTAGAGATATAGAGGTGCAACATTTTTCGCTTTTTTCCAAGATGGCGCCTGTACCACATGACCTATGACGTCATGATTATCATTAAAATATTCTAAAGGAGGAGGCGCTCCTATGGTGAAAATTTCGTGTCCATCAGACCAACAGTTGCTGAAATTTTTTAAAATAATAATCATGATCGGATGGATAAGTCAGTGTTGTATTTGTCGAATTATGATGTCATAACGAAGGCACCGATGACATCATCATTAACATATCTTATTCCCCATGGGGAGTAGTTGACAATGAGCCAGGTCTCAATTTTTTTCCATGGAGTGGTTTCAGAGATATAGAAGTGCGAAGTTTTCCCAAGATGGCGCCCATACCACGTGACCTGTGGCGTCATATTATTCAATAAAATATTCTAAAGGAGGACGCGCTCCTATGGTGAAAATTTCATGTTAATCGGACCAACAGTTGCCGAGAAAATGAATTTTTAAAATGCAGACACGGCACACGTACACACATGATTGCTTAACTACGCTTTTCGCTTCGCGAGCGCAGGGTAAAAATGGCCCCGATGATAGGCACATATTGTAAATCGATTGTTTGGGAAGAGCCACGTGAGTTTCATAATGGCTCGACTTGCCAGCGTGCTGACGTCACACTTAAACCAGACACGTGAGTCTGTGACGTAACTGCGAATCTGACTGGTGAATCGATGTTTATGGTGTTTTCTTTTATCCAAACTAAACCAAGTGTTCGGACCAAAGCCTGCAAGCTAAAAGCAAACGAAATGCTCCTGCGATGTTTTCACAATGCAACTCTTGAATTATTTTTCGAAAACTCTCAAACAGAGCACGAATTGCATTCGTACTTAATAGCAAGAAAACCACAAGAATGCAGGCCTGGTGTTGTGTTTCTGTGAAAAGATGTCATTCTTGTTTTCAAATGCGTAAGCATTCACCAAACGTAAGAATTACCCGACTGTGTTGATATGCCTTGGGAATGCCGGCCGTAGCCCGTGTGCTTGCGATGTGTGCACGATTTCTCCATATGTCAGCCAATGCACATCTGCCGCCATGGTGGTGCGTCACAGTGGATCCATGTGGGAACATCAGACGATCTGGAAGGAAGCAGGCCCCTCGATACATATTTTCTACGAGCATTTTTATTCAATCAGATTTGCGCACACGTGCCGAGGCTTGCCAATGTGTAAGGTCACTTATAGGCTAACGTATCGACATGTGGGTCATGACGCAGAAGGCTGTTTATGTCTACGTAAGTACATGCAGACCCTAGATAGAGTCACTTGTGTAAATAAAAATAAATAATTCAATATGAGGCAGCTTTATGCCAGCCTTTATACGAGGGCCATTCAAATAGATACATGAACAAGGCTCACAATAGTGCTATATGCCAACATTATTTTTCTTTACTTTCAATATAAAATATATACCCTGGTGTTGCTTTGTGGTTAGGGTGCCGGCATGGGATCCTAGGATCCTGGGTTCGAATTCCGGTCAGCTGTTGAATTAACTCCAGGGGGGTTCACTCAGCCTGTCATCCTTCGGAGGTCGACAAATTGAGCACCAGTTCACTGGTAATTCCCTGTGTGTTGCAAGAGGCGACTAACAGGGTTGGCGGCAGGAATGGCATCCGGCCATAAAACACTCCTTCAAAAATGGGACCAAGGTGCCCAAAAAAGGCCAACCCCTGCTCTGCGGGGAAAAATGGCCTCTAAAGGTGGTTCTTTTTCAATATATATATATATATATATATATATATGTATATATATATATATATATATATATATATATATACATACATATATATATATATATATATATATATATATATATATATATATACAGTAATACCCCGGCCTACGTCATTAATTGGTTCCATAAGCCGTGACGTAACTCGGTTTTTGACGTAAATCGGGCGTAATGCCTTTTAGCTCTTTCACAAGCCTCGATCTTGTATACAAAAAAAAAAAAAAAAAGCCTTAAAATGAAGACAAACACCGTAAAACTAAAGTAAATAACTCGCGAAAGGATATAACTATCGCTAAACCTTAAAGAACACTACAAACACATTTTAGTCATATTTTTTAATGAATAATGAACACAATTAATAAATGAATTTGTAAAGAATAATAAATAAAATTAATAAGATTATGTTATTCACCTTAAACATGGCGTCTCTTCTGAACACACACACATTTTAGCAGTCTGAGCCGGCGGCGCTTTTTCAGTGACGTATGCGAGAATACGTTCCCTATCATGAATGATGGTCGATACCGTCGACCGTGGCAGCCCTAAGGCATAGACCTTATCGCGAATCGGTAAATATCAACAGAGGGCGCTCCACCGCAAAGCACGATGGGATCGAAAAGGGGGCAAAGGTAAACACGAACCCAGAAGAGGAAGCATCTGTCTACGATCGACGCTGTGTTTACGGAAAGGAAGATGGCTAATGTGAAAGAAATTCAGCGTTTTTTGGCATTAAAATCCAGCGATTTAAAGAAATATTTGAGGGAAAGGGCGGTACCCATTGGAGAAGAGAAACAACCTGCTTATGCAAGAACAGTTCCTGAATGTTGAAACCTCGATCGGCCATACAAATATCGCCGGGCTGGAACTTGTCTACAATGTTCCTCATCTTTACAATTTTTTTTGTCCGACGTGTTTTCTCCTGTAGGTTTGGAAATGTATGAAATTGTTCCGCTAGGTGTAATACCAACAAGGCACTTGAGAGTAGGTCTTGACTTATATTGGCTGTACACTTACGAACAAAACTTGGGAGACGGTGCTTTGTCCTAATCCAAAGCGAAATACGAGGTCCTCGTCGCGAAGATTAAGCCGAAGCTTCATAAGTGTCATGAGTAGTTGATCCTCTAAAGATTGAGATCGCTTAACTCCGAGTTTTGTAGTATTGTTTATTTGCCAGGTCTCGTCTTCCATTGATAATTTCCCCTTATAATAATGAAGGTTCTGTGCATGAGGGGATACTTCTGCTAATAACCACTTAAACAGGTCATAACTAGGTAAACCTGTATAAAGTTTCACAAGTTCATCACAGTTTGCTATGTCCGAAACAGTAAGCTTCTTGTTACATACTGCAATGGCGGCTTTCAGTTTTGCAATGGTGTCCTTGGCTTGCAAATACTGGCTCATGAGCTGATCACAGTTCACAGTTAATTCGTCACAGTAAAAAAGTCCTAAAAGTAGTTTAAAGTGGTAAGGATCATGTAGTGTGTCAATGTAAACAAGCAGTCTGTCAAAGTGACAGCGACCGCCGGCGGTGCTATTGCCCCTTTCCGATCCCATGACGCATTGCGGTTCCGATTCGCGATAAGGTCTATGCGCTATCACCGACACTTTTTCACCTTTTTCATACCTTTTAATCAGATTTAACTTATCTTCCATCGTAACCACATTACGCTTGGAAACACAAGCATTATCCTTCTTACGACCCATGGCTAACACAGACACAGTAAAGGAATACTGTACGTCGCCTCTGTTTTGAATCATGAGCTGATCACAATCACCTGATTGTGATCACAATCACAAAGCCTGGTGTTGGGCTAGCGGCAAGGGTGCCAGCTTAGGATCCAAGGATCCTGGGTTCGAATCCCGGTCGATTGCTGAATTAACGCCAGGGGGGTTGACTCAGCCTGTCATCCTTCCGAGGTCGGCTAATTGAGTACCAGTTCACTGGTAATTCCCTGCTTGTCGTAAAAAGGCGACAAAAAGGGTTGGCGTCAGGAAGGGCATCCGGCCGTAAAACATTGCTTCAAAAAGGGGACCAAAAAACAACAACAACCACGGTCCCCGAAAAAGGCCAACCCCCGCTTTGCGGGGAAAAATGGCCTCTAAAGGTGGTTTTTTTCTGTTTTGAATGAGAACCAGCAGCTGCGCGTACGTACAGTATACTGTACGTACCTTTTTATATTTTTTTAATGTGCTTTTTATTGTATTTTAAATTGTTTTTTTTAGCTTCTTTTATTGTTAATTTATGTACTATTTTATTTATTTTAAATATATGTTTTAGGAAAATAAATAAATTCATGTCCGTAGGAGTGACGTAATGTCGCACATAATGACGTTCGCTGAACTGAAATTTACTCTCGAAGAGTGGCGTAAAGTCGGATTTGACGTAGGTCGAAATGGCGTAAAACGGGGTATGACTGTATATATATATATTGTTGCGGATCTACTAATGTCGGCCTCCCCCTTATCAAGGGGGGATTAATCCCCTTGTCTTTTATCTAGCCGACGTGATCCGGGGCTATGACGTTCCTTCCGGTCAGCGCTGAATAGGGTGGTAGGCCGAATTGTTCCTATTACCTAATTACCAGCACCTCCCAGGAAGCAAGGAAATAACCCCGCCCGAACCACGGTTGTAGTGGAAACGCCGAGCGATAGTGAGCCGTGATTCGGGCCGTTAACAGGAACTAACCCGATTTGAGCGGTGCCGAATCGTGCCACGCTTACCCAATTGAGGAAAAGACGGAAACGGTCGAACCAAGAGGAAAAGGAATAACACAGGATTTATTACACTTTGTACAATGAAGAAGAAGAACAGAATACACAGGGCAGCCTTAATAACAGCCTTAACTTATCCCTGGACACGGGCCCGTTTCACATTCAGTCACACTCTCAGACTCACTCACACGGGGTTTGTAGGTGGTCAGGCGATGGTCCAAGGAATGGCGTCCACAGCTCGCTCCGGTCCCAGACTCGCCCCGCGAAGAAGATGGTAGGACGAAGAAGGTTGAGCAACCGGCGGCGTCCTCGCGTGTCGTTGACGCGGATCGGACAATTATATGGGGGGATCAGTAAGCTGGGCTGGCGGTTACTTCGCGGCTCACGGCCACGTACGTAATAGAAATACCGGCGCTTTAAATGCGCTCCCAGCAAGCCCAAAGCCAAATCCTCAACGAGTCCTTGCAATCAGTCAGTATAACAGCGCCTCTCCCAACCAGTCCTCAACAATGGCACTTTCCCACACGAAGTCCTCGAGCCCTTGCACAATCAAAGTTGCCCCAGCGAGTCCTTTCACCAATGCCAAACGTGACAGTCCTCTTTGGTAAAGCGCATATACTCCTTCTGGCCAGTCCTCTGTAATGTGCGAATATCCTCAAGTCCTTTCGATAAAGCCCCTTGCTCATCAGTCCTTCTGGCCAGTCCTCTGGAAGGGCTTTGTCTGCGCGTTTATATAGCGCCGCCCAGCGAACCCTCTCAAATCTGCCAGCCGCGCTTTGACCACGCCCCTTAGGCCATGCCCACTGAGCCCTGGTTGGTTGTTGGGGTCTTACCGGCTCCGCCCTTGACGTCTGCATGACGTGACCACACCCCCGACCTCGCGCTCCACCCCTTTTCCAGGCCTTACCTCGTGGCATTTGGCTGGTTTCAGCATCCTAATGCGAGGGCAATAGGGCGCAGACTGGATGGTGCGCAATGGGGAATGGGGCGCAGACTGGATGGTGCCCAATGAGGTCGATTGGAGGGTGGGCTGCAAAATGAACGGGACCTACTCTTATTTCTTCCTTTACACAATGCAGGTATCACTATTGGAAATGGCCTTATCTCACATAGACTATGAAATAACTAACGTTCTAAGGTGGCCTACGTGTTGCATGTGGACTAACTATGGGGGCAAACCTTTAACCTTTATTAATCAATATGTACATTTCTCAGAACCGCAACAATATATATATATATTGTTACGGACCGCGGATAAGATGTTCGTTTTTGCCGAGCGGAGGCCCCGCGGTCGTACAGTTACCCCGACTAACCCGATTCCCGAGCGTTGGCCAGATCGCGCCACAGCTATTCAATAGGGAAAAGACAAAAGCGACACGGATGTGAAGAAGACGAAAAAAAGGTTGAAAATACTACTAAATTTATTCCTATGGTGTACAGGCTCAAAATAACCAAGGAAGAAGGAAAGATAAGAAAATAATATACAGAAGATATTAGAGACACAGTGAAAATACTAGCTTATCTAACAGGCTTAACTTATTCCCAGGGACAAGACAAAAGACAGACTACGAACACACTTACATGGGGGATGATGATAGGAATGGCAGGAGGTGGATGGCTGGGGGGAGAGGGAGGTCCAACGGGTCCTGCAGCACGACCGGCGCGTTGGGCAGCCACCGTTCCTTCGCGGCCCTGCTCCAAACTGCCGTCCAGGCCCCAAGCTGCTGTGGCTGCAGTTTCGGTGGCTCAAGCTGCTGTGGATGCAGCCGCCACTCTTGTCATGGACCTCTCTTTGTCATGGACCTCTCTTTATCATGGACCTCTCTTTGTCATGGACCTCTCTTTGTCATGGACCTCTCTTTACGCAACTTGCGCACTTCTTGCGCGCGCGCCTTTATAGCGCCTCCGGCGATTAAGCCGCCAGCCTTCAGGACACGCCCATCGGTGTGCTCACCTCGACCATGGATGGTCGCGCGACCCTCTGGCTCCGCCCTTGATGACGACGGGCGGGCACGCCTTTCTTCCCCGACCCGAGCACATGTTCAATGGTGGTTTTGGAGGGGATGTAATTGGCAAATTGAGGCTTGGCCATGGAAGTGTTGGGAGTGGGAATGAAGAATGAAGGGAAGCTATCTTATTTCACTTGGTGCAATGGAGTGTCATCTTAATGGGAGACAAGGCCTTACCCTAATACACATAATAAAGATATAAGCTACTGAACAGGGATATTATGGTGTCCTTCATGTATGCTTTATGGAATTAACTACCGGAACACCCTTTGACCTTTATACACACTGGAGCAAGGAGGGCTCAGAATAAGCAATAATTCATAACAATTTACAATACAATACAACACAATCAAAAAAACGCAATCCTCATTTCCGCAACACTGCACCCTCCTCCTCTTAGGCACGTCCCGGGCCTATAACTTTAATTTAGTGTGACACGTAGGTGTAGTTCCCTCTACGTTTAACCTGACCCTGAGTGCGACAGTTTTAAAACATAAATAAATATGTCCAGCTGCTCCATTGCACCCTACCTAACAGACTCACGCCCACAGCTAACCGAATTGCGGAATGGTCTTCAAACTATACATGGACGGTGGGGAGCATTATTTACAACTGACGCTACTTTATTTACAAAACGTAACCCAGGACCTGTGATTGTTCTTTCTGGGGGGGAGACAGTCTGCTCTGCATCGACGCACCATGAAAGCACCCAAAACGCACCAACACACCCTCAAGCACCAATCGGTGCACAGTCATCACTGGTCGTCAATAAAAATAAAAACAACAACCCCTAACCCTGCAGGTGGTCTCTTGCTCTTCGGCTCCCTCTGCTGGCTATTATTATTTTCCTGGTGTTGTCATCTTCCTTTGCTGGCGGCCTATTTGCACTATTAAAATGCACCCAACGTGTCCATTTTTATTTATTTTATTTATGGCCCACAGGGGCCGACTATGTATGGTTCACCTGTGGGGCATCGGTGCCCTGTGGCCAAGGTCCGCCAGCAAGATTTTGGGCCTTCATGGCCGGTTCCAGCAGAGGGGCCATGCCCCAACCCATGGGGTCCATCAGTGGTGCTCAGCCACAAACATGTGGTCCATAATGTGGTGCATCGATGCAGACAGCTGGTTCTGGGGGTTCCGGGCGCACAATGGCGGACTCACGCACGCCCCCTCGGCGCCCAGTGGCGCACAGGTCCTCATGTGGGAGACAAAGGGGGGGAAGGACAGATGAGCGAGGGGTAAGGTCACAAGGGTACACATCAATAAGGCAATGCAAGGTGAAGTGCGTACGGAGAGCGAAGTGAGAAAGCTCGTCCCTACCGTACGTCACCCCCCCTGTCACCTACACTGCCCTTGCCCTTACCCCATATGTACAAAATCTACACATTTACAAATTCGTCACTACTGTCGCGTCTTCCCCCTATTTCCCCTATACCACATTCGTCACCACTCCCTCTATCCAAAATTTGCCATCACCAATTCATCATCAATCCTCATAAGGAGGAAGAGATGGAACAACAAAGCACAATGTCACACCCACGTCATGATGCGTCTCACATTCCAAACATTTGCATCATAAAAATAACAAAAACCACCTGGCATGGTGTGGAGGTACGTCATCTCAGGTGAGTGGATGCAGATGGTGCGAGGAGACTTCAATCCTAACTATCCTCTAAATGACTTTAACACACTTTACACTACCCGGGGTCTTTCCCTGCCAATCCATTGGCCTCTTACACTATGGGTTCTAAAAACCAATTCCCATTGCCCAAACTGTGGTGCTTCTCAATTTGGGGTCTCACTCCCCCGATTCATCTCCCGGTGCCCTTGCACAATTTCTGGGCTGAGACGTGTAGCTCTCCCAGCAGGTCTACCCACCTGCACACCTCCACCACTGCAGTTGCCACCTGAGCTTACCTAGCTCCTCACCCTAACCTATCTACCTGGGGAAGGCCCCTCCTGGCTCTGTCACCCCTTGGTGCCCTCTGGCACTGGGCTACCCGGGTCCGTCCTCCGGATCCTCGGGCCCCATCCACAACAACTCTACTGGCTCCCAGAGCCCACCTGCGGCCTCACCTGGCCGACATCCTTACAGTGGTGGAGTGCCCAAACCAACTACACACACGAACAGGCTACACGCCCAGCCATTTCCACAACACTAATGCACCCATCCAAATACCATTCTCTCACCCGCACCACAGATGCCAATATCCAACCACAATTTACCTATACCCTCTACCTAACACTTACACTACCCTCCCCGGGTATTCGTGATGGGAGTCCATCCTTCCCCCATTCACACCTCCGCACCATCCACTCCACTCCATAGTTTCCACCATACTCACTCCACGACCATCCATTCCAATACTCCATATATTCCACACTCCAGGTATTCCACACAACCATTCTCCATTCACCTGTTGTTGCACACCTGTGCAATCACACCTGGTTGCACCTGCACCCTCCTTCCTTCCTGGACCATTTGGTCAGCACAATACTCATCACCATCACTCACTCATACACTTTTCACAATACACTTTTAAATACACCTCCAACACTCACACGGCATCATCTAAACTACCTGTTGCCCTGCTAACTTAGTGCTCCCCGTCTTCCCTTTAAACTAAGCACATACCACGTCATTATCATCCACACTAATCTACCTGCGTCCCCACTACAGGTATCCTTTTCACTAACTAACCTTAACGTTACCTAAGGTCATCTTCTCTAGATCCCTATCATTATATCCTAACCCTCCCGGGCTAGTTTTCACTGCCATAAACCCCATAAATCTAGTGCTCCTTTGCCCCCGTTGTGAGAGATGGTGGATTGGCCATCCCATCACATCGGGCATCTCCCACTACCAATTTGGCTCATCCAAATCCAACAAATCAAAAATTTGCCAATCCTCTGCCAATTCTATTCACTTTTCTAAATTTCGGATCAAAAACACTATCAGTATTATCATCATCACAGTCCGCTATATCCTAGCCTCGGTGCGTCATGACATCATTAAACTTGGCTTCGTAAAGCCGAGCAATGAATTCGGGTGGTTTGGTCGCCTGCAGGTTGAATCCGTCCGGCTTTCGGTTCAAGGGAGGTGGTTTGGTCGGGCCGAGATTCCACGCACCATCTCGGCGCGGTACCTTGCGGTCCCGGGCCCGATGGCTCAATCTCCCCCGGTCGGAACCCCGTCCCCGCCAGGGGGCACCGTTCCGCTTCCTCCCACTCGCCCTTGAACCGGACCGGTCGCCTCGCCCGACAAGGCCCGGACTCGACCGTGCAGGGCGGGGCCAAGCCCGAATCGGCAACGACGCTTCGAAGAGAAGCAACGCAGCATCGATCCGCGCCGGGCCTGGCATCCAACAAAGCACACCGCGCCCCGAGTGCTCGCATCGGCTATCCGTCGCCCTAACCGCTAACCCGGTTACCGTCGATGCTTCACCTGCATGCTCACACGCATACGCTACCCCTTTCACCCTCACCGAGCTCGGCGCTACAACGCCGTCCGTACATTCCACCAACGCTCTCCCCGTTACACACCACACCTCTCGCGCACACTCACCGTTCGCACACTTCGGTCCACACCTCTCCTCCGTTACGTCCTCCGTTACGTCCTCCGTAACACTCACCATGGGCGTGCACTCTTGCATCCACCCACTACCGCGCTCCGATGTGCTCCCTCGCACTCGCGCTACTACCAACTCAGGTGTGCTTTCTCGCACACCCTCAACCATTCCAAGCGTGCATTCTCGCACCCGCTCCACCAGCAACTCACTCTCCGGGTCACTCTCACCCTCGCACGTACACTCCGTATCGCTCTCACTCCCTGTGTCACACCCCGTACACCCCGACGTGCATTCTCGCTCGCACTCGGTATCACTCCCACACTTTATAACACGCTCCCTCTTTGACGCACACTTTTTTTTCACACGCGTGCCATTTCCACTCACACGGGACCCTTCACCAACGCCCGGGTGCCATATCGATCCCAATCGCGCGAAAATTATTTTGTCGCCGAACATCCTTCGACAAAATCTACCGGCACCACATGCAGCCCGTCTCACCTTCGGGGTTCTTCTTCCTCCCTGCACCAACACCTGCAAATCTTTATAAGGATTAAGCACAGCATCGTGATGTGAGCATGGACTTTGTACAGTTTCCATCTTTTCCTCCCACCGCGAGTGGTTTTCTAAGTCCCCGGTCTCTTCAATTTCAATGCCCCCTACCACTTTTTCTTTACTCACCTCGACGACCGTTGGCTTTAAGTTTAATAAAATTCCCTCTACCTCATCGGTCGCCGGCTTTTCCAAACCCCATGTCGCGATTTCTACCCCAGTCATTGTACCCGTGCTTTTCTCCGCTTCGCTCAACCAGGGCTCCTCGACCCGCATTACCTCCTCGTGCACCCTTGGGACCCTTTCGCCCAACTTGCGGTCTCTGTCCCTCTGCTCCTCCCTTGCTTCATATACGACTCTGTCCCTCGCCAGTCCCTCATTATCGGCCCTCATTTCGCCCGTTATTGCTTCAATTTGGTCTCCCAACCTATCCATTTTTGCATTCAGTTGGGTCAAGAATAATCTGAGGTCAAACCCGGTTCAGGGGTCCCAGCCACTTTGATTGACAAAATAATAGGAAAAATAGGAATTCTGATCACAAAAAATAGGAGTTTAATAGGAAAAAACTAGGAAGTAATAGCACAGATTTCAGCATTGGAACAACATCGGTAGCTTTATTGCTGCAAGATTTATGCAAATACATGTACATGTATGGGCATGGACACACCCCCAATGAACTTGGGCCCACCCGTCTTAACATCGACAACAAAAACTATGACTTCTTCTTTTTGGCAGCCACCATGGACTCTATCAAAGTCTGCTTTTTCTTCTCCACTTTTCTCTGCGCCTCCCTGGTTTCCACCATACGAGTCTGTGTCTCTTGAATCTTTTTCTGAGCAGACTCAAGCATGGCCTGAGCTACTGCAATTTCAGTCATGTCACCTTTCTTAAGCGCCACCTTAAGCTTTTTATTTGCTTGATCAAGCAGACTGTTGCTAACAGTCAGTGACATCTGCTGAGATGACTCTTTTGCTGCCAGAGATTTCTCTGTTTTCTTCAAGTCCTCGCTCTTACGAGACAGCTCCGCTGCCTTCTCTACAGCAATCTTAGCTGTTCTCTCTCTTTCTTCTTTCTCTTGCCTGGTTTTCTCCCTGGCTTTCTGTTCATCTTCCTTGGCTTTTCGTTCTTCTTCAAGTCTCTGCATATAGTGCATGTGAGCAGAACGTCCTAACGAGAGGAGTCCCTTTGTGACTGGGACCATTTCGGGCCGGTCACCATACAATCTCATGCCATCCATTGTTGCACGGAGACCATTGATTGATGCCTCGCTCAGACTAACTCTCTCCTTGGTGACACTTTTCCCACTGATTGAGAACGCGCGTTCCATGTCACTGTTTCCGTGAGACAGTGCAAGGACAATCCTTATCATTTGTCTCACTTGGGGGAATTTACAGTTTCCCGTACAGCCTTTTAAAGCCAACACTTTTCCCCAGTAACTGTCCACTCTCTTCATGCAGACTTCTTCTTCATTCTCCTGTGTTTCCTGGGACCAGTCAGTAGGAATGGCTTCCTCTTGGTACACCTTCCATTCATCTACAATGCTGTCACTGTCAATATTCCTCTTCAGCTGTCTGGACAGGCTCTTGGCTGATTCAAGAGACCATGCAGCAGTCCTGTTTTGTGGCTGCAGACATCTGGCATTCTTCAGGATTTTGTTTGTCAATGGAAGCTTCTTTTGTAGGTGTACTATGGCTGCCTGGTAGCACTTCCTCATCCCAAGATACATCCTTTCCCTCTCAGAGACTTTCAACTTAGCGATACACCGTCGGGTATCCTCTCCCACACCCATGGATTCATTCTCCAGCTGGTTTGCAACAATGGAAACATCAAGGTTTGAGATGTCTTTCACAGCATCAACTGAAGGAGTCTTCATAATTCTTCTGATCAGTTTTTTGAGCAGGTCATGGAGTTTGTCATATAGAATGTGCACAAGTGGTTGCTCTGACTGGAAGAAGGTGAGGAACTCTGCAAATGTTGCTGCCAAGAACTTCAGGAAATGCAGTTGAGCTTTTATTTCCGGTCGCTGTAGTTCTGTTTTGATTCTTTTGTACCTGGGTTTAAACATGTCCTTTGGCTGCTGCTTTGGAAGAAATACCAAGAAATACTCTTTGAGAGATTCCCAGATCTCTATCAGCCGCTCCACTGCAGGTCCCAGTGTCAACCACCTGCACTCGACATGCTTCAAAGGCTTTTTTGGAACAGCACCCAATTTATGCTGAATGTCTTGAAAATCAACAGATCTAGCAGCAGAGCCTTTGAACCAGTAGAAAATGTCCACTGCAAGCTCAGTTAGGTTTCCACAGTACTCTGCAAGTCCTTTGGCAAAAGCATTGTGTACTGTATGGAGAGTACATGTCCCTACATCAAGGAGACCAGGGCCCCTGTTGTCGAGAATGGCTTTGTCAATCTGTCTCCACACAGTGGTGCTCACATTAGGCCCATCACTGCCGAGCATGATAATATCCTGAAGCTGCAGTTTCGATTCATCCAAGGCAGAGATTATTTTCCTGGACAAATCTTCTCCAGTTGCATGACCCATGAGGTAAGTTTTGAGGTGAAATACTAATATCTGTTCCTCGGCATCAGACCAATACCGTACACGGATTTCTAGTTGCTTCAAGTTCTGTTTATTGGTGGTTTCATCATACATGAGGCTGAAGCCAGAAGCTGAATTCTTAACATCAGTGACTATCATGTCCTGAAAATAAGGACCTGTGGCTTCACTAATGAGATATGAAACTTTCGATGAGCTCATTGAGAAACCATCCGGGATAACACCAGGAAACATTGCCTGCAGAAGATCCTTCAAACCGTCACAGGAAGAGTAGCTCAGATTCGAACGAACAACTTTCAATGTCCATAGAAGTTCTGCTTTTGTAATAGCGTCTTTTTTGGACATACAGACTAAAGCTGCACGACTTGGCTCATCTGTAGAAGCTGACCCTGATGCTGAAGCAGATGAAGTTGATGGTTGAACGAATGTCAGCAACGTCTGTGACCCACCCAGCAGTTCCTTCGCACGCTTCAGGTGCCCTTTGTTTTGGGCATGTTGTGTCAGTTGTTTCACACCCTGATTGTCACACCTCACTTCCGAATGGCACAACGAGCAGTAAGCTGAGAACACTGAGGACTTGCTAGGCTGACACCAGTCAGAAAGCCTACATCCATGTCCACTTTTCAACCACTCTGGGTTAAATTTAGTTCTCCCACCAGGCATTATACTGCTGGGAGTATACCTGTCAAAAAGAAAACAAATATGAGATAAGATTAAATGAATTAGCATAGAAAATCCTAACCTGTTAACGCATGAAGTGGAAAGAACTGTGAACCAAACAGTTTTTTTTTCAAAACTGAAACATAAGTTAGTAAAATAATGAGAACAAACAAAGTAATTTAAAGGCAAATCAACAAATTTCTTACCGGTCTGCAGATTATACCTGAAACAAGAAAGATGATAAATAACATGTCCTAACATGTTTACCACCCGATAATTGCATTTTCTCCACTGCTGAATAGCTTGAACACTAATCTGAGTTCAAGCTAAGCGATGACAATTCAATTATGTATCTTTGGTATTGTTGTTGTACTATCTTCAGAAGATAATGAAACAACAAGACTTTAACAGTCTTTATTGTTTTTTTTATTGTTTTTTTTTTATTGTCCTACATTGCTTGCATTACCTATTGTGCAGCATTGCGTATGTAAATTTTAATTCTACTGTAATTTTGTTAAAAGCTGAATATGCAACTACCACACAAAAGTATACAGAATTAAGTTGTAATCCCTATTTTGTGTCGTGGTCCTTCTTTATTATCTGCAATTAAATGATGAAATGTGTGAATTGTCGATTGAATTAGTTCTTTGCCAAATACTATTAGTTTTAGGCAAAATACAATCTCATTGTAATAAGCGAAAGATTGAGTTAAACATGTAGTATCAAATGTCAATGTTTAGCAAATTAGTAGAAAAGTTCAATTTCAGGTAGAATCTTTAGGGAAAGGTTGTTAGTAATAACTGAATAACCGCAAAGTTCACAGTTGGTTTTGTTACTCTAAGTAAAGTACAAACCTTAAAAATTGAGCTCAGCTGAACTTTTGAAATAAGACAAAGGACAATGATAATGGTCAAGGTATCATTCAGTCATTCTTCACAAAGTATATGAGATAATCCAAGAGAAATGCGTGATAAACATAGTTATATTATTTTCATCTCATTTTATCTTTTATAATTCTGTTACTGAATAGCATGAAGCACGAATCATAAAGGTAAAACAATTGTTTGGAAGGATATACTTAATATTAGGACAAAGTCAAAAATAACAATAATATAATATACATAAGATATACATATCATTTCCAGTCGAGATCAATAACAACACGTACTTTACACCATGGTGTAAACGACATGCCTCCACTTCGTACAGTATTTATTTGTGACGTCATCACTGCATACTCAATTTTTCCTCAACACTGCACTTTGTTGAGTCCTCAAAAATGTACTCACCACTTGTGAAATCGATCGAACAAACGGTTTTCGAGAAAAAGACAAAGAGACATATGTTCTTCGGGGATTTGAGCTTAAAGTCGTTTTGGAAATTTGTCTTGCGATTATGGACCCAGAAAGCAATTCCATGGCTGACGATTGGTATAGGAATGTCTGTTCTGACGCTTAGATACAGAAATTCTACTAATTAATATATCAATTTAAATTTTGGAACATTGAGGGTTAAAAAATAGGAATTTCCACCAAAAAATAGGAGATTTATAGGATCCTATTAAAAAGTAGGAATAAATAGGAAAAATAGGAGGGCTGGGACCCCTGCCGGTTTGCCCAGCGTCCCCAGCCGCCACCGCGGGCTCGCCCTCCGCGGTGCCGCTATTTTGGGACTCTTCAACCACGTGCGCGAGCGCGCCATTTTGTGCACCTGATACCCCCTCAACCACATTGCCAATGTTCTCCTCCTCTCTTTCCTCCACATACATTTCCCCGAGGTCCTGGGTCGATTCTACCCTGTCTATCTCTCCCACCGACATCCCGTCGCCTTGACCAGCCATGGCGCGATTTCAAAATTCGGGTTTTGTAAAACAAAACAAATTTCGGCCGCTCCAAATTTTGACCAAATTTTTTATAGATGTTTTAAAAATTTGGTTCGGGCCTCGTATCTCACTCCCAGACACCAATTGTTACGGACCGCGGATAAGATGTTCGTTTTGCCGAGCGGAGGCCCCGCGGTCGTACAGTTACCCCGACTAACCCGATTCCCGAGCGTTGGCCAGATCGCGCAACAGCTATTCAATAGGGAAAAGACAAAAGCGACACGGATGTGAAGAGAAGAAGAAGACGAAAAAAAGGTTGAAAATACTACTAAATTTATTCCTATGGTGTACAGGCTCAAAATAACCAAGGAAGAAGGAAAGATAAGAAAATAATATACAGAAGATAATGATATTAGAGACACAGTGAAAATACTAGCTTATCTAACAGGCTTAACTTATTCCCAGGGACAAGACAAAAGACAGACTACGAACACACTTACACGGGGGATGATGATAGGAATGGCAGGAGGTGGATGGCTGGGGGGAGAGGGAGGTCCAACGGGTCCTGCAGCACGACCGGCGCGTTGGGCAGCCGCCGTTCCTTCGCGGCCCTGCTCCAAACTGCCGTCCAGGCCCCAAGCTGCTGTGGCTGCAGTTTTGGTGGCTCAAGCTGCTGTGGATGCAGCCGCCACTCTTGTCATGGACCTCTCTTTGTCATGGACCTCTCTTTGTCATGGACCTCTCTTTGTCATGGACCTCTCTTTACGCAACTTGCGCACTTCTTGCGCGCGCGCCTTTATAGCGCCTCCGGCGATTAAGCCGCCGGCCTTCAGGACACGCCCATCGGTGTGCTCACCTCGGCCATGGTTAGTCGCGCGACCCTCTGGCTCCGCCCTTGATGACGACGGGCGGGCACGCCTTTCTTCCCCGACCCGAGCACATGTTCAATGGTGGTTTTGGAGGGATGTAATTGGCAAATTGAGGCTTGGCCATGGAAGTGTTGGGAGTGGGAATGAAGAATGAAGGGAAGCTATCTTATTTCACTTGGTGCAATGGAGTGTCATCTTAATGGGAGACAATGCCTTACCCTAATACACATAATAAAGATATAAGCTACTGAACAGGGATATTATGGTGTCCTTCATGTATGCTTTATGGAATTAACTACCGGAACGCCCTTTGACCTTTATACACACTGGAGCAAGGAGGGCTCAGAATAAGCAATAATTCATAACAATTTACAATACAATACAACACAATCAAAAAAACTCAATCCTCATTTCCGCAACAATATATATATATATATATATACAGTAGTGACCCCTAATTCCGAACGCCCCTCATCTCGAACTACTCTAATTCCGAACCGTAAATTCGAGAAAATTTTGTCCCTAATTCCGAATGTATTTCTATAACCGAACCGCCAACATAGTGTTAGCGTCGTTCATATTTCCCGCCGCGAGCGTCGTTCATATTTCCCACGCATCTTCGCGCAGCATCACCCACGCCTGCTCCCGCATGCACAACCCGGATGTCGCTTTGTTCCTTCAGTTCGTCGGTTGTACTAGATCTGGCAGCATCTCTCGTGTGTTCGTCGCTAGTTTACCTCGTGTTTTCACCTTGATTTGTGCTTTTTTACTTTGAAGATAACCCTTACCCATTCACCATGGCACCTAAGAAGAGCAGTGAAGGCAATAAGAATAAGAGGAAGGCAGTGAGAGCGACAATTGAGGTGAAGAAACAACTTATCGCTAAGCATGAGGGCGGTATGCGTGTGATGGATCTCGCTGCTATGTTCGAGATGCCGATATCGACCGTGTGTACGATTTTGAAAAATAAGGAAGTGATTAAAGCAGCTGATGTGGCAAAAGGTGTTACGACTCTGACCCCTAGGAGATCGAAGTTTATGGAGGAGATGGAAAAACTCCTCTTAGTTTGGATAAATGAGAAACAGTTGGTTGGTGCTGCCATCTCTGAGGGCATTATCTGTGAGAAAGCGAAGCTCCCGCACGGTGACCTTATAAAAGACTTGCCTGGAAGTAGTGCTGATGGTGATGAGTTTAAGGCTAGTAGGGGGTGGTTTGAAAAGTTTAAGAGAAGAAGTGGGATCCACAGTGTTGTTATGCATGGAGAGGCTGCTAGTTTGAATAAGGATGGAGCAGCAGACTTTGTGAATAAATTTAGTGCATTTGTGAACACTGAGGGGTATGTGGCACAACAGGTGTTCAATTGTGATGACAGGCCTCTTCTGGAAAAAGATGCCAAGGAGGACCTACATAACGAAGGAAGAGAAGTCTGTACCAGGCCATAAGCCAATGAAAGATAGGCTTACTCTCTTGTTGTGTGCTAATGCTAGTGGAGACTGCAAGATAAAGCCTTGTGTACCACTCAGATAATCCACATGTGTTCAAAAAGAACAATGTGATTAAGAGCAAGCTTAATGTTATGTGGAAGGCAAACGTGAAAGCATGGGCTACCAGGCAGTTCTTCACTGAGTGGATTCATGAGGAGTTTGCCCCTTCTGTGAAGGCTTATCTTGAGGAGAAGAATCTACCCCTGAAGGCTCTTCTTGTGATGGACAATGCTCCTGCTCAGTGCTCATCCTCCAGGCTTGGAAGAAGATTTGGAGGAAGAATACAGCTTCATCAAGGTGAAGTTCTTGCTCCCCAATACCACTCCTCTCATCCAGCCCATGGACCAGCAAGTCATCTCAAATTTCAAGAAGTTGTACACCAAGGCTATGTTCCAGAGATGCTTTGAGGTGACAAACGAGACTGAACTGACCCTCAGAGACTTTTGGAAGGATCATTATAATATCCTCCATTGCCTAAGAATCATTGACAAAGCATAGAGGGAAGTGTCTCTGAGGACAATGAACTCTGCCTGGAAGAAACTCTGGCCTGATTGTGTTGCAGGGAGAGATTTTGAAGGCTTTGAAGAACCTATTGTGCCTGCTATTGTAGCATTGGGTCAGTCCATGGGCTTGGAGGTGAGTGAAGAGGATGTGGAGGAGTTAGTGGAGGATCACAACAAGGAACTCACCACAGAAGAACTTCAGCACCTCCACAAGATGCAGCAAGAAGAAGTGGCAGTGGAAATTTCTTCAGAGGAGGAAGACGGAGCTAGTGGTAACATTTCCAGTGCTGAAATTAAAGAACTGTGCTTCCATTGGTCTAAAACACAGGCCATTGTTGAAAAGTGGCACCCTAATAAAGCAGTGGTTAACAGGAGCATTAACTTGTTCAGTGACAATGTGATTGACCACTTCAGAAAAATTAAGAAAAGTCGCCAACACCAGGCAACTTTGGAGAGGTGGTTCTCTAAAGAAAGCAAGCCTTGTGAGCCCCAACCCTCTACAAGTGGTGTTAAGAGACAAAGAGAGCAAACACCAGAAGCACAGTCATCTGATGTTAGCTTGGAAGGTGCCTCACCTTCCAAGCAATAAAACCCTCTCCCTCCTTCCTCCTCTCCAGCTTCCACATGCACCATCAGAACTCTCCACTAAGGTAAATGCAGTTATTTTCATGTTAGTACATTTATTTCTTGTTTTTATTATTATTATTATTTGATATTTAGGGCATTTACTCATCTTATTTTACCTTGAATCATGTGTATTTGCAGTTAACAGTGTCTTGATAATGGGTTTTTGGGGTCCAGGAACGGATTAATTCGCTTTCCATTATTTCTTATGAGGAAAATAGTTTCTAATTCCGAACTTTTCCCAATCCGAACTGCTGCTGGAACGAATTAAATTCGGATTTAGAGGTCCCACTGTATATATATATATATTATAGCGAGCAGCGACCGGTGGAAATTCCACATAATGTAAAATATGACTTCAAGTCCTCAATTCTACAAACACCTCCCCCCAAATCCTCAACCTCCGTCTCCCAAAGCCAAGTCCTCCTCTCCTCCTCCAAACCCTGAGGCATCAATCCTCTCCCTACTCTGAGCCTTGAAACCCCTCTCCACCCATCATGGTCACCTGTCCAACTCACAATCCCACAAGATATGCAGAAAAGATATGTGACAATCAACGACCTAAACCCAATTATCTTCTTCCTGATGCATATACAGTGCATTCAAAAAGTATTCAGACCCTTTCACTTTTTTCACATTTTGTTATGTTGCAGCCTTATGCTGAAATCGTTTAAATTCAGTTTTTCCCTCATCAATCTGCACTCAATACCCCATAATGACAAAGAGAAAACAGGATTTTAGAAAGTTTTGCAAATTTATTAAAAAGAAAAAAACTGAAATATCACATTGCCATAAGTATTCATACCCTTTGCTATGACACTTGAAATTTAGCTCAGGTGCCTCCCATTTCTCTTGATCATCTTTGAGATGTTTCTACACCTTGTTTGGAGTCCACCTGTGGTAAATTCAGTTGATTGGACATGATTTGGAAAGGCACACACCTGTCTATATATTAAGGTAGACAGCTGACAATGCATGTCAGAGCAAAAACCAAGCCATGAGGACGAAGGAACTGCCTGCAGAGCTCAGAGACAGGATTGTGTTGAGGCACAGATCTGGGGAAGCCTACAAAAAAAAATCTCTGCTGCATTGAAGGTTCCCAAGAGCACAGTGGCCTCCATAATTCTTAAATGGAAGAAGTTTGGACCAACCAGGACTCTTCCTAGAGCTGGCCGCCCGACCAAACTGAGCAATCGGGGGAGAAGGGCCTTGGTAAGAGAGGTGACCAAGAACCTGATGGTCACTCTGGCTGAGCTCCAGAGATCCTGTGTGGAGATGGGAGAAACTTCCAGAAGGACAACCATCACTGCAACACTCCACCGATCTGGGCTTTATGGCAGAGTGGCCAGACGGAAGCCTCTCCTCAGTGAGACATGAAAGCCCACAGAATGTTGTTTCTCACAGTTTGAGAGTCCTTTAGGTGCTTTTTGCAAACTCCAAGCGGGCTTTCATGTTCTACCAGGTGAGCGCCAGGGGCATTGCCCCTATGTTTTGAGTGGAACAGGAGGTTCATCTTCGGAGAATGTTGAACAATCGAATGCACAGTAGATGCAGAGATTCCATGTGTATGTCCAATTTGCATTGTTCTTTCATCACGCTAACGCCTTTTAATAATCATATAATGTCTAAGTCTAACTGCAACGCTGAAGTTACACTCTGACGCTGCTTGGGGTTGCTTGGCGAAGCACTCGCTGATCTCTTCGCACTCATTATGCACGACGTGTGGTTTAACAGCTCATCCTCTAAAAACAGTTTACAAAGAAATATGAAATGCACATTGCGTACATACCGCTTTACGCTGTGGCCACTGCCGTTGCACAGTGAGTGGAGCGAAAACCATCTTCGTTATTCAGCCTGTTAAAAGCCGGAAGTGTTTTGCGCACGTGGTTTCAATGCTTTTCTTACGACAGCATTTTTGTTTTGCAAAAATCAAATATTTTGAATTAAAAACCTTTAAAAAAAGTAACTAATAGCCGCGGACAAGTTTTGAAGGACTTGGGTTTAATCTCTGCTTGAGGGAATGTCAAATAGTTATTTGGGCGGTGCATAAGTTAACAGACCGCTGTCTCGATCGCTGAGGCCGATCACACAAGGCATATGACATATAACACCTATCGGCTCAAAATCCTTTTAACTGTCACTTTGGTTGTTTTACATTGAAGGGGAAACGTGTAGGGAGTGTGCATTGCAATTGTGAATATGACAGCTCTGAGGCATCTTTGGCTTCATACAGCAGTGAGCACTGAAATGGCGACCGTAAGATTTTTCATCAGGAAGAAATTGTGTGTATGTGGGTGGAGTCAGGGCAGCTGAACAACCAATCGCTGGGAAGGTTTGTTACGGACAAACAAACAAGCATATTATTATATAAGAAGCTTATATAAGATAAAAGAACATATTTTCTTATGAATAATATATCATATCATCATCATCATACTAAAATACGCAATTTTGTGTCTGTCTGTCTGACCGCATTTAATTCGGTCGTTCCTTATCAAATCTCAACCAAACCTGACAGGAGAACAAAGGGTCACATGATGAAGGTTGTAGAAACTTAATTTACCTCCCTCCCCAAGTTTCCGTCTTGCGTGAAACTATATCTGTGTTAAGATAGCTTATCATGGCGTTTATCCAAGGCCGCTTCTAATAACAAAAGTAACAAGAAAGAGCAATCGGAGATTGCAGACCCTCGCCAGGATTGGTTAAAACAAATATGGCGGCCGAACCACGTGACCGATGACATCATCGTTATTATTTTTTCTCCATCAATTTATTCCTCGATTATCTTCTTCTTATTCCTCTATCTTCTATCTAACTTCTTATCTTATATCTATATTAATATATAAAAGAAAGTTATTGTTTGTTTGTTTGATTGTCTGCACACGCTAATCTCCTGAACAGTGAAAGATAGGAGGAAACCTCCAATACAAAAATTGTCGGAACGGGCCCCGGGAAGGTTATAGGTGAGGTGGCGAGGCCGGTCGAGGCCACCTCGGCCGGGCTGGGCCCATTCCGCAATTAAAAGCTGAGCTGAATTATTGTAGTCAATCTTCACCGCGAGTAAAAGCTGAATTATAGTAGTAAATTCATTCAAAAAGAACTTAAAATGTCGGGACGGGCCCTGGGAAGGTTATAGGCTAGGTGGTGAGACCGGTCGATGCCGCTTCGGCCAGGCTGGGCCCATTTAGCAATTAAAAGATGAGCTGAATTATTGTAGTCAATCTTCTACGGCCACGACTAAAAGCTGAATTTTTGTAGTAAATTCATTCAAAAAGAACCCGGTCAACGCCGGGTACTTTCGGCTAGTATATATATATATATATATATATATATATTGTTGCGGAGATGAGGACTGTATATTTTTTTGATTGTGTGCTGTACTATTATTATTATTGGTTATTCTGCGCCCCCCTACCTCCGGAGCTGTGTAAAGGTGAAAGGGCATCCCATAATTAGTCCACGAGCATACACATCAGCCAAGTAATAGAATACCCCTGTTGGTAGTTATCTCTTATTCTGTGTTTTAGGGTAAGGCTGTGTCTCCCATTAATTGAAGTACTCCATTGCACCAGTGAAAGAGAATAGATCCCCTTTCCTTCCCATCCCCAAAATCTCCCTTTCCATATTACATCCCCTCTTGTCATTGCTGAGCCCTCGATTCTCAATCACCTCCCCTCCAATAACCGCCATTGACCATGTGCTTGAGTCGGAGAAGAACGGCGTGTCTCCACCTCGTCAGAGGGGAGGAGGGGCGTGCCCGCCCGTCGTCATCCAGGGCGGAGCCCGAGGGTCGTGCGACCAACCAGGGCCGAGGTGAGCACCCCGATGGGCGTGTCCAAAACGCCGGCGGCGTAATCGCTGGAGGCGCTATAAAAGGCGCAAACGGAAGTGAGTAGTGAGTTGGTCTGAGTCGGTTGCCAGAGGGAGTTGGTCGTCAAGAGAGAGTCGTGAAGAGTCAGTCAGTAGAGGTGGTGGTCAAGTGGTTGCGTTGGTTGCGGTGAGGAGTCGGTGGTAAAGAGTGAGGGACCAAGAAAGAGTTGAGGGTTTGGACCAACGAGTCAGACAAGTCCTGGGAACGCAGCGGACGGAGGCCGCAGCAGCAAGAACACCCAACAGCCAAAGGGGGCCTGAACGGCGGTTTGGAGCAGGGCCGAAAAGGAACGGCGGCTGCTAAACGCGCCGGTTGAGCTGCAGGACCCCCTTGGACCTTTCCTCTCCCTCCAGCCATCCACCTCCTGCCTTTCCACCCTTCTTGTATATGTGAGTTTGTTTTGTTTGTTCTGTCCCTGGGTATTTAATTAAGTCTGTAGGTAAGCTAGTATTTTCCCTGTGTCACCTGCGTCTTATGTGTTGTAAATAAACTTGATTGCTCCTTTTTGCTTGTGTGTAAATAGTCAATAAATTCAGTCGTATTTCCAAACCTTTCTTTGCCTTCGTTTTCCTCTTTGCATTCGTCGCCTTTGTCTTTTCCCTATTGACTAGCTGCGGTGCGACCCGGCCAACGTTTGGGTGGAATCGGGTGAGTCGGGGATCCTGTTAGGTCGCGGTAATACACCACCGCTCGGTCATCATAACATCTAAACCGCGATCTGTAACAATTGGTGTTGGGAGTGAGATTCGGGGCCCGAACCAAATTTTTAAAACATCTAAAAAAAAAATTTGGTCAAAATTTGGAGCGGACGAAATTTGTTTTGTTTTAAAGAAAAACCCGAATTTTGAAATCGCGCCATGGCTGGTCAAGGCGACGGGATGTCGGTGGGAGAGATAGACGGGGTAGAATCGACCCAGGACCTCGGGGAAATGTATGTGGAGGAAAGGGTGGAGGAGAGTAAAGAAGGTGTGGTTGAGGGGGTATCAGGTGCACAAAATGGCGCTCTCGCGCACGAGGTTTCAGGCGCGCAAAAAGGCGCCTCGCACGAGCGCGCGGTAGCCGGACCCGCAGTGCCAATGGACTGGGGCGTTTGGATGATGCATTTCGGTGCCTCGCTGATGGGTGACAGTAAGGGATTTGATGCAATGATGGCTACCCAGGGGATAGACGTGGGAAAAATGAGGCACGAAGCAAGGTACAACCCGGTTGGATTTCAGGAGCAAATGAACGCCACGGCAAAAATAATACAGGAAGACATAGACCGCAAGTTGGGCGAAAGGGTCCCAGGGGTGCATGAGGAGGTAAAGCGGGTCGAAAAGCGCTGGTTGAGCGAAGCGGAGGAAAGCACGGCTACAATGACGGGGGTAGAAATCGCGACCCGGGGTTTGGAAAAGCCGGCGACCGATGAGGTAGAGGGTGTTTTATTAAAGCCAACGGTCGTCGAGGTGAACAAAGAAATTATGGGTATAGTTGAAATTGGAGAGACCGGGGACTTAAAGTTAAAAGAGCAACAATCGGAGGAAGGAATGGAAATTGCTCAAAGTCTAAATGCACATCCTGATGCTGTACTCGCTAATCCAAATGGAAGTTTGCAGGTTTTGGTGCAGGGAGGAAGAAGAACCCCGAAGGTGAGACGTGCTGTATATTGTGCGGGTAGATTTTGTAAGAGGATGTTTAGCGACAAAAGAATTTTCGCGCGCTTGGGATCGAGGAAGCATCCGGGCGTTGGTGAAGGGTCCCGTGTGAGTGGAAATGGCACGCGTGGGAGGAAAAAGTGTGCGTCGGCGAGTGGGTGTGTTATAAAGTGTGGGAGTGAAACCAAGTGCGAGCGAGAATGCACGTCGGGGTGTACGGAGTGTGACACGAATAGTGAGTTGGTGATGGCGCAGGTGCGAGAGGGCACATCGGAGCGCGAGTGTGAAACCGAGTGCGAGCGAGAATGCACGTCGGGGTGTACGAAGTGTGACACGGAGAGTAAGGTGGTGGTGGAACGTGTGCGAGAAAGCACACCTGAATTGGTGGTGGCGCGGGTGTGGGAGAGCCCATGTGAGCGCGTTAGTGGGTGGATGCAAGAGTGCACGCCCATGGTGAGTGTTACGGAGGACGTAACGGAGGAGAGGTGTGGACCAAAGTGTGCGCAAGAGTGTGCGCGAGAGGTGTGGTGTGTAACAGGGAGAGCGTTGGTGGAATGTACGGACGGCGTTGGAACGCCAGGTTTTGTGAGGGTGAAAGGGGTAGCGTATGCTTGTAAGCATGCAAGTAAAGCATCGACGGTAACCGGGTTAGTGGTTAGAGCGACGGATAGCCGATGCGAGCACTCGGTGCGAGGAGCCCTTTGTTGGATGCAGGGCCCGGCGCGGATCGAAGCTGCGTCGCTTCTCTTCGAAGCGTCGTTGCCGATTCGGGCTTGGCCCCGCCCCGCACGGTCGAGTCCGGGCCTTGTCGGGCCAGGCGACCGGTCCGGTTCAAGGGCGAGTGGGAGGAAGCGGCACGGTGCCCCCTCGTGGGGACGGGGTTCCGACCGGGGGAGATTGAGCCATCGGGCCCGGGACCGCAAGGTGCCGCGCCGAGATGGTGCGCGGAGCCTCGGTCCAACCAAACCACCTCCCTTGAACCGAAAGCCGGACGGATTCAACCTGCAGGCGACCAAACCACCCGAATTCATTGCTCGGCGTTACGAACCGAGTTTAATGATGTCATGACGCACCGAGGCTAGGATATAGCGGACTGTGATGATGATGGTAGTGATTTGATACGAAATTTATAATAGTGGGTAGAATTGGCAGTAAATGGAAAATTGTTGATTGTTGGATTTGGACGAGCGAAATTGGTAGTGAGAGACCCCCGATGTGGTGGGATGGCAAATCCACCATCCCTCACAGGTGGGGCAAAGGAGCTATAGTTTATGGGGTTGATGGCAGTGAAAACTAGCCCGGGTGGGTTAGGTTATATTGATAGGGATCTAGCAAAGATGACATTAGGTGACGTTAAGGTTAGTTAGTGACTGATACCTGTAGTGGGGACGCAGGTAGTTTAGGGTGGATGATAATGACGTGGGAGCACAATAGTTTAAAGGGACGACTGGGAAGCGCAAGTTTCAGAGGGGAGTAGTTAGCTGAGATGATGCCGTGTGTTTGAAGATTGAACAGGTGTGATTGAACAGGTGTGATTGCACAGGTGTGCAACTGAACAGGTGTGTGGAGCAGTGTATGAGGGAGTAGTGGTGATTGTGTGTTGTGTTGACCAACTGGTCCAGGAAGAGGAGGAGGGTGCAGGTGGCACCAGGTAGGATTGCACAGGTGTGCAACGACAGGGGAATGGAGGACAGGTGTATGGAATAAATGGTATGGAGTATTGGAATGGATGGTCGTGGAGTGAGTATGGTGGAAATTGTGGAGTGGAGTGGATGGTGCGAAGGTGTGAATGGGGGAAGAGTGGACCCCCATCACGGATACCCGGGGCGGGTAGTGTAAGTGTTAGGTAGAGGGTACAGGTAAATTGTGGTTGGATATTGGCATCTGTGGTGCGAGTGAAAGAATGGTCTTTGGATGGGTGCATTAGTGTTGTGGAAATGGCTGGGCGTGTAGCCTGTTAGTGTGTGTAGTTGGTTTGGGCACTCCACCACTGTGAGGATGTCGGCCAGGTGAGGCCGCAGGTGGGCTCTGGGAGCCGGTAGTTGTGGATGGGGCCCGAGGATCCAGAGGACGGACCCGGGTAGCCCAGTGCCAGAGGGCACCAGGGGGTGACAGAGCCAGGAGAGGGCCTGCCCCAGTTAGTTAGGTTAGGGTGAGGAGCTAGGTAAGCTCGGGTGGCAACTGCAGTGGTGGAGGTGTGCAGGTGGGTAGACCTGCTGGGAGAGCTACACGTCGCAGCCCAGAAATTGTGCGAGGCACCGGGAGATGAATCGGGGGAGTGAGACCCCAAATTGAGAAGCACCACAGTTTGGTCAATGGGAATTGGTTTTTAGAACCCATAGTGTAAGTTGGCCAATGGATTGGCAGGGAGAGACCCCGGGTAGTGTAAAGTGTGTTAATGTCATTTAGGAAGTAGTTAGGATGAAGTCTCCTCGCACCATCTGCATCCACTCACCTGAGGTGACAGGTACTCCGCACCATGCCATGTTTAATTATTTTTTACTGTGCAAATGTTTGGATTGTGAGACGCATCATGACGTGGGTGTGACATTGTGCTTTGATGGTCCATCTCTGCCTCCTTATGAGGATTGATGATGAATTTGGTGATGGCAAATTTTGAAGTAGAGGGATTGTGGAGACGAATTTGGTATAGGGGAAATATGGGGAAGACGTGACAGTAGCGACGAATTTGTAAATGTGTAGATTTTTGTACATATGGGGTAAGGGCAAGGGTAGGGTAGGTGACAGGGGGGTGACGTACGGTAGGGACGAGCTTTCTCACTTCGCCCTCCGTACGCATTTCGCCTTGCATTGCCTTATTGATGTGTACCCTTGTGACCTTACCCCTCGCTCAATTGTCTTTCCCCTTTTGTCTCCCACATGACCTGTGCGCCATTGGGTGCCGAGGGGAGCGTGCGTGGGTCGGCCATTGTGCGCCCGAAATTCCCAGAACCAGCTGTCTGCATCGATGCACCACATTATGGACCACATGTCTGTGGCCGAGCACCACTTATGGACCCCATGGGTTGGGGCATGGCCCCTCTGCTGGAACCGGCCATGAGGGCCCGAAATCTTGCTGGCAGACCTTGGCCACAGGGCACCGATGCCCCACAGGTGAACCACACTAGTCGGCCCTGTGGGCTATAAATAAAATCAAATAAAAAGGACACATTGGGTGCATTTTTCAGTTCAAATAGGCCGCCAGTAAGAACATGAAGGAAAAGACAACAACTGGAAGAAAAAATAATAACCAGCAGAGGGAGCCGAAGAGCAAGAGATCACCTGCAGGGTTAGGGGTTGTTTGGTTATTTTTTATTGTGAACACTCTTGAACAATGGTGACTGCACCAATTGGTGCTTGGGTGCTTGTATTGGTGCGTTTTTGGGTGCGTTCATGGTGCGTCGATGCAGAGCAGACTGTCTCCCCCCCCAGAAAGAACAATCACAGGTCCTGGGTTAGCTTTGTAAATAAAAGCAGAGTCATTGTAAATAATGCTTCCCACCGTCAGTGTATAGTTTGAAGACCATTCCGCAATTCGGTTAACTGTGGGCGTAAGTCTGTTAGGCAGGGTGCAATGGAGCAGCGGGACACATTTATTTATGTTTTAAAACTGTCGCACTCAGGGTCAGGTTAAAAGTAGAGGGAACTACACCTACGTGTCACACTAAAAGTAAAAGTTGTAGGCCCGGGACGTGCCTAAGAGGAGGAGGGTGCAGTGTTGCGGAGATGAGGACTGTATATTTTTTTGATTGTGTGCTGTACTATTATTATTATTGGTTATTCTGCGCCCCCCTACCTCCGGAGCTGTGTAAAGGTGAAAGGGCATCCCATAATTAGTCCACGAGCATACACATCAGCCAAGTAATAGAATACCCCTGTTGGTAGTTATCTCTTATTCTGTGTTTTAGGGTAAGGCTGTGTCTCCCATTAATTGAAGTACTCCATTGCACCAGTGAAAGAGAATAGATCCCCTTTCCTTCCTATCCCCAAAATCTCCCTTTCCTTCCCATCCCCAAAACCTCCATTTCCATATTACATCCCCTCTCGTCATTGCTGAGCCCTCGATTCTCAATCACCTCCCCTCCAATAACCGCCATTGACCATGTGCTTGAGTCGGAGAAGAAAGGCATGTCTCCACCTCGTCAGAGGGGAGGAGGGGCGTGCCCGCCCGTCGTCGTCCAGGGCGGAGCCCGAGGGTCGCGCGACCAACCAGGGCCGAGGTGAGCACCCCGATGGGCGTGTCCAAAACGCCGGCGGCGTAATCGCTGGAGGCGCTATAAAAGGCGCAAACGGAAGTGAGTAGTGAGTTGGTCTGAGTCGGTTGCCAGAGGGAGTTGGTCGTCAAGAGAGAGTCGTGAAGAGTCAGTCAGTAGAGGTGGTGGTCAAGTGGTTGCGTTGGTTGCGGTGAGGAGTCGGTGGTAAAGAGTGAGAGACCAAGAAAGAGTTGAGGGTTTGGACCAACGAGTCAGACAAGTCCTGGGAACGCAGCGGACGGAGGCCGCAGCAGCAAGAACACCCAACAGCCAAAGGGGGCCTGAACGGCGGTTTGGAGCAGGGCCGAAAAGGAACGGCGGCTGCTAAACGCGCCGGTTGAGCTGCAGGACCCCCTTGGACCTTTCCTCTCCCTCCAGCCATCCACCTCCTGCCTTTCCACCCTTCTTGTATACGTGAGTTTGTTTTGTTTGTTCTGTCCCTGGGTATTTAATTAAGTCTGTAGGTAAGCTAGTATTTTCCCTGTGTCACCTGCGTCTTATGTGTTGTAAATAAACTTGATTGCTCCTTTTTGCTTGTGTGTAAATAGTCAATAAATTCAGTCGTATTTCCAAACCTTTCTTTGCCTTCGTTTTCCTCTTTGCATTCGTCGCCTTTGTCTTTTCCCTATTGACTAGCTGCGGTGCGACCCGGCCAACGTTTGGGTGGAATCGGGTGAGTCGGGGATCGTGTTAGGTCGCGGTAATACACCACCGCTCGGTCATCATAACATCTAAACCGCGATCTGTAACAATATATATAAGAAAGTTTTTGTTTGTTTTTTGCTTGTTTGTATGCACATGCTAATCTCCTGAACGGTGAAAGATAGGAGGAAACCTCTGAAACAAAAAATGTTGGGACGGGCCCTGGGAAGGTTATAGGCTAGGTGGCGAGGCCGGTCGAGGCTGCCTCGGCTGGGCTGGGCCCATTTTTGCAATAAATGTTCTTCTTCTTCTTTCACAATTCTCTTGAAGTACAACTTATGCACTTAATAGGAATATCTGACTGATTGCAACACATGCTTTCAAAATTCTCTCTCGCGGGGCCTGACATAAGAAAGAACAAGGAATCGTTTTAACACTAACTGATAATGGGCTCGCATCAGACCTATGTACAGAAGATTAAATTCATTCAAAAAGAACCTGGGCAACGCCGGGTGCATTCAGCTAGTGCTCAATAAATTTCATGTTGATCGGATGAAGTTTTGTGCTTGTCGAATTATGACGGCATAATGGAGGCACGTATGGCATCATCATTAACATATTTTATTCCCCATGGAGAGTTCTTTACAATGAGCCATGTCTCATTTTTTTTTCCTATGCAGCTCTTTCGGAGATATAGAGGTGCAAAGTGTTTCAGTTTTTCCAATATGGCGGCCGAAGTGACCTATGACGTCTTCTACAGGTGGAGATATCATTTTTAAAAATTATACAGGTGGAGTTACACCTATGGTGAAAATTTCCTGTCAATTGGACCAACGGTTGCAGAGAAAATCATATTTATTCTGTGCGGACAAACAAACAGACAAACAGACAGACCAACGGACTCAAATGCAATACCCTCTCCTCAGGCGAGGGAAACTAGAACGGCACTCAGTAGAGAGCATACCTCCGCCTGGTTGGCCATATCACTCAATGATGAAGAATCACTTTAAAAATTCTACTACCTGAATCTGGATCCGGATCGACACCAAAATTGAATCGATTCTTCCTTGTCACACACACAACCGGTCCACCAAGTTTCGTCCAAATCCCTCCATAACATTTTGAGATATCCTGCTATGTATCGTTTTTGGCCCTATATCCCAATGGTGAAGAATCAGTTAATAAATTAAATAATTATCATATCCGATTCCATATTCAGATCTTCACCAAAATCTAATTGAATCATCCTAGTAGCCGGATCCGAATCCGGATCTTCACCAAAATCTAATCATTTCGTTCTTGTCACATGCGCTACCTCTCTGCCAAATTTCGTCCGAATCCGTGCACAACTTTTTGAGATATTTTGGTCACAAACGGACAAACAGACAGGGGTGAAAACATAACCTCCATTTACCTTTGGTGGCGGAGGTAATAACAACACTTATGAGAACAGCATAATATTAATGCTAGGTCTGGTGTCAGTGCATAGTGGGCCAGTGCATACTTGAAAGCAGCTTGAAAGGAGCAGATTCAAGCAGCTTCTGGAGAAATTACATTTGCAATGCGACAGAAAATGGTTTTGCAGTATTGCAAGAGATATACACAGTACTTGAAAATGATGGCAAATCACGGCAAAATTCATAACTAATTTTGTACACTTCTGAATTCAATAACATTTTTACAACAAAAACTTGAAAATATGTACCTGTATCCTGTAAATATTGTGTTCCGTTTCATTTCTTAGCAACATAATTACAGGGGTTCAGATCCAGGAATAGATAAATGGGCCCACCCTATATATATATATATATATATATACATAATATATATACTAGGTTGGTTCGGTTCGCTGCGCTCGCCTCACCAAGCGTCGTTACTGAGGAACGGGCTTATTTTAGCTGAGGATAATGACTGAACCTGAGTTGCTGTGTTGTCATGATTTTCACCAATTATAATACAAACAATTACTTTGCACAAATGTATTTGTTGTGTTTGTGATATTACATTTTAATAGGCAATTTAGGTTGAAGATTTAGGTTGAATGTTTTTTTTTCAAGAAAGAACCCCTCAGCACATACATAGTGGAGGGGTAGGTGCACACTGGAAGTTTGGGACGATTACACCTCACCACCACGTAATTCAAAACACCGCACCACCACGTAATTCAAAACACCTCACCACCACGTAATTCAAAACACCTCACCACCACGTAATTCGAAACATCTCACCACCACGTAATTCAAAACACCTCACCACCACGTAATTCAAAACACATCACCACCACGTAATTCAAAACACCTCACCACCACGTAATTCAAAACACCGCACCACCACATAATTCAAAACACCTCACCACCACGTAATTCAAAACACCTCACCACCACGTAATTCAAAACACCTCACCACCACGTAATTCAAAACACCGCACCACCACGTAATTCAAAACACCTCACCACCACGTAATTCGAAACACCTCACCACCACGTAATTCGAAACACCTCACCACCACGTAATTCAAAACACCTCACCACCACGTAATTCAAAACACCTCACCACCACGTAATTCAAAACACCTCACCACCAAGTAATTAGAAAGACCTCACCACCAAGTAATTAGAAAGACCTCACCACCAAGTAATTTAAAAGACCTCACCACCAAGTGATTTAAAACACCTCACCACCAAGTAATCGAAAACACCTCACAGCCTTAAAACACGCAATAAAAACACCTCACAGCCACGAAATTAAAAACACCTCACCACCACGTCATTTAAAAACACCTCACCACCAAGTAATTCAAAACACCTCACCACCACATAATTCAAAACACCTCACCACCAAGTAATTCAAAACACCTCACCACCAAGTAATTTAAAACACCTCACAGCCATAAAACACGGAATAAAAACACCTCACGACCACGAAATTGAAAACACCTCACAGCCATAAAACACATAATAAAAACACCTCACAGCCACGAAATTAAAGACACCTCACCACCACGTAATTCAAAACACCTCATCACCAACTAATTCAAAACACCTCACCACCACATTATTAAAAACACATCACCACCACGTAATTATAAATACCTCAGCACCACGTAATTCAAAACACCTCACCAGCATGTGATTTAAAAACACCTCACCACCATGTGATTTAAAAACACCTCACCACCATGTGATTTAAAAACACTTCACCACCACGTCATTTAAAAACACCTCACCACCACATCATTTAAAAACACCTCACCACCACGTCATTTAAAAACACCTCACCACCACATAATTCAAAATACCTCACCACCACGTGATTCCAAACCACCACAACGTTATTAAAAAGACTTCACAACCACGGAAACAAAAGTTTGAGGGAGTCGTTAAGTGACAACACAGACACTGCCCAGATGTGTAGATATGTAGATAAATGACTGTACCCGCGTTGCCGTTTTGTCATTGTTTAAACCAATCATAATTCAAACAATTATTTTGCACAAATGTATTTGTAATATACGTGATATCACATTTTATAAACAATTGAAGTTGAAAAAAAAAATTCCCAAAAATTTTCAAATAAAAAAAAAAAATTGGAAAGTTTTTCAAAAAGAATACCCTTAGGACATACCGACGGGAGAGATATGTGCATACCAGAAGTTTGGTACGATTTCACAAAAATTTGAGAAAGTAGTTCAGAGCTAAGGCAACACAACACAGGACAACACAGGACAGACGCTGCACAGATATATATATATATATATATATATATATATATATATATATATATATATATGTATATATATATATATATATATATATATATATATATATATATATATATATATATATATATATTGTTATGTTTGCGGGGTAGTGATATGTAGAGTCAGGTGGATTTGTATAGGTAGGTGCCCCGATGATCGTGATAAGAACCATCACCATGTAATATGTTTTGATTAGCCGAATGTTGGATAAGTGCATATCTGTCCCCGTCACGAGGGGGCAGGGCATGTTATTTAGCTTAGGGAATAAGGTTAAATTATCCCTTGTACGTCTTACCCTATGTGATTTATCCTTTGTCCCTTATGGCACCGCAATAGACACTCGGAAATGCCCATTAATTAAACCACCCATAACAATAAAAACCAACCGGAAGCCAGACATCAACACCAAGGGCTAACAATCCCGCCTGGCAGGCACACATTGCTCGGGCAGGCCGAGATCCACACCCAGAAGGACAGTGATTTGGCGGGAGTTGACCAACAGGAAGGCCGGGGTGGGAAGGGACTCGCTGATATGCCAGTGCGGAGCAAGAAGGCACTCATCGATTGGTGAAAGAAGGGCGAGCAAGAAGCGGCGCGCTGACTGGTGGAGAGCTGAGCAGGCAGTGGTGGCCTGCAGGCTGATTGGTGGAGAAGCGCCGATGACGTGACGACCCGACGTTAAAAGAACTCTCGTGCCGACATTTTCTCTCTTGCCTTCGCACTTGCCTTCTCTTCTTGTCTCTCTTGTTTTTTTGCCCTCAACGACCTCTGGCCCCCTTGTTCTTCTCCCGCTCGCTCTTGTGCCTGTTCTTGTTCTGGACCTTGGGAACGATTGTGCTTGGACCAACCGTGTTCAGAGACGCCATCGGAGACGTGCAGAGGTTGCGGGAGAAGCCGTGGCCCGGGGAACTGCGGTTCTCCATGCGTGGACGAGTATACGAGCGCTGCAGCACGAACAGGCGCAACGAAGCCTGGTTCCCGCCAGCATGCACTTCGCATGCAACGGCCGACCCATTCGCAGACCCTGACAAGACCTCACCAGTGATCAGAGCTAAGCACACCCACACATATAATATATTTTCCAGTTCTTCCATCCCTTTTTTCTGTGTTTGGTTCTGTGTGCAGGAGCGCTACATATAGGAAATTTAGTTTACCGTTGTGCTTTTCTTTGTCCCGGCATCCGTTTTAATCAACCCTTTTGTGATTATTCCCTGTACATTTCTAAACCCGGTTTTTGTTTGAGTTATTTTCTGCAGGTTGAAGACTGCCCGGCGGGATCGCTCAGGTAAGCTTCCTCCCCTTATCCCTTTCTTTCCCCGTGTGTATCAAGTCCGCAATTAAACTGAACACTTCGGAGTTAAAGCTCGCTATTGGCCATTTGTGATCCCTGTGGTGTTCACCTGGGAAATCGCTCGACAATATATATGTATATATATTGTTGTATAACAATGACAGCCCACACACGCAGGTTCTTCAGCTCAACCTTTTATGTAGGTTGAGCTCATCCTTTCTGGTTCATCATGCATTCATTAATATTCATGCAACTCCCAATACCACATAATATTTTTTCGTGAAGATAACAACTTAAACAAATTAACAAAGAAAATAGTAAGCATGTAATTGATGGCAAATATAATGAATACTGAATCACCATACCACATATCCCATTATTCCTTTTTTCGTGAAGATAACAACAACTGGTAATTAAAAACAAAAAACATAGTAAGCATGTAATTGAAGGTAAACACGTCACATGACAAAGTCCTTGGTCCATTCAGGGGCTCGACAATGTCTGGTCCCACGACGAACACCTGGGGTAATAACTTGTGGAGGCCTTTGTTGGACAGGGTTATGTGCACCATAATCCTCAAAACCTGTCAAACTTTCAGCAGCAAGTCCATTTGGGGTCTGAATTGCAGGTGCGAGATGAATTGCATTCCACCCTTTCCCATCAGAGAGTCTGTAGGTAGAAGGACCTCTCTGTTCAATGATCTTGAGGGGTTGTGTAAACTTGGTTTGTCCTTTCTTGTGAAGTCCAGGTTTTCGAACTTGCACGAAAGAACCACATTGAAAGGTGGAAGGTTTTGCTCCCCGGCGCCTGTCTATGTATCATTTAGACTTCTCTTGTTTCTGTTGAACACAGCATCTCATCCTCAAGTCTTGCAGCAGGTACGCTGATTTGACGGTCCCCAATGTGCAACTTGGTGTGCAGTGTACGTCCATGTAGAAGTTCAGCAGGAGTCTGATGAGTTGTTGCATGTCGATACGTTTGCAAGAAGTCGGGTACAAATGATTTCCAGAGCTTCCCTTCGAGGTTTGCAGTGTGCAAACAGTCCTGAAGCGTTCTATCTCCCCATTGGCATGTGGGTACAGATAGAACTACGGCAGTGCTTGATGTTTCTTTCCTGCAGGAATGTTTCAAACTCAGTTGAAACAAACTGAGATACATTGTCAGTAGATATAGTCGTGGCCAAAAATATTGGCACCCTTGCACTTTTATCAAATAATGCACCATTTCTTCCAGAAAATTGTTGCAATTAAAAAATATTTTGGTATCCACACATGTATTTCTTTGGTTTGCAGTGGAACAAAACAAAAAAAGCTGAAAAAATTACTAAATCTTAGCTTATTCCACACAGAAATACTAAATTGGCCCGGACATTAATCTTGGCACCTTTTCAAAGTTGTTAGAAATAATTAGATTTCAAGCAGGTGATTCTCCTTTACTTTGGAATTGAACTCACCTATGGTGAGTTGCAGGTACCTGCAATATGATAATCACTCATTCAACCAGTTTTTGAACAGAGAAGAGGAGTCATTCTGCTGTTTTGTGTCTGTGTGTACCGCAATGAGCATTGAGAATAGAAAGAAAACCAGAGAATTGTCTGAGGAGGTCAGACACAAGATTGTAGCCAAGCATGGACAATCTCAAGGCTGCAAGTCCATCTCCAGAGACGTTGGTGTTCCTGTGTCCTCCGTATGCAATGTTATCAGGAAGTTTAAGGCCCATGGCATTGTAGCCAACCTCCCTGGACGTGGCCGCAAGAGAAAACTTGATCAAAGATTGCAGCGAAGGCTTGTTCGAAAGGTGGAGAAAGCACCTGGATCAACTGCCAAACAGATTCAAGCTGACCTTCAAACACAAGGTACGACAGTTTCAACTCGCAACATCCATCGCCAACTCAATGAAAGGGGGTTCTATGGTAGGAGACCCAAGAGGACCCCACTGCTGAGAATGCTTGACTGTAGTTTTCCAAAACATACCTGAACAAGCCAAAATCCTTCTGAGAGAATGTCCCATGGACAGATCAGATCAAATTAGAGCTTGTGGTAAAGCACATCATCTCTATGTTTACAGAAAACATAACGAAGCCTTCAAAGAAAAGAACACCTTCCCTACAGTCAAATATGGAGGTGGTTCAGTGATAATTTGGGTTTGCTGTGCTGCCTCTGCAACTGTGTGCCTTGAATGTGTGCATGGCATCATGAAATCAGAAGATTACCAAGGCATTTTGGAGCACAATGTTCAACCCAGTGTCAGAAAGCTGGGTCTCCATCGAAAGTCATAGGTCTTGCAGCTGCACAATGATTCCAAACACACTTCCAAAAGCACGCAGGAATGGTTCCAGACAAAAGGCTAGACTGTTCTGTAGTGGCCAGCAAAGAGTCCAGATCTAAATCCCATTGAACACCTGTGGAGAGATCTGAAAACAGCAGTTGAGAGAAGGCACCCTTCAAATGTGGGAGAACTGGAGCAGTTTGCACAAGAAGAGTGGGACAAACTGCCAGTAGAGAGGTGAAGGAAGCTCATTCATGGCTATAGGAAGCTCGTGACTGCAGTTATTTTGTCCAAAGGCCATGCTACCAAATATTAGGTCTCGGGTGTCAATAATTTTGTCAATGCCATTTCTTTTTATTTTCTGATTTAAAAGGATATATCAAGTTATGAATCAAAAACAAAGGTTCTGTAATATTAACAGTGAAACAGAATTGTGGAGATGAAATACTTTTGTCAAGTTCAACTTATTTTTAGAGAAAATTGTGAGTTATTTGAAAAAATTGCAAGGGTGCCAATATTTTCGGCTACGACTGTATATACATACATACTATGTATATATATTCAGGGTGAATCAAAAGTAGCGCCTGCGCCCGATTTCTGTTTCTTCGGCTGTCAGATTCTTTCTGGGATGTCATGTTGTTAATAATTGTCTTGCAGATTATTAATTTTCTTAATTTATTTATTTTTGTTTTTGTTTTGCAGGTTATTGCTGAGAGTTTGGAAAGTTACTGAATTTGCACCAAATTGAACCATGAATTACCTTTCAATGAATCAACGCATTGTGGCCATGAAACATTACTACAAATGTAATGAACAACCAACGATGGCGGCACGCCGTTTGGCACAGGAATTCGATAGTAACCCACCCCAGGGAAGAAACAAACGATTGATTGTCGAGAAATTTGAAGCAACAGGGTCGGTGGCCACTGCAATGAAGTCCGGTCGTCCAAAAACGGCAACGAATGTAGCTAAGGCTGAATAAGCCATCAGGAGACTGGATCAAAGTCCGCAAAAGTCAACTCGCCGTTTATCTGCAGAGTTGGAAGTGAGCCAATCAAGTGTTATCCATATCCTTCACCAGAAAAACTGGAAACCTTACATTCCACGCTAACTGCATGCCCTTCATGATAGAGATGACAACCGCCGTCTTCAATTTTGCGGAGTTCTTAGCTAAACTTGACGAAGAGGACACAATGCTAGACAACATGTGGTGGTCAGATGAGGCATGTTTTAAGCTTAACGGCACAATTAACAGACACAATTGTGTCTACTGGGCTGCGGAGAACCCAACAGTGACAGTTGAGAAGGAGGTAAATTTACCTGGCGTGACAGTGTGGGCAGCCATATCTCCATTAGGGATAATTGGACCCTTTTTCTTCAAGGGATCTTTCACTGCAGAAATTTAACTGGATATGCTGCAAACCTTCTTTTGGCCCAGGGTACAAGATCAGGACTGTTATTTCCAGCAAGATGGAGCTCCACCTCATTATGGACGTCATGTTCGTCAGTGGCTTGAAGAAAACTTTCCTGGAAAGTGGATCGGCCGTCACGGTCCGATCGAGTGGCCGGCACGCTCCCCAGACCTTACACCTCCAGATTTCTTTCTTTGGGGGCTCATGAAATACCTTGTTTATCGTGAAAAGCCTCGTACCATTCAGGGATTGAAGGCTCAAATCACTGCAAAGTTTGAGGAAATTGATATCGAACTCTGCAAGCTTGTGTGCCACTCTTTGCCTGCTCAAATGCAATTGTGCATCGATCACGAGAGAGGGCACTTTGAAAATTGCAAGTAAAACAGCTTGGTACACTTCCGCAATAATTTTCCCCCGAATAAATGGTTAGATAACCATGTCATTCACTTATTTCTACCTTCTTGTACACTGTAATACAAATGGCAAAAAAACAATCAACAGAACAATATATATATATATATATATATATATTGTTACGGTCCGCGGATAAGGATGTTGTTTGCCGAGCGAAGGCACCGCGGCCGAACAGTTGTTCCCCGACTAAACCCGATTCACCCAAACGTTGGCCGTATCGCGCCACAGATATTCAATGTGGAAAAGACTAAGATGACGAATGCAAAGAGGAAGAAGAAGAAGACGTACAGAAGAGTAACGGAGTTTATTATTATTTACACACACATAAGCAAAAAGAGCAGTCACGATTATTTACAGGTGACATGAAAACGCAGGTGACACAGTGAAAATTACTAGCTTATACAGACTTAGTTTACTACCCAGGACAGCACAAGCAGAACAAACTCACGTACGCAAATGGATGGAAGGGTAGGAATCGTTTGGAGGGATGAGCAGGTGGGATCACAGGGCACAGCGAGCAGGTCCACTCCGGGCGGGAAGCGAGGAGCCGGCAGCTCCTTGTATTCGGCTTTACAGCGCACGCCGGCAGCTCCTTGTATTCGGCTCTGGACTCATCTGCCGTATCCCTCGTGTAGCTTGTCCCAGCGATCGTCGCACCCTTCTCTCATACCTTCAGCGCGGGTCTGACGCGCCCTCCTCGGTTTTGGTACCGCCCTCCCCCCCCCCCCCCCCCCCCCCCCCCCCCCGTGCTCTGTTTCGTGACCTTGTATGGTAATTCCACGGGCTTGTCTCCTTATTTGGGCATGGCGCCGACGGCACGCCCCTCGTGGCGAGCCACGGGCTTGTTTCCTTATTTGGGCATGGGGCTGAACAGCCCCGCCCTT